>NC_067160.1:26739459-27046959 GCF_903995435.1 Acomys russatus
TTCCATATAAATACAAATTAGACACTGTGTGCCATGTCATCTACAAGAAAATTTCCTAGGAATAGATAGTTGGACCAAACAACACCTGTATGGGGGCAGATCCAACATGGTGGCACCATTCACACACTGTTTTGGATCAGAGGGCAGCAGTGAGTGCAGTGACCAACAGACCAAACTGTGGGCCCCCAAATACCAGCGTCTGTTTTCCCAGGTGAGGGAAAAATCCATGATGAGGGAAACTATCAGGACCAACCTTAGGTTATCCCAATAATCCCCAGAAAAGATCCCAGGTTCCAGAGGGCAGGGTCTCAGTGTTTAACCACCCACCTGTGAGATGCTGTCACTATCCCATGAATACCTTCCTGGTACCAGGCCAGCAGCTCCAATCTTGGGCTTCCTGAAGTCCAGGAGTTAGGGGAACCCCAGATGCCGCTTCAAAGCTCAACCAGTCTCCCTAGGGAGCTCTCCAAGAAGGACAGAGTCTAGGCAGCTGCTGCTCATTAATCTCAGAGTAAGAAAGCCAGTGGCAGAGTGGTTATCTCCAGGACTTCCCATGATGAGCACCCCCTAGGCTCCTGAGAAGAGTCCAGTTAGCTCATGGAAGAGCTGTGAGGACAATTCCCTGAGAACTACCTGCCAGTCCAAGACCATACCCACCAATCTGAGGAGGGCTCCTGTGGGAACATCCAGCTTCCTGCCCAGGGCTCTTCCTGAACCCATCCCCCAGAACTCCATGGGGTCACCAGGGACTACCAGCTAAGCCAGAGACAATCAGATGGCTAAAGGCCAGTGTAAAAACACAATCTATAAAATCCAGGGCAATATGGCACCTCCAGAATGCAGTTATCCTGTCGCAAGCAGCCCTGGATACTCTAGCACAACTGAAACACAAGGAAATGACCTTAAATCTACGCTTTTGAAGGTGATAACAGGAAATAAAATCCCCAGATCACATAATGTGCTTTGATCAGAGCCAATCCCTACCCTACCCTCTTTCCTTCCAATTTCACATGTTTTTTAAAAACCCACTGAGTCCTCTTAGTGCTGTCTGTATGAGCATGTATTTGGGACCATCCACTGGAGTGTGGGTAGCCTCTCTGGGATCACATAACTGAGGCAAACTGACTCTCCACTAACAGGCATCAGTCACCAATACCCTCTCACAAATTTTTGTTTTGTCTTCAATTGCAAAGATCTATGGCATTTATATACTTTCAGTTATGATTGTTGCCATTAAAAAAGGTATTTCTATGTCTTTATACAAAATGAGCCATTCTTAAAATATTTTTGAGATTTAATTATGTTTGTGTCTGTGTGTGTGCGTGCCTGTGTCTTCTATGTGTGGCTATGTCATGTAAGTACAGGTGTCTATGAAGGCCAGAGGCATCAGATCCCCAGGGAGCTGGGGTTGCAGGGGATTGAGAGGTGCCTGGCCTGGCTGCTGAGAACCAAGCTTGCTCTTAACCACTGAGCTGTCTCTCTAGCCCCTACAAATCCTTTTTTTTTTTTTAAATTGTGAACATTTTTTTATTAATTTATTCTTGTTACATCTCAATGGTTATCCCATCCCTTGTATCCTCCCATTCTTCCCTCCCTCCCATTTTCCCATTATTCCCCTCCCCTATGACTGTTCCTGAGGGAGATTACCTCCTCCTGTATATGCTCATAGCGTATCAAGTCTCTTCTTGGTAACCTGCTATCCTTCCTCTGAGTGCCACCAGGTCTCCTCCTCCAGGGGACATGGTCAAATATGAGGCACCAGAGTTCGTGTGAAAGTCATACCCCACTCTCCACTCAACTGTGGAGAATGTTCTGTCCATTTGGCTAAATCTAGATAGGGGTTTAAAGTTTACCGCCTGTATTGTCCTTGGCTGGTGCCTTAGTTTGAGCAGGACCCCTGGGCCCAAATCTGCCTATTGTAATGTTCTACTTGTAGGTTTCTAGGACCCTCTGGATCCTTCTGCTTTGCTATTCTCCCATGCTTCTCTCATTTTACAAATCCTTTTCAAATGTTACTGAATACTTAGGACTTGGGTTTAATTGATTGTTTCATAGCTTTTTGGTTATAGATGGCTTGCTCACAGTGGAAATCAAACAGATGTACGCAATGCATTTCTTTGATGAGACCATTTATTCTTTTGTTGTTGTTTTGTTTTTCGAGGCAGGTGTAGCCCTGGTTGTCATCCTGGAACTTCGTCTGTAGTCTAGGCTGGCCTCGAACTCAGAGATATCTCCGCCTCCAGAATGCGGGGATAAAAGGTGTGTGCCACCACCTCCTGGTTTATTTATTCTTTTTAGGTTATTTATTTTGAGGTTCTCCAAATTGGATTGATCTCTGGACCTCCTAAATGCAACATTTGCTCATTTGAGCTACACCTTATGTACTGTTAGATCACAGTATATGTTGTACTCTTCACTTAACGTATATATGTCATCACACACACACACACACACACACACACACACATACATATTTGCAGTTACTCACTGAAGGTCCTGGGAATTTAGTCCAGCAATTGCTACACTCAGCTCTTGGTGGGTTTGTTACATTTGTCTGAATGTTTTGCTGTTCTGTTTCATGCAAACCGGTAGTTAGATCTGAAAGCTGGCTGAGGCTCACGTTTGGATTCTTTTCTTTGGCGAGTGTACTTCAGCAGCGTTATTGCACACTTCCTGTCGAATCACATCAAAAGGCACATACAGTCTGGTTGTCTTCATGTGCTGTTGTGGCCGATCTGCACTGTAGTCGACGCGCTGGTGTTAAGGAACGACGCTAGATGCAGAAAATGATATTTGTCTCTATGTAGAAAACGGAGCGTCAAAGGAGTCATAGCTTTGCTTTTGGGAGGAGAACTTTGTGCAACGTGAAAAGCTGCCTTTTATATCTAGCAACGTGAAAAGCGGCCTTTTATATCTAACACAGTGGAAGACTCGCAGCACAAAGATGCTCTTCTCCTTGACTTCCTCTTGTCTCCTATTTAGAATTTTGCTGTCAGGTGTCCTGAGGAGTAACTGGTTTCCTCACGATGACAAAATGTGGTCAGATTTCAGGCACTTCTGTCCCCTCTACCTTTCTTTCCTTTTAGAATAAGTAAAGTTTTTTTTTTTTCCCATCTTGCGTATGTTTCACTTTTAAAAACATTCCTGCTCCCAGCACTTGGGAGGCAGAGGCAGGTAGATCGCTGTGAGTTCGAGGTCAGTCTGGTCTACAAAGTGAGACCAGGACAGCCAAGGCTACACAGAGAAACCCTGTCTCAAAAAGCTAAAACAAAACAAAACAAACAAACAAGCAAAACCATTCCTGCTAACTGCCTTTCAAATGTCAGTGAGAGTTTAGGGGTGTGGAAAGCACCTTCAAGGAGGCTATGGCTGTGATCCTCTTGGTGAAAGAGCCTTGTGGACTTGCGATTTCTTTCTTTCTTTTTTCATTCGATGGAAAAGTCATTTTATTGGGAGTTGTATACAGGCAATGAAATCAGCAATCTGTGGAAAGTGCCTTTTAAGGTGAATCATCACATATCATTTTGTTTTTAAGCCTCACAAGTTTGCACAAGTGATTAGAGTGGCAGAAGGCTAGGCTGCTGCACCTGAGGAGAGACTTGCAGTTTCCTAATGACTGTTGCTCTCTGTGTTTTTGCATCTTTGCTTTTCTCTTCCCTCCACCTTCTATAGCTGCTGAACAAGTCCCGGACTCTCATGAGCCATCAGTCTGTGAAATGGCCTATGCCAGCCCACTCTTTCCAGGTGTGACACTTTGCGAGGTTGATAAACTCGCAGGCCTTGCCATCTGGATCTACTCATGTGTCTTCCAGAAGCACTTGCTTAAAGGGAATCAACTTTGTTTCGTGTCACTTTACAACTATATTTATTCTCAGACAAGAAGGCCAAGTGGTTTCTCAGTGGAAAATTGCTTTCCCCAAACCATTGTGTAGTATCTGCAATTGCTTGTCCATTTAAGTGAAATGAATATAGCTGAGCCGACTGACACCTTGGGTAAGAGATAATTTGCTATTTTTCAAATAAAGGAGACACACGGCCATGAATAAGTATATCTTGCAAATGGACTTTAAAATTTTGCCAATCCTCAGTTAATTCTGTTTCAATCTCTGTCCCCCTGGTGATCTCTAAAGATAAACTGATGAAATTGTAAGATTCTTTTCATGGAAAGTTCCCAAAAGTGTCCAAAAATTCCTCTTTGGGCTTCTCTCCCTTAGAAACTGCACCCATTTGTTATCAGCGCAGACCCATCCATGTGTGGGCGAGGGAGTGGACTGGTGTGGAGAGGAAGCCACATGCTTTGTTCTTTCTCGTGGGTGTGTTTGGTTCTAGCTAAACAAATGGTTGACATTTCTTCATTGGTTGGAAAAATAACTAAAAATTTAAAGATGTCGACTGGTCTGACTTCAGGGATGCTGTGTGAACTTAGAAGAAAACATCCTCTTTCTCAAAACTGCATATCAATAGCATTGGTTGGAGGTGTTAAACAATGGTATAAGACATATTTTTAAAAATTTATTTTCAAACAGAGTTTCACTATATACACTGTATATCTGGGGTTGGCCTAGACCTTGAGAGTTTCCTCTTCCTGGGTCCTAGAATCCAGATATGCAGCTAAGCTTTAAGCACCTTCTCTCTCTCTCTCTCTGTCTCTCTGTCTCTCTGTCTCTCTCTCTGTCTCTCTGTCTCTGTCTCTCTCTCTCTCTTTTCTAACCGTCTTTCCCTGCTGTGGTCATGTGACACAGAGCCTGGGCTTGGGTGCCCTCTGACCTCAGATTCTACAGCCTGGCAAGAAACATGTCTCTGTTTTTCCTAAGCATGCCTCCCCTGATACTCTGGGCTGTTTCTCTGATCTCCATGCTCAGAAGGCAGGCTCACCTAAGCCATGCTGAAGACATGAGTGGACTAATTACACCTTTAATGAGATCCTGTACATTTTTTTCCCTAGAATTCCTGCCTCTTGGCAAGGTCTGTACCCTTCACATGAGGTTTGGTTGGGTTGGTCTGCTTGCCTTCTTACTTCATAAACATGGAACTATTCTCTCTCTCTCTCTCTTTCTCTCTCTCTCTCATTCAAGACAAGGTTTCTCTGTGTAGCCTTGACTATCTTGGACTTGCTTTGTAGACCAGGCTGGCCTCGAACTCACAGTGATCCACCTGCCTCTGTCTCCCAAGTGCTGGGATTAAAGGCGCGCCCATCGCTCGGCTGGAACTATTCTCTTTTCGTCAGTCTTTTTCCTCTGGATGCTGCCAGAGCCCTGGTGTGCCTTTTTCTGGGACTTTGGGTTTTTCAGAGTTCCCCTCCCTTCCCTGTGGCTGCTTACCCACCATGTGGTTGACCTCTGTGCTGACCTCTCATCGTCATTTCCCTACTCTGGGCAGCTGCTGAGGTTCAGTTTCTTTTAAATTCTAAGAAAGTTGTCTTCCGGTTTCCATTTGAGTCCATTCTTAAATTCTTCTGTTAAAGAGACTAAGAACCCCATGAGGGCTCCTTGATGCCCCTGGTATCATGGGTATAAATTAGAAGCCATGGGTCTTAAGATGTGTAACACTCAAGACAAGAGTTTTTGCGCTCTGCCCCGCAGCCCCTCAATGGACTTAGCGTGGGCTATCTTGTAATGTCAGCCTTCCCGTTTCTACCTTCCAGAACTGGGGCTTAGGAGAGTAGTAGAATGCTTGGTGGCATATGGCTGGCGCCAACTAAATGCACGTTTACCGACAGTGCTGAGAGAACCAGGATAGTCCATAGTGGGAAGCGCCTAATTCTTCGATGTGTGGTGGAAGTGGCACCCAATTCTAAAGTCCCCTTCAGAAAGGGAGGGTGACCCATGCTGGTCACTGAGCAGTCTTAACTGATGGTAGCAAAAGGCAGGGTGGTAACCCATTGTGACTAACAATCAATTTAAGGGTTCTTTGATGTCGGAACATATTCCAAGAAAAAGGAATCCTAGGCCTGAGAGCTAGGGGAGTTGTATATAGGGCGACAGGTGAAGAATGAAAATGTCAGAAATTGGGCAGGAGACAAGGGGGGAGGGTGGACAAAGGAAGCAGCAGCAGCAGCAGCAGCAGCTCAGAATGCTTTGTATAAAATGGAAATTGGACTGGGAGTGGTGGCACACGCCTTTAATCCCAGCACTCGGGAGGAGGCAGGGGCAGGCGGATTGCTGTGAGTTCTTTGAGGCCAGCCTGATCTAGGACAGCCAAGGCTACACAGAGAAACCCTGTCTTTGGGAAAAAAAAGAAAAAAGAAAAAAGAAAAGAAAATTGGGAGGGTTACAGGATGAGGGGGCGGGAGGAGAGCCCATTTCAAGGGCAAAGCACACAGAACCCTGGGCCTTCTGGAAACACCAGCGTCCTGTGCTGCGCAGCCAGTGGGCAGTCTTCAGAAGAGCAGCCATCTCAATGCCTGCACCCATTCAGTTTAAAAGTGGACAAGTCAATAAGGCTTGTGTGTCTGTGCTTCCAAGCCAGAAGCTCCACGCTTTCTGTCAGGCAGTAGAAAACAGGGCCTTCAAGTCCCAAAAGAGTAGTTCTTCTGGAGAGGGAGAAAAAGCCTGCTGGAACTCAGATTTTATTTAATTTGCTTTCATGATCCAAATGTGTTCTGGTTTTTCTCTTTGTGTGCCAGGTTCTGACTCACTTGAAGAGAAAATGGCTCCATGCTAGGCTTCTTTTCCATTGTTTGCTATCCCACGGAGTCCATGGTTTGAAAGATTTTGTCTGCCAAGCTGCACTTGAGACCAAATCGCATTTCCACTTTTCCTAATCAAATATCTAAAGCAAAGCTTTGCACGGCGGGTGGGGGTGGGGGTGGGTAGTGGGAGGGGGTGGGTTTCCTGACTTCTGACAAAATTCCAGCCAACAGCTTGGAGTCTGAGGTAACGGGGATGGGGTGGGGGCTGGGGGGTGGTTGGGTGTTGGGGAGCACAGTTAAGATCAGACTCCAGCCCAGGGCAGGGCCTTTGGCTGAAACTGAGTTTGAATATGTTTAAGTGGGACGTATATACTGTCACTTGTCAAAGGCCACCCTGTCCCCGTGGAGCCACTTCTCACACTGAGATGGAAGGCCTCTAAAGGCACCCAATGAGGAAGAACGTTTGTATTGCCGATAATCTTGTGAGTGAACTAGGAACACATTGGGGTGCTGGCTTCTAATCATCACAGCCTCTGACTAGTCTTCAGAATGGGGGGATCACAAGTGTACCCCCATGAGGCCTCTGTGGAGTGCTCAGGTCCAAAGGGCATCTTAATTGCCACCCTCCCAAAGAGTCAGCTGCATCTCTCATGTTTTCATATTTGTTCTGACTCCTGGACACTCATTTGGGCCATGGTATCTTTAAGGGCAGCTTTCATTCAGCCCACTTAGAAAGTCATGACACACCTTCGCTCTCCGTTTGCTTATTTGTCTCTCCAGTTCATTTTGTTTTGATCTTTAGAGAGCAACAGAAAAAAGAACTAGTTCTACCCAAAAAGGAAATGAAAAGGAACTTTAAAAAACATGCTGTAATATCCGCCCCTGTTGGCACCTTGTGTTAAACAAAGAAAGGAAAAGGAAATTTTATCTGAATGTTATATGTGGGGGGAAGGGGGGCAGTGGGAAGACTTTAAAAATCTGCCTAAAATAATCATGCCCATTCGACAGTGTAGTCAACCACTGTGCAAAATAGTAAAAATTTGTGATAAATGGGTTTTCAATGCAATATTCTTAGCTACTTTTAAAAACGAATGGAACATGTTTTTAAAATTATTCTAATGTTAAAATTCATACCCCAAGCTTATTTTTGGAATTCTGCCTGAACAAAAAATATGAGGCTGAAGGGCTGGGGCTATCACTTAGTGTTAAAATACTTGCTTAACAAGCACAGAGCTCCAGTTTCAAGTCATCACATGCGCATGCACACACACACATACATACATATATGCATACATACATACATACATATATTCACACACTCACACATACACTTCCATATTGCTGCACACTCAAGCAGAAATAAAATCCCAGGTGGTATCAAGGATGAGAGAGTAATAGTAGATAGATCAGGACCCAGGGGGCCTGCACAAACTGATGCACCAACCAAGGACATTGCAAGCAGAGAACCTAGACCCCTGTTCAGATGTGGTGGACAGACAACTCATTCTCCAAGTGGGGAAGTGGAGGTTGGGGGTGGGGGCAGGGGAGAATCGGGAAACTGCTTCTGACAGGAACTCCAGTGCCTGCAATTTCATCATTGCCTCTTGGCGGAGAGGCCCTGTGGGAACACAGAGGAAGGGGGTGCAGGCTATCCAGATAAGACCTGATAGGCTGTGGTCAGATGGTGGGGGAGGAGGACCCTAACTGTCAGGGGTCTAGGGGAGGGAATAGGGAAGAAGAGGGAGGTGGGTGGGAACAGGAAGATAAGAGCAAGGGGATCACAATCTGGATATACTGTGAATAAATTACAATAAAAAAAGTAACAGGATCTCTAGGAGTCAATTAGTGCAACCCATTCATTTTATTTTATAGTATAATACCCTGCCAAAGTTCAAACTTTTATTCCATAAGTGCAGATGATATGGACAATAACATACATCAAACATATGACCAAGAGTTCAAAGTTTGAATTAAAAGAAAAACACCCTCCTCGAACAAACCAACAACAATAAAACCCAAAGCCTACTTCATTCGGCTTTGTCTCTAAGTCCTGAGCATAATCGAAGAGGTGGGAGCACAAACGTGGTAATGCAGCTGAAGGATTTTGAATTGAACACTGTCTTCAGTGCAGTAAGCGTTGGGAGCAAACTCCATAAGGGATCATGCTATCCTTCCCGGGACGGCTTCGGAAGCTACTCAAGGGTGCTGGCAGTCTTTACAAGATTAGGCATCTTGTTCTACAGCAGTGGGAAGACTTCTTTGTGAATCAAGATATTAAAAATATCTCCTGGGCCTGTGAGGTGGCTCATGGGGTAAAAGCGCTCTCCACCAAGACAGGCAGCCCGAGTTCAGTTCCTGGAACTCAAGCTGGAAGGAGAGAACCAACTTCAAAACTTGTTCTTTGACATTCAAGTACACAGGCTCACACAAATCTGTCTGTCTGTCTGTCTGTCTGTCTGCCTCTCTCTCTCACCCACACACACCCACACCCACAATCACCACCAACAGGGACAAGATCAATTAACACAGTAAGTGAATGAGTGAGTGGGTGAATATTTAAATGGATGGATGAATAAATAAAATTTTAAGGTCTCCTTTGGGGCAAAAGCTGGTTGTGCTCATTCACAGCACTTTATATAAAGCTGGAGTCTCCTAAGCTGTGAGTCAGGCCGACTGTGTGTGCATCCTCTTCTAGAGCTGTTCCCTGATGCCTCTGTGGGACCCAGGGGCAGGAGACGTGAGTGACTAACCGCTCTAGAGTGTCCAGGACTTACACTGTTCAAACTGGAACAGTCCTGCACGCACTGGGATGGCTGTGCAACATGCTAGAAAACTGACCTGTGAGTGAAGCTCACATTGTCTGCTGGGCCATTGTCTGAGTCAGTCTCGTGGCTTCTTGGGTGTGCACGGAAGTTAGGGGTGCTTTACTCTCAGTGTGCCAGGGCAGAACTTCAAAGTTCTGATGGAGAGACGTTCTCTGGGTGTTTTCCCTTAGCGCCTGTCCCTTTAGCTGCAGAGCACAGAGACCACCTGTCCCTCAGAGTTTGAGGGCTGAAGGGAAGGGTCATTGTAAGCCCAAATGCCCTGCTCAGCACTCTATGTCTCACCAGAAGCTGTCACCGTGTCCCTGGATTCTTTATTAGATGGGATTGTTCTGATTCAATTGTCTCACTGGCTGGGTTGTGTGTGTGACTTGTGTAACCCTTTTCATGTCTACACGGTAGAGAATAGCACCTTGAAAAAAAAAAAAAAGCTCAATTAAGTGTTTTGATTATTTTCAATACAAAGGTCAGATAGGTTCCTAGCTGACTCTGGTTTCTAATTAAAATGTCCCTCAAAGGGATGATTTGACTGTGCCATGGCATGATTCGCAAAACACTTTATATCGACTCAAACAGTGCCACAAGGCACTTACCATCCTCTGTAGCTCCTCAGTGACCTTAAGATTTCCTCCTTAAGATTCCTGGGAAATAATAAAAGTCCCAGGAAGTACTCTTCTGAGACTCTTTGCATGGAGTGATTTCACATCTAAAGTAGACTTGAAGATAAATGCTACTACCTGCATATCGGGGAGTCTCTTCCGCTGTGGAAAGCGATGCTGAAAACCAGCAGTTCTTGTCATTTTCTGTGTTGCCAACGATTTTATAGATCTTGTTGTTGGGGCATGTGGTGTATTTATGGCCCTTTCTTTGAGTACCCAGGAACCATTTTTTTCTAGACTCGGAGGGCTGGGAATGATAAACATCTGGGCAGCCTTGAGCGTGCAGAGGCCAGGGAAACACTGGCATTCTGTGTGACAGAGGAATGTGACATCCCTTTCATGGGCTCTAGGAAAAGCGCATTTAAACTGAATGTGGTTATGAGATGATTTGAAGATGTCTAGGAAATGGACCCACTTGGGACTCTGAGATTATACCTCAGCCAGCCAGCTCATTTACGCACGGGTAAATCAAGAATGCCAAACGGAAATAAATCCCTGGTGCCTCTGCGTCTCCTCAGATGTGAGGGGTGGACAGAGCCCCGGCATTATTCTATTTCTGTTCTGGAACCTATTTGCACTTCCCTTGTGGGCTCAGTTCATTTCTTGTTCCACAAATGTCGCACAGGACTCGATGGATTTACTACTTCCCATCCAGCATGGGCTTTCTGGTTTGGTGTGTATCTGCAGGGACTAGAAAACATTGAGAAATGTTGCCAAAAGGGGCCAACTAAACTTTGGTATGACACGATCTTATAGAAACTGTATTCTTGTATCGCTCTCTGGCATGAATTGAAAATCCTCCAATGGCCTCCCATATTCTGTTGGTTTCTTTTTGTATGTTTGTTTGTTTTTTGAGACAGGGTTTCTCTGTGTAGCCTTGGCTGTCCTGGACTCACTTTGTAGACCAGGCTGGCCTCAAACTCACAGCGATCCGCCTGCCTCTGCCTCCCGAGTGCTGGGATTAAAGGTGTGCGCCACCATGCCTGGCTCTGTTGGTTTCTATCATAGTAAAGAAACTGCCTATCAGTAGAATGACCACCAGCACACATGTAGTTTTTGGTTTTTTTTAAGACATAGATGGATGTCTTGCCTGCATGCATGTCTATGAATCACATGTCTAGTGCCTATGGAACTCAGAAGAGGGAGTCGGGTCCCCTGGAACTGGAGTTACAGACAGTTGTGAGCTGCATGTGGGTGCTGGACACTGAACAGGAGTCTCTGGCAGACCAGCCAGTTTTCTTCACCACTGAACCATCTCTTCAGCCCTCAGCATGTGCTTTTTTAAAAAAAGGATTTATTTATTTATTTATTATGTATACAGTGCTCTGCCCACATGTACACCTGCAGGCCAGAAGAGGGGCATTAGATTACATTATTAGATGGGTGTGAGCCACTATGTAGTTGCTGGAAATTGAACTCAGGACCTCTGGAAGAGCAGCCAGTGCTCTCCAGCCCTCGACATGGTTTAGTTTTCTACCTATTGCTTATCTTTAAACAATAAAGTTGATATAATATTAACATACTTTTACATTTAAGAACTATATTTTTGCTTCCCTTTAGTATCATTGCCCTGAACTTTTCCCACTTCTTACTGGATCACTCCCATTGACTCTGAACATTGTTTTCCTAACCCTAATCCTCGTCCCCTTTATGGTCTCACTTTGTAGACCAGGCTGGCCTCGAACTCACAGCGATCCGCCTGCCTCTGCCTCCCTGAGTGCTGGGATTAAAGGCATGCGCCACCACACCCGGCTGGTTTTTTTTGTTGTTGTTGTTTGTTTTTGGTTTTGCATCCTTCACCTTCCTCCAGTGTGAACCTTCACAACTTTGTAGGCCTACAGCCCTTCCGTCAACCAATTTTTGCCTCAGCTAACAGTCCCTATAGCTTAAGGACACTCTGGACCAGTGGTGACCTCTATTGAATCCTGATCCCTGATGAAAGTCATGCCTGGAGGTGTTGTCTTCTGCTGAACCACAAACTGAGTGGCTTAAATAGTACAAATCTGTCTCTTGATGCTAAAAGTGTGAAACAAGCCTAGCAGCAGAGCTGTGATCTCTCCAGTGGTGGTGGTGTTGGTGGGGCAGCACAGAGAAGAAACAGACAGAGGGAGGGATGGATGGAGGGAGAGAGAGAGAGAGAGAGAGAGAGAGAGAGAGAGAGAGAGAGAGAGAGAGAGAGAGAGAGAGAGAGAGAGAGAGAGAGAGAGAGAGAGAGAGATGGAGAGAGAGAGAGATGGAGAGAGAGATGGAGAGAGAGAGAGAGAGAGAGAGAGATGGAGAGAGAGAAGAGAGAGAGAGAGAGAATCTGGTCCGCTCAAGCTCTCTCCTAGCTTCTGGGAGCATCAGGAGTTCTTGGCTTTGGGTTGGCCATCTCCTGTACCTCCTTGTATATCTTCTTTCTTTGTGTGTGTCCCTCTGTGTCCAAATTTCCCCTTGTTTGAGGACATGGGCAGAGAGGGTTAGGGTTCATCTTTATTTTCTTATCATTGGCCAACCCTGTTTCCTAATTAGGTCACATTTGTTGGTATTGGGGACACAGTCTAAGCTCCTAATCATCCTGTGGCTTTAATATTCACATTCATCCTTCAGAGAAGGATCAGAAGAGCCCATTAAGAAATCGATCTTGATGGGCTATGTTGGCACATGCTGTTAATCCCAGCACTCGGGAGGCAGAGGCAAGAGGATCTCTGTGAGTTCGAGGCCAGCTTGATCTACAGAGCAAGTTACAGGACAGCCAAGGCTATGTAGAGAGACTCTGTCTCAAAAACAAACAACAAATAAAAAAGAGAAAACGAAACTGGTTAAGAGCACTTGCTGCTCCTGCAGAGGATCCAGGTGCAGTTTGCAGCACCCACATGTTGCCTCATAACCATTTGTAATTCAGTTTCCGGGGATTCAACAATCTCATCTGGACTCCATGGGTACCAGGTATGCATGATGGTGGGTGCATGCCATACATAGATCTGAGAAAATACTCACACACATAAAATAAAAATAGGTCTTAGAAAGAAAGGAATGAAGGGAGAAAAAAAGAAGGAAGGAAAGAAGGAAGGAAGGAAGGAAAGAAGACACTGATCTGAGGCTCAGTCCATGGACAAGCCTGGGTGATTGGTTCATGGTGGCACCACAGCAAAGCCATATGCCTTGAATCGCCTTTTTTTTCCAGTAAGGAGATGTTTTCCCCAAGGCCTTGCAACCTAAAAGCAATCCCCTTCCCCCATTTCTCCTTCCGTCCCCCTTTCTGATTTACACCAAAGTGCTTGCCAAGCCAACTGAAGTGCCCTGAGGTCAACATCTGATTTATTTCTGGGTGTTAGGTGCACCGGACAGAGATCCTTCCCCCCAACACACGCATTTTGTATTTGTATTCATGAATAAACTGTAGTTTGTTTGGTTTTTAAGATGAGTTCAGCCATTGCTGTATCAGAAATAGCCTAACTGTCATTATTTTTATGATCAGTTCAAAGGGTATTTTCTGTAAAATTTCAAGGTTAAAAGAAAATAAACATAAGAAGCCTAGACCATGTATAAGATGAGCTGCCATCCAGATAAAGTAGGATGGCTTCCCGCTGCCTTCCGACCTCAAGAATCACAGATGCAAATGTGACAGTCTGGGAGGAACACTTATCCCTGATTTTCACCTGCATCCAATCGTAGAATGAAAATCAAGATCTGAATTTGTTTATCATTTGCAAGATGGTAAATACATTTCACTAATGGTTTGTAATTAAAATGGAAAATCCCATGTATGACAGAATCTGCTCTCCCAATGGCATGCTTGACTGCCGAGGCATTTGAATCACAGTCGAATGTAGTCATTGTCCATTAAACTCATTGGATAACAGGAGCCCAGGCTGAGCTTTCTAATTCTGGAATTTGGCAACTATGAACAGCATCTCGGTGGTTCTGTGGGAGGTGCGGATGCCAGCTTCCACAAGGCTGGCTCCAAGAGCATCTGCCACTCCATTTAATGCTGACTCTGCTCAGCCTTCCCATGGATTTATTTGCCAAACCAATAAGGTGAATCTGAATGGAACTGGAAACCATGCCCGCAGCCTCTCCAGAGGGCTCAGCACTCTGAGATAATGACCTACTGATTTAGCAAGGTCAGTAGCTAATGTGCAAATAGCAGGTTGTGACCATCCTTACAACTTGCCCAACATTAAGTCATAAAGAAATGACAGTCTATCAGAGTTTCCCATGAGAACAGACTTAGGAGTAGATTAACAATTTTTGTCACTGTGTACTGCCTTTCTACATCAAGTCTGAGCTTGTCTCTCTAGTTGCTTTCGACCTGGGAGATTTTTACATTCCATTTTCCTTATTTATCTATTGTGATGGTTGATATCCTTGCATAAGAGATCTGTGCTCATTAACTGAAATGCTCACACAAATATTGGAATATGGCATTTGTAGATGGTTAACCCAGGGACCCAGACATCCCAGTGTGGCTGGGGGTTAAGACAAATGGACTAATAGTGCATATCCGAGACATGTGAAGAACGGCCCCTGGGAAGATGTAACCCCGGAGCCTCACTTTGTAGCTGACCTGGAACGTCAAGAATCAGGGCTGTGGGGAGCTCTGCTAGGACCGCCCGTGTCCCGGAGCTCAGGCCAAGGCTTAGGGCCCACAGTGTTGGCAGGTGGGAGAGGGAGACAGCGGAATGCACAGGAACACAGCTGAGCGCCTACCTTCAGACAAAGTCTGCACTATGATTTTGGCATTGTCTCTGATGTCTAGCCTCTGAGCGGGCTCTCCAGGTCGCCTGAAAAGTTTGGATTCATGCCTCCAAAACCTTAAGCCAGTTTCTTCTTCTCTAAAAGCTCACCAGGGTTTATTTTTATTACTCTCAGGTAAGTCCCAGAAGGATACACATACTCTGTTTTTGTTTTTTGGTTTGTTTGGGTTTTTTTTTGTTGTTGTTGTTGGGTTTTTTTTTTTTTTTTTTTTTTTCAAGACAGAGTTTCTCTGTGTAGCCTTGGCTGTTCTGAGCTAGCTTTGTGGACCAGGCTAGCCTCGAACTCTCAGTGATCCACCTGCCTCTGCCTCCCAAGAACTGGGATTAAAAGCATGCACCACCATGCCTGGCTCAGATACTCTGATATCAAAACAAAAATTTGAACGCGGCAAGTTGGTTCAAAACCAACACTTTTTCCCCCTTTCTTTTTAATTAACTTTATATCCCAATTTGTAGCCCCCTCCCTCCTCTCCTTTCAGTCCCACCCTCCCTCTCTCTTCCTCCTATCCCCCTCCCCTATTCCTCAGAAAAGGGGAGCCACCCCCTACCCACCCAGCCCAGCGCATCAAGTCACATCAAGACTAAACACATGATCTGCCCCTGTGGCCTGGCAAGGCAGCCCCACCAGGGGGAAGTGAACAAAAAGCAGGCAACAGAGTCCATGTCACAGACAGCTCCTGCTGCCCTACATATAGCCTGAGCTGCTCATCGGCTACATCTGTGTAGGGTTTCTAGGTCCAGTCCATGCATGGTCCTTGGTTGGTGCTTCAGTCTCTACAAGCTCCTCTGGGCCCTGGTTAGTTGGCTCTGTTGGTCTTCTTGTGGAGCTCCTGTCCCTTTTTGATCCTTTTATCCTTTCCACTCTTACACTAGACTCCCTGCTCTTTGCCCAGTGTTTGGCTGTGAGTCTCAGCATCTGTTTTGAACCTCTACTGGGTGGAGCCTCTTAGAGGGCAGCTATTCTAGGCTCCTGTCTGTAAACATAGCAGAATATTGTTAATAGTGTCAGGGGTTGGCTCTCTCCTATGGGTCTCAGGTTGGGCCAGGCATTGGTTGGACATTCCCTCAATCTCTGCTCTATCTTTCTCCCTGCACATCTTGTAGGCAGGGTAAAATTTGGGTTGAAGTTTTTCTTGGTGGATTAGTGTTCCTCTCCCTCCACTAGGAGTCCTGTCTAGTGAGAGGGTGTCCTCTTCAGTCTCCATGACCCCTGCTACTAGGAGTCTCAGCTAAAGTCACCCCCATATCCTCCCAGGAGCCTACCCTGTCATAGGTTTCCAGCTTGTCAGAGATATCCCTGCCCACAGTTTCTCTTTTCTCTTCTCTCTACAGGCCTTTGGTCCTCTTGCCCCCCTCACTCCCCAGGTCTGCTCTCCACCCTCGTTTTTCTCTGAGCTCCTTCTTCTACCCTGTTCCCTCTCTTCAGCTGCTTTCTCTGTCTAGCCTACTTCCCCTTCTGAGTGAGATTCAAGCATCCTCCCTAAAGCCCTCCTTGTTACTTATCTTCTTTGGGTCTGAGGAATGTAGTATGTTTATCCTGTACTATATGGCTAAAATCCACTTATAAGTGAATACATACCCTGTGTATCTTTCTGAATCTGGGTTACCTCACGCAGAATGATCTTTTCTAGTTCCATCCATTTGCCTGCAAATTTCATGATGTCCTTGTTTGTAGTAGCTGAGTAGTATTCCGTTGTGTAAATGTACCACAGTTTCTTTATCCATTCTTCAACTGAGGGACATCTGGGTTGTTTCCAGTTTCTAGCTATTATGAAACTACTGTGAACAGAGTTGAGCAAATGTCCTTGTTGTATGGTAGAGCATCTTCTGAGTATATGCCCAGGAGTGGTATAGCTGGGTCTTGAAAAACTGATTCTTACGCCCTATCAGCACCACCTGTACTGTGAGCCATCATTACGTTGGTCATCAGACTGCAGGCGCCTTGCTGAGGTTCCATAGGGATCATTGTATCAGATGAGACATTATTTTGAGAAATAGAAAAGTTGAACTTTTCACTCTACTGAAGAATCATACCTCTCTTCATATGCCGCCAAGGTTAATGGGATCTTCTGGGGATTATAGCTGTGGTGTTAGTCCCAGATCCAATGGTAGGACTCGCTTCATTCATATCAACTTGTCATATATGATGATAAACTTTTTATGTTCATATGGTTGGGCTAAGGGTTGTCTAGATACCTCATATTCTTTCAGTATTTGTCAACCTGTCTTTAGAAGACATTATGCATTTAAACTAGTAGCTGGAGCGAAGATGTACCCTTTCTAACTGAACATCATTGACCAGTCATTTGGGAAACAGGAGAGACCGGAAAGGTAGCACGAAAGGGCAAATTTGCTTCTTAAGCTGATACATCATTTTCCTTGCCTGGGTCTTCAGTCTTGAGACTCTGAGAGTTACACCAATATGGTCCCCTCCCTGAACTATACACAGGTTTTATTTTGTATTTTTTGTTTGTTTGTTTGTTTGTTTGTTTGTTTGTTTTTGAGACAGAGTTTCTCTGCATAGCTTTGGCTGTCCTGAATTCGCTTTGTAGACCAGGCTGGCTTCAAACTCACATAGATCCACCTGCCTCTGCCTCCCGAGTGCTAGGATTAAAGGCGTGTGCCACCATGCCCAGCTCTGCACAGGTTTTAGGTCTTCCTTCTTAGACTGAATTCCACCACCAGCTTTCCCGGTTCTCCAGCCTGTAGATGGAGGATGGTAGGACCTCCAGAATTATGTGAGCCAATTACAAATATACATTTCCTAAATGCACACAGGGCTATAGTTACTACTTCTCTAAGACTCCTGGGTAGTCCTTCAAGATAGTCAAGTAAGGCGTGTGGTGGCACACGCCTTTAATCCCAGCACTCAGGAGGCAGAGGCAGGTGCATCTATGTGAGTCTGAGGCCAATGTGCAAATTACCTGAGAGGGGAGCCTCAAATGAGTTCTCTAGATCAAACTGGCCTGTGGGCACGTATGTTGGGGATTATCTTTACTGGGTCCTATATCACTGTGGGCAGTACAGTTCTCAGGCCATCCCATGAGGAAGCCAGCTGAGCATGCGTGCGTTTGTGCAAGTCAGTAAGCAGCATTCTATGGCATCAGCTGTTCTTCCTCGGCTGTGAGAGAGCTCCCTGACTAGAGGAAAGGCTGCCTGGGACAGAAAGTAAGCCTACCTTCAAGTTCCTGCTTGAGTTCCTGTCCTGATTTTCCTCAGCGATGGACGTTGACCCGGAAGTATAAACCGAAAGAAACTGGAAGTTGCTTTTGGTTAGCGTGTTTTATCACAGCAACTGAGAGGAAAACAGGACAGGGAGGAACATGGAGGAAGATGGAAAGTTAGGGCTCCTGGAGGATCTAGACGTGGAGCCATGTGAGTCAGCTCAGTACAGACAAAGAGGGATGAGTATGTCTGGGCGGGGACAGGGTGTCCAGTTGTCTGTGCACATTAGCCAGGCTTTTGAGGAAGGATTTCCTTTGGCTCCTGGTTTCAGAGTGTTTACTCTACCATGGCTGCCTCTGTTATTTCTGGGTCTGTAGTATGGTGACTGTCCTAGCCGTGGGATCATGTGACAGAAACTACTCATAAGAAGCAAAGGGTGAGTCAGGAAGGGACCCCCCCATACCAAGTGACCCACTTATTCCAGATAAATCCTACCTCCTCAGGTTTCCAGACCATCCCAAAACAGTGCTACCATGTAGAGACCAACATCCAAACCACAAATCTGGGAACCTTTAACATTGAAAGCAGCAATACTTGAATGGCTCATACCATGAGGGAAACATGGGTAAGAGATCAGCTAGGCAACCACTGTGGGAAGACTTTTTCTAATTACACCAAGTAGACCAATTGATCTTGTGACCTTTCTTCTATGCTGTTTTCCCACAATCACTCTAGTGCCCACCCAATATGCGGACCAGACAATACAAACATTTGTGAGATTGTTCTAAATTTTATTTATTTATTTATTTTGACCACTTATCTATTGCCAAAAATCTTAAGAGAAACTATAAGAGCATTTGTTTTTAATGATTAAAACTATGTCTTGTCAAACTGAGTCCAGGACAGCCAGGACTACAAGAGAAACCCTGTCTCGAAAACAACAACTGTGTGTGTGTGTGTGTGTGTGTGTGTGTGTGTGTGTGTGTGTGTGTGTGTGTGTGTGTCAAGAATGTAGCTAATAGGCTGGCTGTGGTGGTGTAGGTCTTTAATCCCAGCACTTAGGAGGAAGAAGCAGGTGGATCTCTGTGAGCTCTGTGAGCCTGAACGCATAGTGAGACCCTGTCCTCAATCAATCAATCAGTAAACATGGACAATATAATAATTAACAATAATATCAATTGGATATTTTTCTTATTAATCTTAGCAGACTTTAAAATATCATGAAGAATATACATATATTTGCTAGAATTTGATCTCTGTAATTAATAGCCTGGAAGTGGTAGTAATAGAGAAAATTCACGTAAAGTTGTGGCATGGAGGGTGCTTTGGTTCAAATGTCATTTAATTATTTAATCATGTCACCAAAAGATGTATTTTGATCGAGAGCTTGGTTCTCAAAATGGTCCTATTCAAAGTGACAAAAACCTTTGATAAGTGGACCCTGGCAGGGAGTCCTTATGTCTTAGAGATGTGACTTTGGAAGGAGTTATGGGGCCTCAGCATCTCTCTTTCACTTCCTGTTGGCACACCTTTACAAAGAGGCACCTCACCAGAGCCGACTGGATGTAGGCACCAAAGTCCTGCACCGCTGAAACTGGGAACTAAGTGGACCTTTCGTGGTAAAAACTTTAGCTGCCTCAGGTATTTCATCATAGTGATACAAAGCTGACTAATACAGCAAGCTCTTTGATTGTTGGCAAACAAAGCCACTTCCAGTTTTTGTTGTTGGTAGTTATACGTGGTAGCAAAGCTAGCGCATATGAACAACATTTTACCTCTTGCTTTAGCTCATAGTTGTTGAAGTGTGGCTGGGGTGGTCTGAATGAAAATGACCCCCGTGGGCTCACAGGGAGTGGCACTATTAGAAGGCGTGGCCTTGTTGGAAGAAGTGGGCTGGGGATGGACTTTAATTTCTCAGATGCCCAAGCCAGTGGCTCACTCTTCTTATGGCCTGCTGATCCAGATATAGAACTCTCAGATACCTCTCCAGCACCATGTCTGTCTGTGTGCTGCCATACTTCCTGCCATGATGATAATGGACTAAACCTCTGAACTGTAAGCCCCAGTTAAATGTTTCCTTATAAGAGTTGGACATGGTGTCTCTTGACAGCAATAGAAACCCTAACTAAGACAGTGGCTTTTATTGTTAAGGCCCAAGATAGAATTCTAACGTTTCCACATTTCCAGAAGTTTGGTGAAAGGCGAGAGAGAAGGGCTTACATTTCAGTTGTCTCTTAAGGAACCATTTGGAAACGTCCATGTGATCTTTCTTCTTAGACACCAATGGCTGGAACTTAGTTATCTGCTTATGTCTAGCTGCAAGGGATCCTGGGAATTGTAGTCATTATTCACTGCTGTCTCTGGTTCAGATAAGCTGTGGGGCACTCTGGAAGAGCAAATGCATATTGGAAAAAAGCGAATCTGCTTCAACAAATGTATGTGATTTGCTCACTTTCACATATCACATGAGCACAGTCAGGACTAGAGAGAACTTGGTTCTCCTGGGTCCCTGTTGCCGCCTGGCATTTTAATTAATTTTCATATCTTGTCCACTGGGTAGTATATATTCCTCTACTACAAGCAGAAGCCTCGTTGGTGACTTAATGTTGGTTTGCTTAAAACGTCATTTTCCTTTCTCAGTGTGAGCCATTCTGATGATCTCTATGGTTCTGTATATGTGTCCTCTTGCCATACTTAACAGCACACAGAAGGATATTCTCAAATCACAGAAGAGAGATTTGGGGCTCAGGTTATCCCCTGGGTAACTAAGAAAGTGCAGAGAAGTGAGGGTGCAAACCAGAGGGGGTCAAAACTCACAGGAAGCCGCAAGACAATCAGGAGAGGTGGAGCCTCCCAGAGACAGGACCCATGGGTATGTAACCAGGAGAAATATGTGGGTAATAAAGGCAGTTTCTCCGCTCCTAGGGATTTCTCGCGTAATGTATTTTCTGAAGGTGAAAAAATATTGATGATTAGCATGTGGTTGTTGTAGATAGCTTGAGGATAAAGATGGGTGTTTATCATTTAAACAGGGCACAATAACCATGGCTTCTCATTTCCTTTTCCCGAGTGCATTCTTGTGACCTAGTAAGTAAAATTGAGGCATCAATATTTGCAGAAAAATGATGCTCACCCTGCTTTGACGCCACGTTTGAAACCCAAAGAGGACTATTTTATTTTTATTTATTTTTTTGGTTGTTTTTATGGGGCATGGGGTCTTGATATGTAGCCAGGTTAGCCTTGAATTTGAGGCAATTCTTCTGCCTCAGCCTCCTGAGTGGCAGAATTACAGATGTGTGCTACATGTCAAGGCTTAAAAGGGACAAGTAAAAACTAATAACCTCTTAGTTCTTTTATAAAGCCAGGCCCTCTAATTTTCCCTCACAATAGAGGATGGGTGTAGAGTCTTTCCCTAAAGCATTCCTCTCTGTGCTGAGAATTGCTCTGTCTCTCATCAGGAAGACGTACAGAGTCAGCTCTTGACTGGAGTGAGTTCTCTCTGGCTGGATAACTGCTCCCAGCATTGTTTGTAAGGGAGTCCACATTTAATCAGGCAATGGAATTACTAGGGATGCCATGGAGGACAACTGTGGGAGCAGCGAGGGAAGTGAGAACTAGGGGAGCAGAGACAAGTTGGCAGCCTGACTCCGTAGGGGTGGGTGATTTGGAAATCATAGGGGGTCTGAGAACATAGATAGATCCCACCAGAGTAGGCCTGTGAAAGGACGCTGGCTGGGAGATGACATTCAGCACACTGCTGCTTCTGAAGGCTGATGGCCCGGCATCTCAATGTGGGCTGTAGGACAGTGTTGCTCAGTGGTTTGGGCATCTGGCCAGTGATGCAGGAAGCAGTGAGCATGAGCTGGGCAGATGTCACTCTGTCTGTCACTGTAGAGAACATTGCCTGCTCCTTTGTTCTCGCCTTCCGGCTTCTGCATAAATCCCTCTTTGGGTCCACTCCATCTTGGAATCATAAAGTGGGTTCTGGCAAATGTACTTCAGCTAAACAGCTTGCCACAGCATAACTTCCCAGAGTGGAATAGCAAAGGGGGATGGGGAACCAAAGCTTGTACACCTAAAAAGAGTGGGGGGCCACGGGAGCCCCGAGTAAATATGTGCTTTTAATGTGAACACAGCCGTGTCAAGAACCCCAAAGCCTCATACCCATAGGAGTCTGGTCTGCCTGTGAGTGTTGGGAGTGTATGTAGAGACTATCAACCACAGCTCCCTCCTTCAAGAGCCCAGATTAGCTGAGCCTGGCTCCATAGCCAGCTGCTTACTATAAAACCTGCCTCCCTGAATCAGATGTATAAAACGCACCCACCGAGTTTCTGGATCGCTGCGGCCGTTGGTGCCCTCCATCGGGGGGGGGGGGGCACTTTCCACCAGATCACAGCGTGTGTGTGTGTGTGTGTGTGCACACGTGTGTGTGCATGTGTGTGTACCCATCTTTCTTCAGTCCCTCATCTCCCCAGTTAGGCCAATCCCCGAGGCCATGCAGAGTGTGGCAAAGAAAAGGCTAATGGTAACTGGCCCCCAGCTCACCCTGTTCACATACTCGCAAGAACAAAACAAGAAACTCATTGGTAAGTATCCACTTGGACGACATCAGATCATGAGTGTGGAATAGCTGTGTAGTGTATGCTTGTCTTTCACATCTCCAATAAGGACTAGGAGTGATGCCCAGGCAGAGAGCTCGTCTGGTGTGTACAAAGTCCCGGGTTCAAAGCCAGCCCCACAAAAGTAAAATAATAGAAGGTAAATGCAGCTACAAGTATGGATCTGATTTTTAGTAGTTACAGCGGGAACCATCCAGGAAGCTCAGTTGAAGTACTGAGCGTGTCTCTGGTTTTGACCGAGTATCAAACAGGCTGCAATCTGAGGACCACAGAACATCCCACACCGCTCACTGTTTGAAGATGGCTCATCACAGGAACAATCTCACTCATAGCTTCACACTTGGTGCTTACTGATGCTCATTACAGATTATTTCCCTTAGCATCATTAAACTGTAACCTCAGCCGCTTTCTGGCACATTAACAATATGGCAGACAAACAAAGGAAGGTGAGCCACAGATTTAATTTTATGCACAAAAATGGTCAGCGAATTAGATGGATTTGAAGATTGGAGGAGCACTATTTTGGTGTAGTCAGAACATTCCAGAAGGCCTGTAGATCTCAATTGTGAACAGCTTTAAACACAAACACAAAACAAAAACAGGGTTTCCTATCTCCCAGGCTGGCCACAAACTCACTATGCAGTCAAGGATGATTTCACACTTCTGATACTCCACTTCCCAAGTGGTGATATTACAGGCATGCAATGGTGCCCGATCTACATAGTGCTGGGGACTGGATTACCAACTGAGCCCCATCTCCAGCTCCGTGGACAGAGCAAGGGCAGTCGGTGGAGAACCCTAAGAAGTCTCTTTGATCTTCACTTTTGGGGCTCTCAGATACCTTTGGAGAGAGAGAGAGAGAGAGAGAGAGAGAGAGAGAGAGAGAGAGAGAGAGAGAGAGAGAGAGAGAGAGAGAACAGGAAAGCCGGTCAGCCATGGCACCGTGCTCCCTCCCAGCTTCAGACTAGGCTGGGAGCCACTGAGAGCTGTGGGTCTTGTCCACAGGGGGTCACCAGCTATTCCTGGGGGCTTGCTCAGGGCTGCAGCAAAAGCAGAGGCCTCTCACTGTCTGTTGCCTATCTTTCCAGTCTCTTTTAGACATGTCTTCCCTTGGTGTTCAGTGTTCTCCTTAATTTTGGGTGCCCAAGGTCACTCACTGTTCTTTGTTTCTTGGGCCAGCTTAGATCATCTGCTGCTTTGTGCGTCAGACTTTCCATGGCCATTTTCTCTGCTCCTTTTCCATTGTCCCTTCAAGGGGCCCAAGCAAGAGCCCCATTAATAATGATGGCGATTGGGTGTGCCTGCTTCCCCAGATTTGTCTGCTGGGTCCAAATTGGGCCTTCTGATAGAAAGTTAATTTAGGCAGCCCTTCGGCTGTTTCCACTGGCCACCTACTCTGCCTACGTGTGGGCTACACCACAGATGCAAATGTCTGTTTAATTATTAATGTGACTGATGTTTACCTATTGCTCCAGCTCAAAGGTCATAAATATTACACGGTGAGTACCATCTATGGGTACTTAATAAATGCTTCCTGGCTGAAGCAACCTGAGCATTGTCCTTGCCCAGTGATTTTAGTGTGTAAGTTACAGAGACAGGTAGGCATCAGCATTTCAGCAGACATGAAAGGACCAGAAGCTATGGGAGAAGAGATAACCATGGAGAGCAAGGCTGGGTTTATGAACAGATGGGCAGGATGGACAGCAGACACCCGAGGCCATAAGTCAGGTACTTTAGCACGCCTGAGTTTGGGATACGATTTGCAAGAAGAGATGGTAAGCCATTACTGGAGGTCCATCACAAGAAATGATAGAGAAAGGCCTAATGGCGGGCAGTGCCAAAGCAAAGCAACTGATGGAAACCAACTCAACCAGTGCCTACAGGAGTCCCCAAGCATCTCAGGGGCACGTCTTTCTGGAGTGCCCGGCATTTCTCACATTCACAGGTCCACCAGCATCTCAGGCCTACGAAGTTCAGGCTTTATTTGTAGGAAACACAGGATATCCCAGGCCTCTTCACATTGAATGAATGCATTCTGCAGTCTTCACTAAACTGTCCAGGCAGGACAAGGACTGATTGTAATGACAAAGAGTCAGGCCTAGGGCTTCATATACAGTAGGAATTGAGAAATAGTAGCTACTAAGGGGCTTTGGATACTTGACCACATGGTGCAGCAGAGCAAGAAGCAGACAGCGAGGGTCATGGCTCAGTTGACTAGTCTGCTCCAAGTGTGAGCCACATCCACCTCCCTTGAGTTCCTGCCCTGTGAGCTGTAAGATGACACAAACCTTTCCACTCCCCCAAGCTCCTTTTGGCCATGGCCCTTATCACAGCAATAGAAAGTGGATACATACAGATAGGGTCTCTGTGACCCAGGCTGGTCTGGAACTAACTCACCGTGTAACCTAGGCTAGCCCCAAGGTCATGACAGTTCTCCTGCTTCTGCCTCCTGTGGGTTGGGATACAGACGTGAGCCTGGATGTCTGGCTAGTGATGCCACTTTTGGCAGCACACGCATCTTATAAAGACTTTTGTAAGTTAGTTGGCCTTGGATTACAGATGATTTCGTGGCGGGTTGGTTGATCCTGAATTTGCTTGGCTGTGCCTTGTTTTATTGGAGGATCTTATGAAGAGGCCCAATCCTTGTCAGCGTCTCCTGCCTGGAGGAGGTGTTCTTAGGCAAAGCTGCTGGCTATGTGACGTCATTGGATGTGCAAGAACCAAGTTCTTTTGAAGTTTGGCTTCCTGTCCAAACTGACAGCTACAAAATAGCATCATGCATGTAGGATAGAATACATTGTTTCCAAACTGATTTTTTATATCTTTTTTTGGGTTTTCTTAATTTCTCCATTACATTTCCCAAGTGGGAATCTCTTACCCCTACTTTTGGACTGTTGTTTTGAATAGTTACTGTGATGGCGTCTTCAGTGGTCCTGCTAACTCTCCTGAGGATATATGCTCAGGAAGTAACTCTTATTGTTGATGGTAGTCCTCCACAGGCTGGCAGGGAGGCCACCTCCTCCATCTGAGTTCCATATCACTGGGAAAAGGAAACCAGTTGGAACATGCGCCCACCTCCCTTCAAAACTTCAGACTTGATCACTGGCCTGACTACTAATTCTATGGGAGCTTAGATTGAGTGATAAACTTGACTTAGACTGGGCAAACAGTGTCAAAATCCCCGTGTACACATGATGAGTAACCCAGGGTTGGTCTTGTTTCACAAGTGTCTTTGGAACCAGTGACTCTCATATTTACCACTGTCATGACTCCTTTCTCCTACACACAGTCTCTAGACAAGTTCCTACCTGACGGGGTGGATGCAAAAGAGATGCCAGGGAGGGACTCTGGAGCTGGGTGCTGCCTTCCTCTTCAGCCACTCCTTAGAAACTTGTCCTGACTTGCTATAGAGGCACCCACTTAAAACCATGATGCTAAGTAATAAGGTGTCCAGACCTTTGAATTCTGTTAAGAGGACTGTTCTTCTACAGTTGATTATAATGTTTGATACTTCTCTGAAAATTATTGTTTCCTGTTTAGGAAAAAAAGAAAAAAGAAAAATCCTTCCTTGACTCAATTCCCAGTATGGTGTACACACATACATACACACACACACACATACACACACACTTTAATGGAATAAAACCAAATAGGTGATGTTTTACATACAGCTATAGTATGTACTTTCATCTATTATTATTATTATTATTATTATTATTATTATTATTATTATTACCATCATCATCATTTTTATTGTTTTATTATGTATTTATTATTATGTATACAGTGCTCTGCCTGCATGTGCACCTGCAGTCCAGAAGATGGCATCAGATCACATTATAGATGGTTGTGAGAAAAAAAAAAAATAGATGGTTGTGAGCCACCATGTGGTTGCTGGGAATTGAACTCAGAACCTCTGGAAGAGCAGACAATGCTCTTAACCACTGAGCCATCTTTCCAGCCCTTGTCATTTATTATTAATACTTTAGAAAATATCTTTCTATAATTTCAGGGTTTTTTTTTTTTTAATAAAAGTTCTCAATTATGTTGCATTGACTGGCCTAGAACTCACTGTGTAATCAAAGCTAGCTTTGAACTCACAGTTCTTTTGCTGCCTTGTCCTTCCAAGTGCAAGGATTTCAGGCAGAAGCACTGTTCATAGGGGTGTGCTCGGGTGGAGTTCTATACCTCAGCTGAACACAAGAACGCAGACAAGGATCGAGTGTTACCTGACCGTGGGCCATGGCTCCCTCCCCATGCTCTCCATTCCTATGTATGCCCACAGCAGAGTCTGGGGCATCTTACCAGGTAACTGTAGAGGTACAGGCTGGGCTTCTGGCAAGGGGGACGCTTCTGCACAGCCAATTTGGCAGGAACATGGAGAGCCCAGAAGGTCCCTGGCTCAGTGAACAGCACGGGTTTGGAGGATGTGCCATGACTGTTGTCTGCTTTGGCAACTGCAGGTGCTGTTTCTCTTGTGGATGCTCCAACATCTGCTGCCAGGCAGAAGATCCAGCAGTTTATCATTTGTTTGTGGTCCAGACGTACTAAGGGGATCAAATTGCTGGAGGCTTCTTTGTTTTATTCCCCCCTGTACTACATAGGCATTTTGTCACTTCTATTTTGGTTTGTGAGGGGCTTTGTTGTCCTAAGTAACAGTTCCTCCCTCCCTCTCTCTCTCTCTCCTTTCCTCCGTCTCTCCCTCCTTCTCTCTCTCCCTCTCTCTCTTTCCCTCTCTCTCCCTCCCTCCTCCCTTCCTCTCTCTGTCTTTGTCTCTCTCCCTCTCTGGCTCCTCTCTCACTCACTGAGATATTCATTCCTTTGTAGAATGGTCTCTGAACAATTTCTGGCATTTACAGAAGTTAATTCTCTAGGTGAATACTCTCTTCTAAACAATGTTTCTGTGATGGTGACTTCTAGACCTTTCCATGGTTCACCTTGCCCACCTCTGTGGGAAGAGGTCTGTGCCAGAAACCGGCTAGACCATCTTCCTGCTACAAAGTCCCTCTCAGATCTCCTGGCCCATCACATTGCAAATGTAGGGCCACTGTCTTTCCCTGAAAAGTATAGATTTATTCTTTCACCATTTGGTCAAAGACTTTGACAAGTAATAGAGGGGAGGGTGGTGAGGTACCAAGATTAGCCAGGCCTGCGTCATGTGTCCACCCCTGATAGAGCCCTGTGACTCACCAGCTTTGGACGAATGTCACAACATGAGCAGAGGGTGACAGAAAGCAGTGATTGACAGGCCTACGTCACAAGTGAAAGTTTCTGTGTTAGGAGAGTGGCTCCTTGCACGTGTCATGGAATTACCTTTTTACTCAGCTTTTTAGTTTGCTATCTCTCACTTCTACTGAGGTTCACAGGTATCCATCTTATTGGATCGAGTAGAATTGACTTCTAGGCCCTTACTTCCTAAGTGGTAGTGTCTACATGAATCAACCCATCAACGTGCTAGTTCGCATTCAACAGAACTGGGTTGGGAGCTGGAGTTTCACATTTCTTATAGACCCTATTAACAAAATACCACAGATGAAGTAGCTTAAATGACAGGAATTTACCTTCTTCCCAGTGCAGTGGGGAGTCCAAGATCAAGGCCGGCTTCTGGTAAGGACACTCTTTTGGGCTGCAGATGGCTCCTTTCTGGCCATGTCCTCCCATAGCCTTTCTTCTGTGTAGGCGTAAAGAGGGAGGGCGTACCAGTGTCTCTTCCTCCTCCTCCTCCTCCTCCTCCTCCTCCTCCTCTTCTTCTTCTTCTTCTTCTTCTTCTTCTTCTTCTTCTTCTTCTTAGTTTTTTGAGACAGGGTCTCTCTGTGTAGCCTTGACTATCCTGGACTTGATTTGTAAACCAGGCTGGCTTCGAACTCACAGAGATCCACCTGCCTCTGCCTCCTGAGTGCTGGGATTAGAGGCATGTACCACCACGCCCGGCTTCTTCCTCTTCTTACAAGATGCCGGTTTCCTTGGAGTCCCCACCCCATATCCTCGCTTAACTTTAATTAATTGTAAAGGCTTTATCTCCAGAGACAGACACACTGGGTGTTAAGGCTTCAATATATGAGGTTTTGGGGGTTTTGTTTTTGTTTTGTTTTTTGAGTAGGAAAGAGACACGTTTTGTACTTTACCATCTCAGTACTTCAGTGCCAAAGAAATGAGCTACAGGGTACTGGAGCCCCAGGAGTTAGGATCCCTGAAAGAAATACCACGCTAGGAACCCAAAGGTCCAGCTTGAGAAATGGCCCACACCTGGGTGAGTGCCCAGTTTTAGTAGCCAGCCCATAGCTTAATCTATATATGCATATTTCCTGTAATGTCAGGGCCAGGTGGAGACAGATTGAGTTTTGTTTTGTTTTTTTCCTCTCCCTAGTTTTGGCCAAAGGATAAATCGCTTTCTCTTTTTTTTTTTTTTTTTTTTTTTTTTTTGTGTGTGTGTGTGTGTGTGTGTGTGTGTGTGTGTGTGTGTGTGTGTGTATTTTTGTTGTTTTCTCTTAATGTAGGCAAGTGGCTGGGCCCACCACTAATCTTTATGGTGAGGACTCTGACATACTTAGTAGTGTACAAACTGTCAAATGCGAGTCTTTTCTATCAAGTACTGCAAAACTTGTGTTGAGCACAAGGAATTAGAATCTTGTATCTCCCCCACCCTGTAAGACTTTTATGCAAGTGCTTTAATGTTCCCCAGCCAGTGAAACCCTGGTTTACACAAAGCCACACTACTCTATTCTAGCAATTTGATGGCTTGAGGTATGTGTGACCCCTTTCACCTTCCTCCTTCATTTCCTGTGGGCCAATTCTTTTTTTTTTTAATTTCCATATTCTTTTTTTTTTTTTTTTTAAGATTTATGTATTTATTATGTATACAGTGTTCTGCCTATATGTACACCTGCAGGCCAGAAGAGGGCATTGGATCACATTATAGATGGTTGTGAGCCACCATGTGGTTGCTGGGAAGTGAACTCAGGACCTCTGGAAGAGCAGACAGTGCTCCTAACCTCTGAGCCATCTCTCAAGCCCCAATTCTTTTTTTTTTATTATTAATTTATTCAGATTACATCTCAATTTTTATCCCCTTGCTTGTCTCCTCCTGTTCCTCCCTCCCTCCCTCTTTCACCTTATTCCCATCCCCTAGGTCTGTGACAGAAGGGGACCTCTTCCCCCACCATGTGGTCACAGCCTATCAAGTCTCATCTTGATAGAATTACTACTCTTTCTCTGAGTGCTACTAGCCAATTGAATACAGACTGTTAGGTCAGATTCTAGCCAATAGGGAAAAGACACAGCCAGCACCTGTGTTAGTATAAATACCGAATGCACTTCCTGTCGCAGTGTGTTCGTTCTTCCTGAGTGTGCCTTATTGATCGTGAGTCAAGTATACCTCATCCAGACACTTCCATTGGAATGGTGGTCTCTTTCTTTGGGCTCATTCTTTAGCTCATTTCTAAAAGTAGGGGACCCAGAGCAGCCAGGCAGAAACCCAGAACCTCACTCTCTGGGCTCAGAGGGATCAGTACACTATGGTGGAATCTGCCGTGATCCTGCTTTCTGGTGATCATTAGGGACGACTAGTGTCTCTAATCTGCTGATTACCAACTCTCCGGTCATTTTCTAGCTGTTTTCAAGGTTATTTTTAAATAGTTTTCCTTCCATTTTGAGGAGAACACTTTTTGTAAAGGGCTGTATAAACTCGCCGAACAGCCTCAGCTTTGCTGTGGGAAGGCAGGAGGTGACGGAAGAGAGCTGGTGCCAGTAGGACCTCTCAGTCTTGTTTTTTATACCTAGAGGGCAGCATAGGCTGTTAAAGGGCAGAAGAGGCATCACAAACCATGACATCATTACAGGGCACCATTTGATCTGCTAAACTGCTGTAGACACACTATGCATTGAATCGCGTTTCTCCAAATTCCCGCCTAAGACTCCTATACCTGGTACTTAGTGTGTGCTGTGTTTGGAGATAAGGCCATTTGGGTGGGGTCCTGACCTGCCATGAGGTCTGGGGCCTTTAGAAGAAAAGGAAAAGACACCAGGAATCCACTCACGGAGGCAAGACCGTGGGAGAACAGGGAGGAGGCAGGGTTTGTTTGCAAGCCAAGGGAAGAGGCCTCAGGAGAAACCACACCTGCTGACATGACTTTGATCTTGTCCTTTCAGCCTCCGGCACTATGAGAAAGTAAGTTTCAGTTGCATCCGGTCTGTGGCATCTGTAAGAGCAGCCCTAGTGGATGATGCAAGTCTTACACACTGAGGTCCCATTGTTTGGTGGTTGTTTTTGTTTTTGTTTTTGTTTTTGTGCTAGTTTGCTCTCCAGTGTTAATCTACGCAACTAATATGTACTAGGCTGAAATTATACTCACACAACTAAAGCATAGTTCTTTCCTTGGGCTGGCAGTGGAGACACACCAGTGAAAGACCAGGGCAATGGCGATGGGGCTCAGAGAGGAGAGAGCCTGCTGTGTTTGGGGAGCGTTGATCCCTGAAGGTCTTTCCTGCTGGAAGACCCAGTGCAACAACGGGCATGACTAACGATGAGGGTGGAAGGTCCCTGGAGTCAGGCGTCAGGATTTGGAGGCCAAGTTGACAAGTGATGGGTTTTGGATGGCGTGATGAAACTTGCGCTGTGCGAAAGGGTTTGTTAGTTGAATGTGGCAAAGGATTAGAACAGGGGACAGGGGACCCATCGTGGGGAGGTGCTGAAGAGATCCAGGGTTGGTAAAGACAGAGAGTAAGGCGCAGGGTTAGTAATTCAGGGAGCTCCTTGTGTCTCTAGAGGGAGGGAGTGTCCTGCCTTATGCCTGTTGGGGTAGAATGAACGGACACAGCATGTCACTCTGGATGGAGTTGCCTCCCTCCACCACTGTGTCTGGTGAGAGCAATTTCTGAAGCTTTTTCCTGTAGATGTTCAGTCTTTACCTTCACCATATGCACACACACACACACACACACACACACACACACACACACACACACACAGAATGTATGCAGTGCATCCTTGAGTGATCAGGGCTGTTGTAAACCCATTTTGTTGGTGGCCTCACTAAGTAGCCCTCACTTGACTTATTGTAGGAAGAGAAAAGCTCAGCCAGCACATGTGCTTTGGCATCCTCGTTGCATGTGGAAAACCTCTACGCCCATACACGAACACAGTGGGCAGCTCCCTCCTCCTAACCTGTGCCCTAAAACCCACCTTTACATTCTCCCACCCAGCCTGTACCTCACCCTTCCTTGGTCATGTGCCATCTCCCAGGCCAGCCCCCTGCCTCTAGTCTTGTTGAGAATAAGATGTAGGTTGGGAGCCAGGCAGTGGTGGGTGCACACCTTTAATCCCAGCACTCGGGAGTCAGAGGCAGGTGGGTCCCTCTGAGTTCAAGGCCAGTCTGGTCTATAGTGTGAGTCCAGGATAGCCAAGGCTACACAGAGAAGATGTAGGTTGGGTTGGTCTCATGGTTTCCAGTCCTTTTGGCAATACTCTGCAATACAGTGAGCTAAGAGTTGTAGGTGCTGCCTCCACGGTCTCTCTGCAAACTCACAGTACCGGGGTTCTGAAGCTGGGACTCACACAATCGCTTTACTGATCTCTAACTGAAATTTATCGTCACCCTTAGTTGTGAATGTAGGTGGTCGTCTACTGTAGTATTAGCAATGCCTGTGCGGTTTCACCAGGACAAATCACGGATTATTCTTTTTATTTTATTTTATTTATTTATTTTCATAGATTATTTTTATAGCATTTCTAGCTGCTGCCATGCTCCAGAGCATCCTGTTCAGCCTAAGTATTAGACCATCCCTCAACAATGCTAGCTCCACTCCTAGTCATTGCAGGCCCATGCAGGAGTCTGTGGCACAGCAAAAGCTAAGACCCTGAGGCCTGGACAGTAGCTTAAATTGAGCAGCTTCCTTAGCAAGAATAATGGTTTCGTGCCCTGACAGGGTTCTGTCACTCCCGTCTATTCAGGTAGCGATTGGAACCTGACCTAGAATGGACTGTGTCTGAGAAGAATATTCCTTCTGGCATCTAATAGACCTGGTTGGTCTGTATAGGTCTGTTTGGAAGTTCCTTTCCTTAGTGTAAATATTTAGAATTGCCTTTTATAGGATGCACACTTAATGAGAATAAATCCATCATCTATTTGCCAAAAATGTTTGCTGCTTTTGTTAGTAAGGCAGGCAAGTATAAGGAAAAGCTTAGCAATCTGGTTTTGGGCCATTCACACATCCTTCAGATAATGCTCTGGCAGCCTGAGACGCTTACCTGTAAGTACAATGCATACACATCCCTCCCTATATAATGCACCTAGCAACCTTTCAGCACCTAGGAGCCCCAACTTGCATCAAACTGTCACGTGCATCAAACAACAGAAATACACTACTCCTCATGGAAGCCTCTTATAATACCCCATTTCTATTCAAACATGTCCGGGAACATGTCCTAAAACCAAGAGAGGTGGCCTGATCTGGCCTGAACCAGTTTTGAGTGCTTGTGCACCAAGGCTAACTCTGTCCCCCTGTTTACTGTCCTGTGCCCATGCATAATTGAACATGCACAGGGTTGCAGTCAGATCCATTACGGGAAAGGACATGCACAGGAAGCAGAGACTTACATAACTCAGACCTGTTTCTTGAAACAGAACCGCCCAAGCCACACCACTTAAAGCCAAGCTCCACCTTCTGTCAAACCACATTAAAAGAATCTCCAAACGATAACCAGGGCCCCTGAGTGCTCTCACTAAGAGGGCCTGCTGTCACTCGTGTCAGGGGCTAATCTGTACTGCCACTTTGCTTTGAATAACATTTCCCTGTTAGATCCGTGTGTATGTAAAATATGCTTTGAATGAGACATCAAAAAACCCGGGAATAACCAGCTTAGCTAGTGACTTTGGCCACCAGTAACAAGAGTCCTCTCCCAACCTCAGTCCCCACGTGACCTACTCCCCTATATGTAAGATAACTCAGGGCAGACCACACCCATGTTGTTGGCGTTATGCTCGTTGTTTATTACACACCATATTGTCTCAAAGGCTCCTTCTAGGGCATTTACCAAAACCCCGCTCTTCTGTTCCCAGACACCTGCTGCCTAAAGCATAATTCAGAAACTTTTTATTGAAAAAAAAAAGTATTGAGATAATAGTCGCATAACTGAAAATGTACTATTCTAAAGAGAAGACTCCCATGGTCTACAACACACACAGTGCTATGTGGCTGTCATCTCTACCTGGGTACCAGCGTTTCCCCATCCCCAAGTAAAAGTCATGCTCACTATAGACAGTCAGTCCCTATCCAACACTGCTTGTCCCTGGAAGTCATCAGTTTATAATGTATCTGCATAATTTGCATATTCTATTTCATGTATCATACAATGAAGCTTTTGCCTCCATCTTCTTTCACTTAGCACAGTATTTTCTAGGTTTAGCTAAGTACTATTTTTTTTTTTTTTTTTTTTTTTTTGGTCAGAACTATAGTTCTTTTTTCTTGGCTGACTAGTATTCCAACGAGTTTATCTCTTCATCTGGTGACAAGCATTGTGCTATGTTTATCTCGTAGCTCGTGTAAATAGTTCTGTGAATCTGCATTGCTGCCGGCATTCTTTCCTAAGCACCCATTTTCACTCCTCTTGGATTCTCTGTCCACTCTGGTTCTGCTGTTTACAGCTGGCCACTCCAAGCTGGGTGCAGAATCAGCACTGACCGACGACCTGTGTAGGTAACTGTTGTGGGAATGAATAACTAAAAGGGCGCAATGGCTCCCCCTTGTGGTGAGCAGGGACAAGCCGGACTATTCCTACCTTCCCTGGCAGTGTGGCCAACATAACAATTTATTGACTTTATAGGTTGAACCAAAATCAAATAAGATACCAGGTGGGTAGGAATGCGGAGATCTTTGGACAAAAGAAGTGATATAAACCTATGCCTTTCTTTATTGAAGAAACAGGGTGGTGACCCCAAATTCTCTTTGTTATGCTTGGAGAAAAATAAAACATAGAGATGATAGAAACAGCATTTGGTATTAACTGAATGGTTTGTCATGTAAAAATCATAGGACTTCTGGGTAAACTCTGCCTTTGGTGTGCTGTGCCAGAGAGTGGCCATGTGTACCTTGCAAGGCCCTGTCCCTTCTCCTCTGCTGCCTCTTGCTGTAAAGCTGAAAAAGCACACATGTTCCACTCACAGTAGACGCCAGGAAGTTTCCAGACACAACACAGTGAGGATAAAATCTCACCTCGCTCTCTGTGTGGTCATATGTCAGACTGCGCATGCTCCGAAGCTGCAGTCTGGCAATCCGGTGGTGGTGGGGGCCGGGGGGGTGGCGCGGAGGACTCTCATCAGCAGGGACTAGTACGCATGAAAAACACAGGGGAGAGCTGCCCTGTGCTGGGGATTTGGACTTCATTTGGTCAGCAGGGTCGCATCCTCAGACAGTGTTGGCAGCTTTAGGGCTCTAGTTGGAGCAATAGTTGAAAGGTAGTAGTTGAAGTAGGTCGGAGAGAGCGTTTGACTGCAGCTTCTCCCAGCAGGTTATTTCACCCCAAAGAAAGAGGCTAGAAGGATGCCATCTGCAGCGAGGAGCCATGGGGGGTGGGGGGCGGTGTGCTTCATTGCGTGCTGAGGAGGAAAGACTCTAGCTTTGGGTTGTCCACCTAGGCTCTGGCATTTCCTCGTCCCTCCCTTCCTCCCTCCCTCCCCTCTGCGAGACTGAAATAACGACACCCAAGGAATGCCGGCCGCTTGCCACATTCTTTTAAGATCCCAGATCCGTCCCTGAACCCCAGATTCCTCGCTTCAGAGTTGGCATGGACCATTACCAAACTTTCTTACTGTTTTGTTATTACAGAGTGAGTTGGCTTTGGGGCAGGGGTTACTACAATTCTGGCTGTTGTTTCTAACTGCACAAGCAGCCCTTCTGCCCGAAGCTGCACCCGCAGACCCCAAGCACCGATTTCAACCTTTGCTTGTGTCTGTAACTTTGGCAGAAACCTGATTAAAACTGGTCTGACCCATTTAACAGCCAGGCCGCCGTCCACCACAAACTTCCCTCCTTGACCCCCCAAGGCTGCCCCAGGAAGTATTTTCAGACCAGGCTTCCCTCCTGGTAGGCTCTAGACGGTTTTCAGCCTCTCATCAATCCAGAAACAGAGCTGCTTCCGCAGTCCTGAATAATCCCACCAACTAACTCAACCCCAGCAGTCCTGGGCAGTATAGACTCAACAAAGGCGGTAGCTCACACAGGAAAGAACTAGCAACCTCTTCCGGCTGTCCCCCTCCCCCCTTTTTTTTTCTTCCTAGACAGGATTTCTGTGTGTAGCCTTGGCCATCTTGGACTCACTTTGTAGCCCAGGCTGGCCTCGAATTTAGAGACCCGCTGGCCACTGCCTCCCCAGTGCTGGTAATTCCGGCTGCCTTTCTTGCATTTTCTTTCATCTTCTTCCATTTCTCAGGAAGCAATAAAAACAAACCTTTCTTCTGATGTAGATTCGTATCAAATCTTCTCTCACCCACAACAGCCTTCCCTTCCTAGGAGGAGCCCTGGAGTGTGGGTTTTCACCCCCTGGCTTTGGAATGCCACCCAAGTGCTAACAAGTTCAGGACGACTTTGATATAACCCACTAGAGTTTGTGAAAAGCTCAGATATCTATTTTTACACTCTGACCTATATTTGATTTTTAACAATTGGTGGCTTCCCACCATGATTTTTTTTTTTTTTTTTTTTTTTTTTTTTTTTAAGTGTTCTCTTTTTGTAACACATTCTCTCTGTCTTCAGGTTCCCGGCTGTTCTCTGGTTGAAACTTCCTGCGAATGACCACTAGGGGGCACATGATTTCCAGTTTGCAAAGTACTGTCCACAGCCAATTTCTGGAGCTTTGTGAGCACAAGAACCAGGTTTTGTTTGTTTGTTTGTTTTCCCACAGAAGCAAGATCAAAGCACTTGAAGTTCCCTGGGTATAGCTAAGACATTTTCTACAGCATTCATCTGTGAAGTGCTGGCTGTGAGCAGCATTTTGGCCAGCAGAGGAAAAGACAAACAAACAAACAAAAACAAAAAACCAAACAAAAAACCAAGGCAAAACAAAAACTCCCACTCCCACTGTGTTCCTACCCAGGGAAGGAGGAAAGAACTGAAGAAAGCTGCACCCAGGAACCCTGTTCTTTCTAGGTTGCTAAAGAGCATATCTGTGTAGCTGGCATGTATCTATCCAGGTCTCACAGTAAGACAGTGATACTTCCTGGGTCTCTCCCAATGCCCAGGCATCCTGCCAACACCGTAGGCTAACATGGGCAGCTGGCAACCTCTCCCAAGTGACTTTGGATGTGGGCCAAGGCAAACCTGATGAGAAGTGAGTGGGGTAGGGAGACCAAGTGACGTGGGAATATATTATTGCATTAAGGTTCTTTGGAGCATGTGGGGCTCTGCTGTCAGACCTGGGGTAGTGGGGATGCTGCATCCTAGTCAGAAGATACAGGCGGCTATGGCCTTGGGGAGTGAAGCAGACTTGATGGAAATGGATATAGGCTCAAAGTGAAGATTGATTGGCACAAGGTCAAAATTAGGATGGTGGCTTTAAGGTAGCGGGTTAAAGGAGGCAGAAGGTTACATCTCAATAGTGTAGTATTGCCTACCTTGGTTCCATCCTCAGCACTGGACAGAGAGAAAATATGAATACAACGGGAAGTAGCAGAAGAAAGAAAGAAAGAAAACAAACAAACACCTGTACTGTAGGTAAAATGACTGAACTAAGATACTAAAGATAATCCCAGCATTCAGGGGAAAGAGCCAGGCAGATCTCTGTGAGTTCGAGGCCAGCCTGGTCTAGAAATAGAGCTCAGGACAGTTAAGGCTACACAGAGAAACCCTGTCTCAAAAAACCAAAATAATAATAATAATAATAATAATAATAATAATAATAATAATAATAATAATAAAATAACACAACAAATAAATATGACTCAGCGTTGGTGCTTCCTAGCTCCGTGGCCTTGGATAGCATACACGATCTTCTCTAGGCTTTGGTTTCCTTGACTGTAATGGCTCAGGAGTCTAATGGGGACAATGACAGCATTGATTGGTGCAGGCTTAGTGAAGTCATTGGGCACTTAAATTCTCTCTATACCCTGGCTCCGTCATTCTCAGCAGACTGACATCTGCTCCTCTGCTCCTGGTGCTGGGGATACTAGGGCCCAGGTATGGGTTCCTAACCTTCCAGCAACCCTAGACATTTTATGCTAACGGCCTAGAGTCACCCCAGTAGACCTTCATTGATGTGTTGCTGACCATTGCCCATCCAAGGAGCGGAAATGTCCTTGGGTAAAGAGTTCCGTGGAAAGCCTCAGGTGGGGCTCTGATCTCAGAGGTGGGCGTGGCATAGTGTGGGTGCTATCCTCTACACGGGAGTAGATGCAACTGATAATTCACCCTCGGTCATCTGCCCTGTAATCTTCTGGAGTTCTTGATACCAGAGGGAAACCAGGGCTCACTTAGATTAACTAAATTAGGAATAGCTTTTGAGCAGGCAACCGCGAGTGGTTTCCAGGCCCTGTGGTTGCTGCTGGACGCACAGTAGCTAATATGTCAGGCGTGCTGAAGAACAGGGAGGTCATGCACATGCAGATGTGCATTAATATACAGCAACATATACATATTCTTCAGGGAGAGCTGCACCGTGCATGGGATGAGGATGCAACTGGTATGATTAGCAGCACCCTTTAAAGAAGAGGGCTGAGTCCATGGAAAGATGCCTTAGAGACTGGGGTGCTCCACTCGAAGCCTCAGGAACACTGCAGACTGCCCAGACTACACATTGGGTGGACGCACAGAGCATACTGCTGAATGCACACTGAAGGACACAGAGTGAGAAACTTAGATAGGGCGAGGAACGTGAGCGAGGCTGCCATCTAATGCCCCCGTTCTCCTGCCCACCCCTACGGATGACTGTAACATCCTTTCCTTTCCACAGATCCCTCACAACACTTTTCCCGCTGTGTCTGTTTCTACCTTTGACTACAGTTTTACATCTGCCTCTCCCACCCATGCTCAACCACAGGGAAAGGCCACGGGTGGCAAGCTGTGCAGCCTCTGATGACTCACATCCCCCCCCAAGAATGAGTGTTTCTAACAGCCCCGAGCCAGCTGCAGGAGCGCATGTGACATTTGTGGATGCCCTGAGCTCTGTTCTACAGGATGGATGGTGGCAGGATGCACAGAGCCTAGTCTGCTGAGACCGTGGATCTGCCTCATGGTGTCTGACAGAATTAAATAAACATGGTCTAGCTAATAGGAGGTCTCAAGGGGGCGATGAATCATCCAATATAAAGAAATATAAATCTCTGTGTCACCCAGATCCTTCTCAGGTTAACATCAATTTTCCTTCATAGGTATCAGGATTAATTTAGGCTTTTTTTTTTTTTTTTTAAATTAGGCAGTTGATTCAATCCTCAGCCCTAGCAGGACTGACAGGCCACAGGTCCTGTCCTTTCTCAGTGTGCACTCTGATGGGTGTCGGTTGCTGGGTGTCGGTTGCTCACGACGTAACAGAGGTGCTGGCAGTCATCTGGCGGGTGGGGTTTCAAGCTCATGTTCTGGCCTGGACAAAGAATTGAACATCCAGGAAAGACAAGAGCAAGAAGCAGAGAGAGGGAAAGTAACACCTTTGTCCCTTAAGGCCTAAGGCTGGCTTATTGTATAGGCCTACTCTTCCCTTATTGGCCCTGCTTAGATACCCTCCCTATACCCTCCTTCTGCTCTCTTTGTAATGTCTTCTGGGAGCAAGAACCTACCATCTTAGGGGACCCAGATTTTTCTTCATTGTCTACCTTCATCTCTGTCTTTCAGCAGATTCGTCACAGTGACATATAGCTGTCATCACATTTTATACTAGGGGAGATGGTTCCTGTATCTGGGAGAGGCAAGAGGACCCCAACCAGGATGGTCAACTGTCTTGGTCTTCCCATTTTCTGAGGAAATACCCAAATCCTTTAGCAAAGTCACCCTACCTTGTCCCCTCCACCCTTGGGCAAATGGGCTATAAGCAAATTTCAGACTTCCTTTGTGACCTGGGCACTTGTTAATGGCCAGATACACACACACACACACACACACACACACACACACACACACACACACACACACATACACACACACACACACACACACACACACACATATATATATATATACCTTTCCTTACCAAAAACTCTAACTAGCAGCTGGGTGGGGGTGGGGGTGCACACCTTTAATCCCAGCACTCAGGAGGCAGAGGCAGGTGGATCTCTGAGTTCAAGGTCAGCCTGGTCTACAGAGTGAGTTCCAGGACAACCAGGACTACACAGAGAAACCCTGTCTCCAAACACCAAAAACCAAACCAAAACCAAAACCAACCAACCAAACAAACAAACAACACCACCATAGCAGCAGCAGTAGCAAAAACAACAACACCACCACCTTTGGCTGCATTCTTCTAAGTTCTGGAGCAGGGATCCCTTCCTAGGTGACAGGCAAAGTCACCCCTCTGCTACACAGCATAGGACTAGCAGATATTTCCAGCAGGGTGTGGGACCTATAATAGTTTCTGTTAATATAACACAAATACAGACAATGGCATAAAACCAATGTAAAGCCTTAGGAATTACCAACTAAAGGGAGCTGGAGAGATGACGCTGTGTGGTTAAGAACACTTGTGCTGCTCTTCTAGAGGACCCTGAATCAACTCCAAGCACTCACGTTGCAGCTCACAACCATTTGTAACTCCAGTTCCAGAGGATCTGATGCCCTCTTCTGGCCTCCATGGGCATTGCACACACGTGATTCACAGACACACATACAGGCAAAGCAGCCACCCATGTAAAGATAAATTTAAAAATTGTATAAGACCTGCTAATTAGGGCGACAAGTCATAGCAAACATCTGCAGTGGCAGACAGAACTCTGGCTGCCCCCTGAGGACTCCTCCACTGCCCAACTCTACCCTTCATGTTGAGTCCAGAAATGATTTATTTTATTGCTTTATTATAAAATGGTGTGGCACCATCCAGTTACCACCTCTTAAACTTTTTTTTTTTTTTTGGCTTTTTGAGACAGAGTTTCTCTGTGTAGCCCTGACTGTCCTGGACTCACTTTATAGACTAGGCTGGCCTCGAACTCACAGCGATCTACCTGCCTCTGCCTCCTGAGTGCTGGGATTAAAGACGTGCGCCACCACGCCCGGCTTCCACCTCTTAAACTTATCTCAAATACAGAGGGCTCCTCATCTCCCTCCGGTCCTTCTGTGCAGGGGTAGGAGGAAACAAAGAAGCCAGATGTCTAAAGGAAAGGGCACATGTAGGGATCTACAAACAGTGCTGTCTTCGCTGTGACTGTGCATGCTGGAGCCTGGAAGAGGCACACTGAGCTCCACCTATGTTATTGCTTAAAGAGATAGATAACGGTCACAGGCCATTAAAATCCCATCTGTTCCTCACGAAACAGGAAAACCATTAGGGCTGAGGCAGGGGTCTGACGTCACCTGTGGCTCTCCAGCTCCCATCCTGTGGGGATGGAGGCTCAGCTCTCTCCCTTACTGTTGAGGAGAGCAGAGCCTTTTACAGCAAGCCTCAATTCTGCCCCCAACTCTTGTTCTTTGAGACATTCCTGATGCTGTCTGGAATGCTGCCATAAAGAACACGGAGTCCGGCTCTGTGGCTGCAGTAGTGTTAGGCCCAGAAATGGGGAGGCCACAGGAGTGTGGAAAAGGTCACTGGGACTTTGGACTAGAGTCAAACAGGCAGAAAACATTCATTCCCCAGGGGTTGGGGCGTGGAAGGAAAATGGGGCTTAAAGGAGGAAATTATACATGGACAAGACAGGCTTTTATGAGTCAAATCCAAGAAACACAAGTTAAAATAAGCATAGCGTGTGTTGGCACTGGCTCCATCTGCAGGGAACAGAAGGCCACGAGTACTAAGGAGATGCTATGAAGGCTAAAGTTACTTCTGGAGGAACAGTCCAAGGGTTGGCACAGTAGGTCAGGGGCCCGAGGAGCCCAGCCATCTACCTTTCTGCTTGGTTAATTCTTATCAGTGAGGTAGCATTTTTGAGGACAGCACATGGTCCAAGATGGCACCTGAAACTCTGGCCAACTGCCTCCAAGCTTTAGGCAGGAGGCAAGAGAAAAAGGCCAACAGGGGTGTGCCTCGACACAAGTATTCTTTTAACTAGCTTTTCAGGAAGATGCAGTTTACAGTTTCAACTTCACTGAATGAGCCTACCTGAAAAGTGAGCCTGAGAAATATCATCTTCGCTTGCTGGAATAAAACTGGTTTTTTTTGGGAAGAACATTCTGAGAGCATGAACGGGGCACGTGGGGTCAGGCAACTGGCACTCACTTGCATTTGAGCCAAGGCAGTGACACGTCATGTCATCATGGAGAGAGTCCACGCCAGCAGAATATCGGGGTTAACAGGATCTACCATCTGCTCGCAATAATCTCTGTGACAGAGCATTAAGCCTTTCTAAGAGCTGTTCCTTCATCTGAAAAATGAGGAAAGTGCTAGAAACTGTCTCGAGAAGAGAGTCAGATGCAGGCTGTATTGGGCACAGGAAGAGAAGCCCTCAGCAGAAGCTACGCTATGACTCCAGCTCAGGAACCTTGGAAAGCAAATGTTTGACATATAATACAATTTGAGGGTCATTAAATAACCCTTCCGCGCAAACAGTGTGACAGATGGGTTTCCAAACCCCTACTGATGGCTGCTTATATTTGTGAACTCTCCAGGAAGATGGTTGGAAGGGTCCCTACATTTTCATGTAAAGATTTTTTTTGTGGGGGGAGGGGTTTCAAGACAGGGTTTCTTCTCTGTATAGTCTTGGCTGTCCTGGACTCGCTTTGTAGACCAGGCTGGCCTTGAACTCACAGAGATTGGCCTGCCTCTGCCTCCCTGAGTTCTAGAATTACATGCATTTGCCACTGGTCCCGGCTTTTATTTGCTTGTTTAATCTGACACCTCTTTCTTTATTATTTGCTGGGAATTGAACCTGGGCCCTCTAGAAGAGCTTTCAGTGCTCTTAACCACTGAGCCATCTCTGCATCCCCACAGATGATTAATTAGACCACTGATCATAGGAGAGAAATCTGACATATTAAAGCAACACATGCCAGGAAGCTGTTGACAACCAAGATTGCGCTTGAGCAACAAATAATCTATAGTAGCTTTTTTTATTTGTTTGTTTTGTAAAACTGGTTCTCACTTCACCCATCTCTTGATTAGTTTCTGCTAAAATTTTTGCTGTAATATTAGTAGTGGTCTTAGTTAGGATTTTATTGCTGTGAAGAGACACCATGACCATGGCAACTCTTATAAAGGAAAATATTTAATTGGGGCTGGCTTACAGTTTCAGAGGTTTAGCCCATTATCGTCATGGTGAGAAGCACTGGTGGCAAGCAGGCAGACATGGTGCTGAAAAGGTAGCTGAGAGTTTTACATCTTGATCTGCAGGCAGCAGGAGGAGACTGTGTCCCACACTAGGCCTAGCTTGAGCATTTGAGACCTCAAAACCCTGCCTCCAAAAAAAAAAAAAAAAAAAAAAAACCCCGCCTCCACAGTGACACACTTTCTCCAACAAGGCCACGCCCACTCCAACAAGGCCACACGTTCTACCAGTTCCACTCCCTACAGGCCAAGCATTCAAACATATGAGTTTATGGGGGCCATTTCTATTCAAACCACCACAGTAGTTTTACTAATCATATAGGTCATTTTAAAAAACCTCTCTTCCTATTCTAGTAATCGTTCCTGGGACTGGTTATAAAAAAAGCCCAAAGACAATCCTTAGCACCGCAGAACAATATCATGCTGTCCCCTATTACAGGTGCGCCTTTTATCTCCCTTGACAAAGGGCATTTGGATTCTGCATTGACAAGCTGAAAATTAACGTGTAACATAGTCAGTAAACATAACATCATTTTGTGTCAGTAGTGTTGTGTTCTTGTTGTCTCCTTAAGTCATTAGCTTATTCTTCCTCTTGGGACATCTCTATTTTTTGGGGGTAGGGTGGAGTTTCCAGACAGGGTTTCTCTGTGTAGCCTTGGCTGTCCTAGAACTGGCTGGCCTCGAACTCACATCGATCTGACTGCCTCTGCCTCCCAAGTGCTGGGATTAAAGGCTTGCACCACCATGCCCGGCCAGGGACATCTCCTTTTGATGGCTTTGTCCTCTATCTTCAGACAATGTATTTGTCTGGTGGTCTCGGGGTACTATCCTGGTCAGACACACTGGAGAAGGAGCTCCCTGTGGCTTCATTCATTTTCTGGGAAGATAAAGCGTAAGCTCACCCTGATATTGGAGGAACAACGGACCTTTCCTTTGATGACTTTCTAGCTCTCTCCATTTAACATACATTTCAGACTGTGTCTCCTTCAGGGCAGAACACTTTGGAACAGCAGAAGTAACCCGACCCGCGGGTCCAGTTATTTGGGGGCGAGGAGGGTTGCAGCCTGTGGATAAAGAACGGGCGAGAGAGACGACAGGGCTCAAGAAAACATTGCTTGTCAAGAGCCGTTTATTGTAAGGGGGTATTCAAATTTAAAGCAAGCCTCAGGGAGGGCGGGGGCAGGAAGAAATGCAGTGGAAAGTTACAGAATTTTCTGGGCCAGGCTCAAAGGGCAACAGATGGGGAAGAGGCGATTACTCAGAAGTCGCAATACACCGAATGTTCTCTTTCTCAAGGCCAGGCTGGATCTTCTGTGGTTGCCAGGCAGAATGTTTATCTCAAGCATGCAGACAGCTGTGGCTTTCAGCTAGCAGGGCCTCTCAGCCAGCTGGGGCAGGTCAGGCAGGGTCTATGGCTCCTAACATCTCCCCCTACTTAACTAATACAGCGGCAGGCAGGCATTTGGGCAACAGGTGAGAGTAGAGGTCTGATCTCCAGAGAGGGCACTGATATACAACAGTGTTCAGTCAAGACCTTTTTACCCCGACTCAACACTCGATCGGCCCTGAAGAATGGACACTGATATTCAACAGGGTTCAGTCAAGGCTTTTCACCACGACTCAACACTCGATCGGTCCGGTACCTTTTTTCTGGAGGTGGGGTCTGGGGCACCAACCCACATGCAATCAAACTTGCTCCCCAAGGGACCATTAACTGCAGACAATGTATCCCTTGTGCAGTGCTTAGCCTCGCACCCTGTGCATTGGTAGTTCTCTGCATCAAAAGCCAGCTGTATAGTATTTCGGGGGAGACCCTGGGAGGGAGCCACTATAGAGTGTTCCTGCGGAGCCCTGCCAGCCAGCGACCTCCTAGCCAATGTCCTCCATCTAAGGCCCTGAAGTTGAGGGGGCAGCCAAACAAAATTGGCCCAGGGTTGGAGGAAGCCCTGGGCGTAAAGTCAGCTGGAGGGTCTTCGGTGTCCAAGCGATGATAATGGACCTGAACAGGGTTGGTAGCTGCATCCACCTGTGCTTTAACAAAACTGGAAAGGTGGTTAAGGGCCCAAGGACCAAAGGAGAGGAGGAGAATAATGCCCACAAGGGGTTCCAGAAGGCTGGGAAAGAGGGTGGTGAGCCAGGGGAAGGCGGAGTCGGGTACAGGAGAAGAGGAAGGGGGATAGGAGTAGGGCACTTTTGGGAAGTAGAGGGGACGGAAATAGAGGGGGCTGACGATGAGTAAGGGGGCATATCAATAAGTGTAAAGGAGGACTGAGGAAGAGAAGAACAGGAGGGTGACTGAGAAGGTGGAAGAGATTCGCGGAGGCATAATTCTGCCACCAACAGGAGTTGCTTTTGGCCACTTTCATTTTCAGAGGATTCAATCACATCTCGAATAAGTCCCCAATAAGAAAAAATACTATGTTTGACTGCTTCATTGCCTTCCTTCTCAATTAAGGCTTTCAGTTCCCTGCACACCTTCTGCCATTTTTTAGAGTGAATAGTAGGACCATCGATCATAAACCATGGACACGTATCAGCAATAAAGAGAAAGAACTTCACCAAGTGTTTCTTTTTAACCCGAATGCCTCTCTCTCTCTGAGAGTCTCCTTTAAGTCCTTAATAAATCGGACTTCTTTGGACATAGAATGGCCCATTCTTGAGAAAATGCGGACGATGACTCACCTAATGACAAGACCAGCCGGGTACGCGGGACGAGTCATGAACAACCAAGCGGAAATCCCGTAATCCGTCCAGGACGACCCGTGCCTCGAGCCCAACGTTTGGGCGCCACTTGACCCGACCCGCGGGTCCAGTTATTCGGGGGGCAAGGAGGGTCGTGGCCTGCGGATAAAGAACGGGCAAGAGAGACGACAGGGCTCAAGAAAACATTGCTGGTCAAGAGCCGTTTATTGTAAGGGGGTATTCAAATTTAAAGCAAGCCTCAGGGAGGGCGGGGGCAGGAAGGAATGCAGTGGAAAGTTACAGAGTCTTCTGGGCCAGGCCCCAAGGGCAACAGATGGGGAAGAGGCGATTACTCAGAAGTCGCGATACACCGAATGTTCTCTTTCTCAAGGCCAGGCTGGATCTTCTGTGGTTGCCAGGCAGAATGTTTATCTCAAGCATGCAGACAGCTGTGGCTTTCAGCTAGCAGGGCCTCTCAGCCAGCTGGGGCAGGTCAGGCAGGGTCCTATGGCTCCTAACACAGAAGAAGCACTGTCCTCTAAAGCGACAAAAGCCATCTGGTGCTGTGTGCACACCTCTAATCCCAGCACTCGGGAGGCAGAGGCAGGCAGATCACTGTGATTTGAGGCCAGCTTAGTCTACAAAGCGAGTCTAGGACAGCCAAGGCTACACAGAGAAACCCTGTCTTGAACCCTACCCCTCCAAGAGGTGACAAAAGCTGAAGTTTAGCATGGCTAAAAGCAGCATAGCATGCAGGGATTTAGGTGGGTGTATACTCCCCTTTTCTATTTTTAAAAAATGTCATTTAGGGGCTGGAGCGATGGCTCAGAGGTTAAGTGCACTGCCTGTTCTTCCAAAGGTCCTGAGTTCAATTCCCAGCAACCACATGGTGTCTCATAACCATCTATAATGAGATCTATAGTGAGCCCTCTTCTGGGTCACCTGCAGGCCAAATACTGTATAAATAAATCTTTTAAAAAGTGGGTGTGGTGGTATACACCTTTAATCCCATCACTCAGGAGGCAGAGGCAGGTGATCACTGTGACTTCCAGGCCAGCCTGGTCTACAAAGCAAGTACAGGACATCCAAGGCTAACACAGAGAAACTCTGTCTCGGGGGGGGGGGGGGAGGTGGGGGTTGTCTAGAGAGATGGCTCAGAGGTTAAGAGCACTAGCTGCTCTCCTAAAGGTCCTGAGTTCAATTCCCAGCAGCCACATGGTGGTTCACAACCATCTATAATGAGATCTGGTGCTCTCTTCTGGCCTGCATGTGTACATACAGGCAGTACACTGTATACATAATAAATAAATATTTTTTTAAATGCCATTTAGGTATCTGATGGTGTCCTTCCACAATAGCTTGACCTTGTGGGTCATAAGGGATTCCAGTAACATGATTAATATTCCACAAATTGTTGCTAGTATAAGCAGTACCATATTCAGTGTTTAGTTTTAATGAGAGTCCTAGAAAGCGAATGCATAAACAAAGTCAAGCTCTGATATGACATCATGGTATTTTTCTGGAGTCCTCCCCCACCAAGGCCTCGTGCCATGCCTGGAGCCATGATGCTCTGTGGCTGACAAGCTAGGGAGAGGTACCGTGCACACCTGCAGTGCATCCCGAGCATAGGTGTCTGTACACCTGACAGCAGAGAAGGCCCCAGACACAGGCAGCCCTCGCTCCAGATGATGAGCTGCTGTGAGAACCATTTACTACCAATTATTCACTAGAAGCCTGGGATACTGTGTGAACTATGTCCCCAGGTACAGGATGGCTCCTGTACCTCTTCCCTATCCAGAGTTTGAACATTTATGTCAGACCACAGGGAAGCACAAAATCAACCACCCAACCAAACCTACTTAATTAACAATGGCACTCATTTCTGAAGATTTAAACTCAAGGTTATTTACATAAGATTTAGGGCTGGGTATGGTGGCGCATGCCTTTAATCCCAGCACTCAGGAGGCAGAGGCAGGAGGATCACTGTGAGTTCCAGGCCAGCCTGGTCTACAAAGTGAGTCTAGGTCAACCAAGGCTACGCAGAGAATCCCTGTCTTTAAAAACAACAAACAAACAAACAAAAGATATAGGATCTTTACAATTCAGGGCAATTAAAATTCTGAGCTCAAAAGGACATAGTCCTTGGTGGGTGCTTCAGCTTCCCTAAGCCCCCCCCCCAACTCCCTTCCCCTGGGCCCAGGTTAGTTGGTCCCAGGCTCTGTTGGTCTTCTTGTGGAGCTCCTGTTCCCTGTGGGCCCTTCTATCCTTCCTCCCACTCTTCCACCACCAGGTTCCCTGTACTCCATCCAATGCTTGACTGTGAGTCAGTTTCAGCATCTGTTTTGTTCTGTTGCTGGACCTAGGCCCCCTACACATATGTCCCAGATGGGCAGCTTGGTCCCCTAGTAAGGGCAGCAGAGGCTGCCTCTGACAAAGATTTTCTTGCATGCTTTTTGATCATTTCCCTCTGTCGGGGCTGCCTTGCCAGGCCACCATGGTAGAGGTGAGAGCCTTAGTCCTGATGTGGCTCGACAGGCTGGGATGGGTGGGTGTGGGTGTCCCCTTTTCTGAGGGGTAGGGGAGGGGCATACGGGGAAGAGGGAGGGAGGGTAGAACCAAGAGGAGAGGAGGGAGGGGGCTATGATTGGGATATAAATAAATTAATTGCTTTAAAAACCTCTCCTACCAGATAACCGGATACTCAGAAGTACCTGAGAAATAATCACAGAAAACCCTGAAGGAAAGCAATTGGGTTTTCCCATGCTAGCATGAAAGTGCATATGCAGCTGATATTGTAAATGAAACGAAAACGTGAACAGCATCAGAGCCATAGTAGCTCCACAAGGAAGAACTCACTGGAAGACTCTTACCGCATCGCACGGATTCTCAGGTGTATCAAAACTCATTTTAGGTGACACCTTCAAAATGGTCTCCTATTGATTGCAGTTCTGGTTTAAGACCTTCTGCCACCAAGGGAATTTGAGAAACATGTGAGTATGTTTGCGTTCCTTGGCCACCGAATTATCCAGAAGAAATTACCTAAAAAACTTTTTTCATTTTTTTTTTAAGGTTTATTTGTTTATTTTATATACAGTGTTCTGCCTGCATGTACACCTGCAGGCCAGAAGAAGGCATCAGATCTCATTATAGATGGGTGTGAGCCACCATGTGGTTGCTGGGAATTGAACTCAGGACTTCTGGAAGAGCAGTCAGTGCTCTTAACCTCTGAGCCATCTCTTCAGCCCCAAAAGCTTTCTTGATTTTAATTTATCCCTATTTTCCTTCTTAAATCCATCTCAAGCCCTGCTCACATTGTTATTTTTAACTTTTTTGTTATGTTGTACAAAAATTCAAATAAAAATAAAAATAAAAATAAAAAAAAAAAGAAGAAGAAGAAGTTTCAGTAACCATAAGTACGAAAAAATCCGGGTGGTGTTTGGACTGTCAGTGCCTGAAAGGCCTGAAATGAGAGAGCCTCTTCTTTTGATCTGAAGGACAAGATAACATTCTTTACTTTGCTAACGCTGTAAGTCCGACGTTGGATGGATGTGTAATTTGACCAGGCATCTTCAGGCAAAGAATCTCCTACAATCTATTAGTACAAACCTGGAACCGCATCACAGCGTGCCCTGGCCCTCAGAGCCTCCTAAGGCCTGTCCAGCCTCGAACCTCCACGGCCGGATCCCCTCCTTACCAGCACCGGTGCAGTCGCAACCCTCTGCCATCTTTCACAATTTCACAGCTGTGACCTAAGAAAAGCACCTTGAAGGTGAGGGGCTTTACAGGGGGCTCATGGTTTCAGGTAGTCCAAGCCACTGCGGTTGGGGGGAGGGGGGAGAAACTCAGGGATACTGAGGCAGGTCGGGAGCAGAGAGTGAGACAGGAAGTCTCCAGTGATAGTGTACCCACGAGGGCCTGGCCCCAGCTAGGCCTTCACCTCGACAATCTCCCAGAATGCTGCCCCCAGATGGACACCAAACATTCAAAACACGAGCCTTTGAGGGGAGGGGGGCGTTTCATATTTAGTCTATAACACACAGTGATGACCTTCTCTGGATCCCTTTCAAGGCGGGCAGGAAATTCCAGCTGAGGCCTGATTCCTCTAAGCGCCAAACAATGGATTCTTCCCGTATTTTGAGGTAAGTGAGCCTGGAGACTTCTTCCTAGAATGCCGAATCTGTTGCTAGAGTCAAAAGCAACCAGAGAGGGCGCGCAGGCGGGGTTTAAAGTCAGTTAGACTCTTCTTTCCCATTTGGTTTACAGAGAATGTGGAAAAGGAAGTCAGTGCGGAAGTAAATTGCTCACAGCTAAAATCACTTGGCTAAATCAGACACAAAAGGACGCCAAATGTCATTTTGATTGTGTGCGGTTACCTTCCGTAAGAGACAGGAAGTAGAACAGAGGTTCCCAGGGACTGGCGAGGGTGAAGCAGGGAGTGAGGGAATTGGCGTCTCACAGAGTAGAACTTTATGCATGGCGTTAAGTGAAATGTCTGGGAACGGGTAGCCTTGTTTGGTGACAGAACATTGAGAATATATAAAATTCTTTTAAACGGTATATCAAAAGATGGTCAAAATGGTAAATCCAGGAAACACGTTGACGTGTTTTGAGGGCCGTCAGTTTTCCGGAAGACAGTGAGTTCTGTAGAAGAGGCAAGGTCCTGGGAGGGTGGTTAACAGAAAGGAGCTTCAGTCCTCGGCAACTGTGACCCACACAGGAAAATCACAGCCGGAAGTGCTGCTCAGCTGTGGGTGGAAGGCTCCAGCCCTGATAGCTCCCGGGGTGGGTAGCTGGAGGGGGGGGGAGGGTGGGCACAGGGACTGGGAAGCCCCGCCTCATGACCTTAAGTCACTTCTTTGCTGAGAAGACATTAGAAAAGGTCTTTGGCTTTGGCAGGGCTGGAACTTACTGGAAACCTGGATGTGTAGCCCCCCACCCCCACCCCCATCCAGGAATACTGAGAGGAGTATGTGGGGTCACCCCAAATATGGAAAGACAGGGACAAAACCAAGCACACTTTGTCAACACCAGTCATTTCAGGTCAGTCTTCAGCTGGGAGACAGACGTTGGCCATGGAGCGAGTTTCAGACAGCGGCCTCTAGGTGGTGCACAGACCGTGATAAATACCTGAACAGGCTGGCCTTCATCTGTTCAGTTCAGAGGCGAGGATTTTCTAATACGCTGCTCCCCATTCCAGCTGGGTGACGCCCCCAAGCCCCCTCTGGATTGTTCCAAAGATGGCGGCTTTGATCATCTCGAGGACTGTGGTAGAGGAAGGAAGTCAGTCTGCCTGAGGAAGCCATGGAGCCGTGGGCTGTGACCCTCTCCCAGGAGGCCAGGGATGCACAAGCTCTCTGAGAGGGTCTCCTTCACTCAGGCCCTAGTAACTCAAAGGCAAAGGACACCGACCACCAGCCAAGCATCATGGGAGAAGGGGCGGCTCGTTAGCTGTGAGGAAAGAATGCACTCGGGTCTTGAGATTTGGAAGCAGTGGGTTTCCTTCCTCGTTTGTTTTTGGTTTTTCGTGACAGGGTTTCTCTGTAGCCTTGGCTTTCTTGGACCCTCTCTGTAGACCAGGCTGGCTCCCTCCTCTTCTCAAGTGTGTGTATAACCTCAATAAGAGCTGCTAGAGATCAAGGGACAGGAAGGGGCTGTGGCTCAGAAGGCAGGGCCGGCAACTCAGGAAAACAGGGCCTGCCAGGGCCATTTTTACACAAACAGCTGACAGGCACACCTGCAGACCCTGGCAGAGACAACCTCTACTGTTGCTGCAAGACCTTGCTATGGGAACCGAGAAAGTGGGGTTCATGCTTAGTTTGTACCAGGTTGACCCCATGCTTTCCTAAGGCACCATGCAGCTGCCTGGGTTCTCTCAGTTTTCCTCCATTGAACAGGGTCTACGAAAACAGAATCAGCCAATTAGGTTGGTCAGACATGTTTACCGAGTGCCCTCCAAGGACATACCATGTGAGGTAAGGTTAGGTACCAGCTGCAGAAACTCCTGGCTTCAAGAAGATAAAGTTTAGCCGGGCATGGTGGCACTCACCTTTAGTCCCAGCACTTGGGAGGCAGGGGCAGGTGGATCTCTGTTCGAGTTCAAGGGTAGCCTGGTCTACAAAGTGAGTCCAGGACAGCTAAGGCTACACAGAGAAACCCTGTCTTGAAAACAAAAACAAACAAACGAACAAACAAAAAACAAAAAAAGAAGATAAAATTTACAGGAAGGACAGTCCAGGAGAGCCAACACTGACTTTAGGGGGAGGCTATTTTAATTAAAACTAAAAGTAATTAAAATCAGCAATTAGCTTCTAAGTCTTATTTGTCACATTTCAAGTGTTTAATAGCCCCAGCAGGCAGTGGGAGCAGCACACACTAGTCACTTGCATTGTAGAGCATTCTATTGGACATTACTGTGGCATTGTGGGAACTTACGGGCATGCTGTAAGCCTCTCATGAAGCTGACAAATACTTAACAGTGAATGAATACGAGACAAGACTCAGATGTGCTATGTTTCTCAGCCACTTAATGATGGTTGTCTGATTCCTAAATGTTCAAAAGCATCGTGAGGGATGCTTGTAGCTGAACTGCACTGTAGAGTGGTGGGCTTAGAATTTACAGAATGTAGGCCGGCCATGGTGGTGCGCTGCCTTTAATCTCAGCACTCGGGAGGCAGAAGCAGGTGGATCACTGTGAGTTCAAGGCCAGCCTGGTCTACAAAGCGAGTCTAGGACTGCCAAGGCTACACAGAGAAACCTTGTCTCGAAAAACAAAAAACAACAACAAAAAAGAATTTACAGAACGTAGAAGTACATTTTCTAAACTGGAGCCTTCAAATGTATGGGGCCCCAAATGTATTTCTGGACTCAACTCATGTGTGGTTATTCCTCACTGCCCCCCCCCCCCGGCCCGCATCTTCTGCCTTTGAGGGTGGGCCTAACTGGTCCAAGAGGAATCCTATGCCATCCGTAGGCTGAAGAATCCAGCTCAGAGTCAATCATATGACATGCTTCATGCCATAGCAAGTCATTAAAATGGCACGTGAGCCAGGCCTGTGGCACAGGCCTGAAATTCTAAGTACCAGGAGGCTGAGGCAGGAGTGTCGGGAGTTCTAGGCCTGCCCGAGGCTGTGACTTGGTGGTAACATGCTTGTCTGATGTGTGTGGTGTGAGGAGGCTCTGGGTTAATTACTATCCAACACAGAATATTTGTGACTTCTTTGGGCGATCAGGAAATGAAAAGGGAGGTGCCAAGCATTTGGCCTCTGAGGCACAGTGAAGACACAGAAGGCAGAAAGAGACTGGAGTGTGGCCTTCAACAGATGGGAGCCTATTAGCTCACATACTGAAAGGCAGCCTCTCTCTGGAGGGAGGTTAAGGTAGGGTCTGCCAGGAGAAAGAGCTGCCGGGACTCTTTACAGGGCCAGGGTGTGGGCCTTGGAAATGAGGGAGTTGTTGCAGCCATGGAGTCTTTGGAGAGTCCCTCCTTCCTGCCTTTCTGGAGTGGCTGATACAGCTGAGCAAGGTCACCTGTAATCTCTCAGGATGCTGTGTTACAGGAGAGGCCCTCTATCACCAAGGGCCTTGAGGGGAAAGTTTGTCTTCACTTAAGCCAGTGACTGAGGGGATGGCCTTTTCCCTCCCAGCCTTGTTGGGTGTGGGCAAAGTTTTAGGAGTGTTTAGCCACCCAACAGGTGGGTGCCAAGGATTCCCCAGAGAAGGGAGCAGGAGGGCCAGGTTCAGTTGCTTGGCTTCTGGGCCTAGTGCCCCAGGCTAGTTAACTCCTGCCGGCTTCAGCTTTGAGCCTGCTAGGCTTTCCTGAACCTCACATAATTATCTCCTGCAGACAGTAAACCTGGGCTGAGGAACACTGGGAACTAGCCACAGGCAGTCACCAAGCCAGTAAAAGACAGAGCCAGAACATAAACATGGGTGTTTTCTATCCCAAACACATGGCCTTTGCTTTCCATCAGGCACACATGAACTGTGTCTGCATTTCAAAGGGTCTGGGGGAGAGACCAGGAGGACAAAACCTCATGATGCCTTTGCAGCAGAGAAAACAGTATTTTAAACCGGACGTGGTGGCATATGCTTTTAATCCCAATACTTGGGAGGCAGTAGCAGGTGGAATCTCTGTGAGCTCGAGGCCAGCCTAGTGTACAAAAGGAGTCCAGGACAGCCAAGGCTACACAGAGAAACCCTGTCTTGAAAAACAAAAAACAAAACAAAACAAAAAAAAAAGAACTAAGAAAACAGTATTTTACCTTGGATATTGTTTGGGAATGCTTGGGCAGTCTGGCTCTTAGAGACACTTAAAAACCACAGGCAGACTTTGCTGCATCTCTAGCAGCTATGTTTGGTGGGCCTTTCGATTTCTTGCTTTTCCTTAGGGCTATAGGGAAAGTCTTATGGGATTTAACTGATGAATGGGGGGAGGGTTGGGGGGAGGGTAAATTAAGAGTTTGCTTCTCCTAAGAATGCAGTAAACTGGTCTCTGAAGCCCGGCCTCACCTTTGTTTGCTCCTTACAGGGAGCCTGCAGGTGAGGGAGCCCGCCTTTTGATGTCAGGAGGTGGTGGACATTGCCCAGGAGAAAGTTCTCAATCTTTCCCGATTCAGTTCGCACCCTTGCCGGGAGGGCAGCTATAATCCCCTGTCTTTGTTATGTGCCTCCATCCCCCAACAGTGCACCTGACCTTACCAGTTAATGAAGGCCACCTTTCCAGCAAATATCACGTTATGCTTTCTAGGCCCTGGTGAACTGAGAGCTTTCCTAGCAGAAAGGTCACAGCAGAGAAGCATCCTCTTCCCTGTACCCTGGGCAATAGGACCAGAGGAGAAGCCCTTTGGGTGAGGTAGGGAGATTACAGGTAAAAGCCCTTAGGAGAATATGGGATCAGCACCCCTTATACTGTGCTGCAGAGCTACACAAGCCAAACCTCTACCTCAAGCAATGCCTTGGTGGGAAGAGAGCCAACATTTGCAAGAAGTGCTTGCTTCTTGTCCACGTCAGCTGGCTTGGTGGCACAGGCCAGAAGACTGAGGCAGGAGGATTGTAAATTGGAGGCTTGCTTGGCTTATGGGGCGAGTTCAAGGGTATCTTGGGCAACGTAACAGGATTCTGTGTGAAAATTAAAAATTAAAAAAGCCCAGCCAGGTCCGGTGATGTACGCCTGTAATCCCAGCACTCAGGAAGGCAGAGGCAGGCGGATCTCTGTGAGTTCCAGGCTAGCCTAGTCTACAAAGTGACTCAGTGATCAGTACTACAAATAAAATGAAATTTCTAACAAGACTGGTATAGCTGGAGTCACAGCCAGATACAGTGGGTGTCTGCATGTGTGTGTGGGGGAAGGGTACGAGTGTGTGCAGGTGCGTTTGTGTTCTTTCTGGTGTGTGTGAAGAAGAGAGGTTGTGCAAATATGCCGGAGCCTCTATCTGAGACAGACTCCAGAAATGTCTTCCATACCTTCCTTCCCACCTCCAGGGTTCTCAGTGAGTGCTAAGCCAGGGTGCTCCTGCAGTCCAGGACACTGCTCTTCCTGGGAGCTGTTTACCCTAGTTCTGCATTCCTGGTGCAGTCAGCTGCATCCACGTGATTCCATCCCCAGCTCTTTGTGCTCTGCTTTTCAGAGAAGGTATGTCCTGCTTGGCAGCATGCCAGGGTCCAGGCTGCCCTTCACCATAGGCGCCCATTGGAGTAGCTGCCCAACTCCCTCCGCCCCCCTCCTGCTGCCACCCCATCTTCTAACCTCAAGAAGGGTTTGCCACACCCACTCTGAATATTCTTTCAACCCTGCCTTCCTCTAACCACAGGTGAGCTTCCCTCTGCCTCTACCCATAAGCCTTCGCTTTTCTGTTTGAACAAAGCCATTTAACTCTTTCAAAATGGCCCTTCTTGCTAAGGCAAAAGCATTTGACTCCTAATAAAGCGTGTAATTAAATCTCCCAAAGGGCTCTGCAGGAGAGGGCTGCTGTGAGCAGACACACGTAGGGAGAGAGGGTAATGGCTTTTCCCTCCCAGTGAGAATGATGCCAACTGTACTCATAACAAGTGGCTCTCCTTTTCTGTGGTCCCAATGGCAGCCACAGAGAGGGGACCCTGGAGCTGAGCTGCTGCCCAACTACCCAGAGGTAAAGAAAACCAAGAATCTTAGCCCTAGGGGCAGCCCTGTGGGCATGGGCTAGCTGGCCAGTATATTCCTTGGACCTTGGACTGTCTCTCTTCCCTGCTTCTAGAACTGTGTCTCTGGGAAGCAGAAGCTAAGTTCTCCCATCTTTCAGGTGTGCAAGGCTGAGATTCTTTTTCTTCTTTGTTTCACCAGCCATTTTACCTGCCTGGAAAATTCTAGTGGTTCTTGTAGGTCACTCAATCACACGTTTATGATATGGGTAACAAAGCCACCTTGGGTCCCAGTGCCCTGATCTTCCTACGCTAAGCATCCTATCAGGAAGATGGGCCCTCATCACTACGTCCCTCCAGTTGGAAGTTGTGGTGTGGCTCTGGGCACTGACCTTTCAGAATTACAGGGTCACTTGGTGCCCTGTCTTCATGGTCAAGCTATGGAAAATTCTGGAAGAAGACCACAGAATTCACATCTCAGCCCTTCCACTCACCAGTGATCTCAGACAAGCTCCTTCACCTCTGTGTACTGCAGTTGTAGATAAGGTGGATGTCATGTTAGCATCCACCTGATGGTCATAGTTAGGCCTAATACATTAGTGGCCTACTGTGTTCTGGGAAGCGCCCAATATGGACAGCAGGCAGCATCGTGGTTATGTACATCCTGCACCACAAACGACTTCCCAGAGAGTGACTGTCCCTGCTTTCTTTGCTACCTAACTCAAGGATAAATAACCTGGTAGCCTGTATCCTATGACAGCAAAGCTGATTTCCTAGGACCTACCCTGCCCCTGACATCACCAGCATGGACCATGGCTTCCTTACAGTCTTAAGATGGCTACTGCTTATTCCTTAGCATGGAAAACTGGGTGGGAAAGAGTCAAACACAGAGAACTGGATACCACTGTAGCCTGGCTGGATGTTTGCTTCTTGGGCCACGAGTGGCCTTGTTTTCGTTCTGGTAAGAACCTGGCTGTCCTAGAAATAAATGCTAATATCGGGGAGGAGTACTGGCTACTCACTCACACATGCCATCTATTGACCTTCAGTTGAGACCAGCTAGGGGAGCTGTTTATCAGGCAGAGAGATGTCTTCCTTGTCAACCAACATCATCTCCTACCTCCTTGTATCTCTAGAACTCTCCTTTGTTTAAAGGCTTCAGGGCCCGGGAATAGAGGACCTATAGAAAAGAGAGGCAGCCCAGGTCCCTTCCTGGACTCTCATGCTCTCTGCTGCTTTAAGATCAGGACTTAGAGGAATTCGCTAACTCCTCCAGGCCTGCAGCCAGAGGGCCAGCTAGTCTAGTAAGTCTAATAGTGACAGCCAAAGCTTGCCTCTGGCATGTTCTGCCCAGTCTGGAAACTGCCTGGAGAAAACTCCCATCTCATTTTTTTTCCCCCTAGCTGAATTCAAACTCCATGCTCCAACTACCATGGCCCCATTCTACAGTGCCACCTAGAGGTCATCATGTGTCCAGGGTGAAGAAGTCCAACAGCCTGGCAGGGAGGCACCAGCTCATCAGCCCAGATCCTGAAGGGTTCCCAGTAGACTGCTGAGCCCCACCTCTCGGGGAAGCCAACTCTGCTTACAGAGCTCCCAGCCCACACTAAGGCCTCGGTTCTGCTCAGCCTTCCATGCACCCTCAAAACATAGTTCTTTGGATGCTGTTTCGCACCCTTGAACATGAGAAACCATAACTCCCTGTCTCCCTGCAGGCTCATTAATAAGACTAGTCATGTGGGCAGCCAGCAGTGGGCTCTTAGAAAAATGCCAGAATTGGAAGCTGACTATGGCTCCCATCGGGGGAGTCTAGCCCTAAGAAATAGAATTCAAGCCAGGCATAGTAGTGGCACACTCCTTTACTCCCACTCCTCAAGAGGCAGAGGCAGGTAGATCTCTGTGAGTTCAAGGCCAGCCTGCGTTCCAGGACAGTCAAGGCTACACAGAGAAACCCTGTCTCGAAAAACAAAACAAAACAAAGCAAAGAAAGAAAAACCAACAACAAACAAGAAAACAACAAAAATTGAAATAGAGTTCATCACTGAGAGGCTGTGGGTCTTGAGACTGAAAACCAGCCCTGCACAGTCCTCTTCAATGGACCTCCCAGGCACCCACTTCCCCCACACACACCGCACAGGAGAGGAGCCCGCGTGGAGGCAGGGCTGGATCTTTGCCACTCTTCAATCACAAGACGAGGTTCTCCATCGCCTCAGACCCTGCCAGTGGCCAATGAGGACCAGAACATCTGCTTTGCTTCTGCAAATGGATCGCACGTAGAGGGCTGTGCTGTGAATCATGGGCTCTGACAGCCATGTCTGCTAATGAAGCTGGGCGCCCGGGCAGATCCTCAGGCTGAAGAACATCTGCCGCCTTTGTGAGCTTGTCTTTTCTCCACTTGCTGAGAAAAAGGCTCGCGATAGTTATTTGTGAAAACAGGTGGAGTGCTTTGAAGAAAGGCGGCATACAAACAGAGCCAACACAAACAGCCACTGCTCTGCCTTCAAGCTGGTCCAACCCTACCCCACCCAGGCTTAGCAGCAAGGCTGTGGCCTTCTGCAGAGGCCCTGGGCGGGGAAATGTGAGTGCATCCTAGGGCTCACAGGACCTTAAGTTGGCCTCTGACATGACCCTTCTGGACCATCTGTGATGTCACTCACCTTGTTCCCCAGCCTTGTATTGTCCTCTGGGGGAACAGAGCAAAGCCCAGCCACTTTTGTGCTGTGTCAGGATTAGCCAGATAACAGTGAGTGCCAGAGATGCTGTGATGGAGGCTGTTGGACAAAAGAAGTTTCCATGACTTCAACCATTTGTAGTTTCCTGCAATTTGGTCTTTTTGGTGCAAGGTGTTCAGCAACACCATTAGGTTTGTTTGGGGTGAGGGAGGGGAGGTTGTGCCTCTGATTTATTTTCGTTTCTCCAAGGCCAACGGTTGCTTTAAAGATACAGAGAGGATGGGGTCCAACTCTAACTCACTTACAGATAAGAACCCTGAGGCTTAACTAAAGCCTAAGTTTGTTTGAAATCCCTCAGGGGAAGAGCTGGAACCAGGGTGTGTCAGCACTAATACCCATGTTGGCTTTGCACATTGGAGGAAAGCTCACTACAGTGCCTGCAAGCACAGAAAGGAAAATGGGAGGGGATCTGAAGGACTCAGGTAATTGTACAAATATAACTCCATCTTGTGACCAGGCTGGAGTTTCTGTCTTTCAGAGTTTTGTAAACAAACTCCGAGGGCAACCAGTCAGAGCTGGTCAAGACACCTGGCCTGAGGAAGATAAGGTTGCTTAGCCACCAGGTTGAAGAGCCCCCTAACTCCAGACCAGAGTCACTTAGCCTACAATTTTGGGCCAGTTTGAACCAGTTCAGAGATCCCCTAGCCCTGGACTAGAGGCCTGACCAATCCAAGATAAACTTGTACTCTCGCTTCTGATCTGTACCAGTAGAAGTAAAGATTACCTAGGCCACCATGGCCCTTCCTTTGATTATCTATAAAGAAAAAACCCTGCATGCTCAACTCAAGATCTTTTGCCATCTTCCTTTGCATAGGCAAGGGCCGCAGTGTACTGGATCTCTGCAGAATGAAGGCTCTTTGCTTTTGCATACAACTCCTGGACTCCTGATGGTGTTTGAGGTCCTCGAGATCTGGGCGTAACATCTAACTCATCACACACCCGCCTCACATAACCATCACCCAGTGAACAGTGGCTGGCCCCCACCTCCCACCATAGAGAGGCCCTGGAGCTGCCCTTGTGTGCAGTCACCAGCATTTCTACAGCAACATGAATGAGAGGCAAGCATTCAGACCCAGGCAGGCACTTGCGGGGAAAAACCATGGGAGGAGCCGCCTTTTCATTATTTTTTATGAACTTTCTAAAGCATAGACTGTGGCTCCTGCTGGGAGAGCTGACAATGGACAGCTCACTGCTCCTCACCCAGAGGGGCCAGTGTGCTTCACCAAGGCCAACCTGTAGCTCTGCGATCTACAGAGCAAGCTGGACAGCGAGACTTGAGTATGGCACCCAGTGTATAAAGCAGGCTGGACCGTGGGGTTGAGCTGCAAATCTGCAGTCTGTAATGCAAGCTGACAGCAGTACCAAGCTGCAGTTTACAGAGCAAGCTGGACAGCAGGGCTATGATGCAATTTTGCAGTCTCTGAAGCAAGCTAGTAGCTTGGCAGGGGCAGAATCAGCCAGCATGGACCAATCTAGAGGAGGCTTTCTGCAGTCCTCCTCTGGCCATTTAGTATGTGACCTGTCCCCATGTGACTGAGGGAGCCCAGGACTTCTTGCAGCTTTACATGCAGGTCAGCCATGGTGCCTGATACCAAAGAAGACAGGACTAGCGTGTCTACCCCTGTGTGATATACATACATGCTAAGCCACACAGAATTCCCAAGGACCATCTCCTGGGTGACCCTGGGTACCTGGTATCCTGAGGAAAAGGGCTGAACAATCTATGGGTTCCATCAAGAACACTGAAATGGACGGATGGTTCTTTTCATCTCTGTGTTTGGCTTTAATTACTGTTTAACAAAAATAACCCAGCCTGCCTATAGTCAGTCGCCAGTGAGGTCAGGCATAGCCATCACAGAGACCTGTGGGGGTGGATAGTGGAGTTAGTCATGAAAATGGCCAGGCCGATCTCTCCAAGAAGGGCCCAAATGATGCCTTGGATGAGGATGAGTTTTATTCCTTGCCAAGACACCTCATCTTCATTTCAGTGGTGAGCTGGCTGGCTGTGCAGGGCTGCTGTTTCTCAGCGTCTGTGGTGCCAGGGGACAGTGGGAGAGCTGTAAACACTCAGTAACCAGCTGCGTGAGAGTGCAGGGGATCGCAAGAGAACTCGGGTGAATGGAGCTGTGTCTTCCACGTAGGGGGCTGAGAACAGAGGATTCCGAGGAGGAGGTGAAAAGGAACACCCCCCCCCCCACGCCTTCTTGGAATGGGCGAAGACTCCCTTCCATTTTGGTGGCAAGAGGCTGGCGGTCCAAAGCAGAAGCAAGCAGAGCAGGGTAGGGAAGCCCCACGGTGGTGGGGTGCAGTTAGGAGAGAAAACTGAGCTTTGGTTTGAGGGGAGCTGCTGAGTGAAGTTGCTGGGCTCTCATTGGATGCCTGGTTCCAGCTGTGACAAGGGGAGGAGGGGGCCCAACTGTAGAATCCACACCCTGTCCTTTAGCATGACCTGGGGTTGCCCTGTGGATCCACGCAGGTGGTGAACTTCAGACTGTTGCTGTCCATGGAGCTGGCAATTAAGGGACACGATTGGTAATTAGCAGGAAGCAGTGTGAGAAAGTCATCTGGAGTACTGGGCAAGGGTTCCCTCCCTGGCCCGAACCTTCGCTTTTGTCATTCCATCCATCCAAGACAGCCTAGCTAAGAGGCTCAGCTCCTGGGCCGCCTCCTGTCATCTGGGCCTTGTCCCCAAGCACCATGAATCCTCTACAGCCACTCAAAGCAGTCTCCACTCTTTCCTTTCTTTCTGTTTTTTGAGACAAGGTTTCTCTTTCTGTGTAGCCTTGGCTGTCCTGGACTCACTTTTGTAGACCAGGCTAGCCTCCAACTCACAGCCATCCGCCTGCCTCTGCCTCCCGGGTGCTGGGATTAAAGGCGTGCGCCACCACACCCAGCTTCAACTCCTTCCTCCCTGTTTGTTCCTATGTTTGTGGCTTTCGGTTTTCTTTCTTTTTAGGCTAGGTGGGAAACACGTTCGGGCTGTATATCTCTCTTTTCCCATCTGTCCCCTCTTCCTAGTGAGTTCTGTTTGAAGCATCACAACTCCTGCTTCTGAGCTCATGTGTCCCAGGAGGGACTGGCCACCTTGTTCCTCATCTAGACTGCACACACCTGCAAAGGACAGATGGAATGTTCTAACTGTGCCACATTCAACATTTCCTTTGAATTTCTCCCTTCTCTAGCTTCTGGGGCATGCATATACACGTGTATATATATGTCGGACAATTTTTTGCCTACCTAAAGAACAAATCACCTTTAACATTTGCTTGTATCCCCGGGGGCTCCACGGGTGCCTCAGTGAGGTCTTAACCAAGGAGGTGTGCATCATCTAGAATACAGAGCTGGACCATCTAACTGCACCCCAGCAATAAGCACAAAGTTATCTCTCCAGAAGGAAAGCCATTGCTATCATTTTGGTCCCGTGTGTGGGACACATGTGCAACACAAAAAAATGCCAATTGTCTTTCTCTGGTAATCGCTCATATTAGAGATATACCTTGGGGGGCCCTCCCCTCACAGATCAATTTAATTACAGGCACGAGTGCCCACTTGGGCTGGGGAGCCAACCGGGAGCCTTGGATTTCAATAAAGTCCAAACTGCTTTGAAATCTAAATACTGCCAGCCTTCAATTATCCACGCCGAGGAAAGGGAGCATGGATAATCCTCAGCAGCAGATGATTAAAAAATCATTTCTTTTGGCTTTTGGGAGGTACCATATGCTATTTGCAACAGAGCAGCAAAATTTCCTCTCCAGTTGTGTTTTGCTCCGATTAATAATGCAGCGAGCTTGCATTTCTCCTCACCCACTTGCGGATGGCAGCTGGACTCAGATAGAAGGGGCTGTTGAGAGGCATGTTGACTGGTTCCCACCATGGCATGGCGGGGGCAGGCAGCACTTGAAGCACTATGAAAAACAGCGTTCCGGTCTCTCTGTGAGAGATAAGGAGGTAAAACAAGTTCAACTCCAAACTCAGGGATGGAAATTTCCCTGGAATGGCATCTCGGTTGCGTTAACCCCTCTAGATGATACCTGATCTGACAGTGGTTCCTCAGACAGCGGTTCCGACACCAGGATTGCTGTGTCTGTGGCACATGGTGACTGTATGACTGTCTCCATCCCATTGCTCATGTGTCCCACCTGCCTAAAGCACCCTTTGCCCTCTCATCCTGTGTGGATTTCATTCATTCTTTAGGACCCAGCATTGTTTTCCACTTTTTGTTTGGTTTGGTTTGGTTTTTCAAGACAGGGTTTCTCTGTGTAGCCTTGGCTTCCTGGACTCGCTTTGTAAACCAGGCTGACCTCGAACTCACAGAGATCTGCCTACCTCTGCCTCCCAAGTGCTGGGATTATAGGTGTGTGCCACCATGACTTTGTTGCCCGCTTTCTTTACAAACCCTTTTTCTAACCCTGCCCAGTTGGAGTAGCCTTTTTCTTCCTCTCCTCTCCCTCTGACTGCCCCCAGCATTCTCCAGTTTGTAGCACAGTGGAGAGAAAGAGGCATGGCTAACCTTTTACATGGGGCTGTTTGCTCCTCAGTTGGTCCCCTCTACACACAGACTGGAGGACTCGGTCCCACAGGAAGGTTTGTGAAGACATTAAATTAGTGGCTTTTCATGCTAAGTTGCCTCAGACTGGGGGACTTGGAAAAAGCTTAGAGGATAGGGCCCCCTGCTTCCGTAGGCTGGGTGGAGCTTAAAAGCTAAAATGTCGTCAACACGTGAGCGCTCAGGTTGGTGCTGAGAAGTGAGTTATAAACACACGCGTCATCAGTACTTATCCTGTGGAGCCAACAACTCTGTGTTCCGTTCACAAAGGGGAAGCAAGAAGGGGACCAGAGAGGCAGGTTAGCAGCTAAAGGCCCTGGAGGCTTCTCAGCCTGGCAAACCCGAGTTTCCCCCTAGAAACCATTTTAAGGTGGAAGGAGAGAGGGCTCTGTCATGTTGTCATCTAACCGCTACACATGCACACACCATCACCCACCCCATACACACACACACACACACACACACACACACACACACACACACACACACACACACACACCAGAGATACCAAGAAATACACCAGGGTGGTGACTGTTCTCTATCATAATTCCCAATGCATATTTTAGCTTTGTTTGTTTGTTTGTTTTTGAGGCAAGGTTTCTCTGTGTAGCCCTGGGGGTCCTGGACTCAAACTTAGAGATCCACCTTCATCTGCCTCCTGAGTTCCAGGGTTAAAAAGTGTGCAACATCACTGCCCAGATAATAAAAAAAATCGTGTGTGTGTGTGTGTGTGTGTGTGTGTGTGTGTGTGTGTGTGTGTGTTCAGCTACATGTATAGAGGTCAGAAGACAGCTTTGGTAGTCTTCCATTTCTACTTTGACACAGGGACTCTTTTTGCGGGGGGCTTTTTGTTGTTGTTGTTTGTTTGTTTGTTTGTTTTTGAGACAGGGTTTCTCTGTGTAGCCTTGGCTGTCCTGAACTCGCTTTGTAGACCAGGCTGGCCTCAAACTCACAGTAATCTGCCTGCCTCTGCCTCCCAATTGCTAGGATTAAAGGAGTACACCACCATGCCCGGCTGACATAGGGACTTATTCCCAGCATCATATGCCAGGTCAGCTGGCCCACAGACTTCAGAAGATCGTCCTGTCTCTGCTACACATCTAGTTATAGGAGTGTTGGGTTTGCTGATGTGTATCATGGCTGCATAGTAATTCAATAGCTTATGTGCATTGCTGGTGGGGGCATGGCTTGCATTTCACTGCCATTTAGATGATTTCAGAAGATTATATTATGATCTGGCATTGCAATGAAAATTACTTTCAACATAGACAAGCTTGGAAACACAGTGAAACTTTGATATCAGCAAAACAAACATCTGTTGTAGGAATAATCACCCCCAGATTTCCTTGCAGAGAAGTGACCAGTTGGGTCAACTGTATCACAGGTTGGTGGCCTAGGTTGGGGTCCTGGGGTGAGTGGTGTCTGCCTCACCTGGGAGCTTGTGGCTTTCAACCCCTAGCCCAGACCTATGCCAACAAGGTTGCTCGATGATTTGTCTGAATATGAAATTTGAAAAGCTTGGCCTTGTGGGACTTAAGCAGCTGTGATATCAAGAGTGGCTTTGGCTCAGTTATGTTTTGTCACCAAAATTATTGCCTGTCTTGAACTAGGCAAGAAATTTCTGAGAGGAATTGTCAGCGTCTCAGAAGGAAATATGGATGCTAATAAGAAAGGATGTCACCACCTTTCATGAAAACCCAGAGGGCCTTGCATGAAAAACACGAGTGTGGTTGACTGGAGAGTGACTCAGGAGGGAAACTGTGAAGAAGTTTGATGGAATACCTTAGCTAGCTCGTCTCAGTTGCTTCCCTTTGTAGAACTATGTAGGAATGACACACGGGACAAGAGATGCTTCAGTGAGGAAAAACAGATAAGAAAAGACGTCACAGTTTAATTAAAAACACGGTCTCCTCTTGTCAGATGAGGTGACTGTATCTTAGAAAGCATTTTAGACCTCACAAAACATGAGACCACATTCCTTCTCTAAATTACCCTTTGCCCAAAAGCTTTCCTTTCAGTTACCAATGTCTACACCCTGGAGATTATTTAGTACATCAAGATACCGTACATAGCCAAGTGGTGGTAGCACATGCCTTTAATCCCAACCAGTACTCAGGAGGCAGAGGCGGGCCAGGCCAGCCAGGGCTACACAGAGAAAGCCTGTCTCAAAAAACAAAAGCAAAAAAACCAACCAACCAACCAACCAAACAACCAACCAAACAAACAAACAAAACCCAACCCAAACCAAAAACACAATACGAAAGAAAAAAACAAAGAAATAAATTTTGAGTTTTTGATTCTACTTTCTAAACATTTTTTTTTAAGGCCTGCCTATTCTATGCCATTAATCTACCCAGTTCCAAGTACTTTATAGCTCCTTAGTAACGTATACCCCAAACCTCTGTCTATCACAAACTAGCATCTTGGGGGAAAAAATGGGAAGATTAAAGAAGAAGAGAGAAAGATCACATCAAAGATGGGAGTGAGACTGGAAATTTTTGGTGTAGTCATATTTTATTTTATTTTTGAGGCAGTGTCTATGTATCCCTGGCTGGTATGGAGCTCACTATATAGCACAGGCTGGCCCTTGAACTCACAGAGAGCCACCTGCCTCTGCCTCCTGAGTATTGGGTTAAAGGAATGTGCTGCCATGTTCATCTTAGACTGGCATTTTGTTGTAGTTTGTTTTGCAGTGCTGGAGAGCAAACCTGGGGTCTCATTCATGCTAGTCAAGTGCTCTGCACTGGCCCATATTCCTCATCTCCAGGCTGACTGTAACAGCTTTAAGGCCCTTTGCTATGGCAATCACAAAACATTTCAAAGCCTTCAGTAACTGATGTCCTGCCTCCTCCTCCTCCTCCTCCTCCTCCTTCTCCTCCTCCTGTTCCCCCACCACATCCTCCTCCTTTCTTCTTCTTCTTGGACATAAGTTAGAGTTATCTGAGAAGAGGAAGCTCACTTGAGAAAATGCCTCCATCAGATTGCTTGTGGCAAGTCTGTAGGGCATTTACTTGGTTAACAATCAATGTGGGAGAGTCTGGCTCATTGCTCACCCTTGGGCAGGCAGTCTTGGGCTATATAAGAAAGTAAACTGAGCAAGCCAAGAGGGGCAAATCAGGAAGCAGCATTTCTCCATGATCTCTGATTCAGTTTTTCTAAACAAACAAACAAACAAACAAACAAACAACACCAAAAACCCTGAAGGTTCCAGCCCTGAGTATCTGCCCTGATGCCCCTACATAAAGGTCAAGCAGTTTATCACAGCAACAGAAAGCAAATTAAGACAGCTGTTTTCTTTTCTTTTCCTTTCCTTTCCTTTTTTCTTTCTTTCTTTTTTTAAAGATAGGGTTTCTCTGTGTAGCCCTGGCTGTTCTGGACTCACTTTGTAGACCAAGCTGGCCTTGAACTCACAGAGATTCACCTGCCTCTGCCTCCCAAGTGCCAGGATTAAAGCCTAGAGCCACCACGCAGCACACCCAGCAAGACAGCTGTTTTCAATTGTAGCACCAGGTGCTAGCCTGATTTTCACAGCTGAAGGAAGTGAAAGGATGCTGAGACGGTGCGAAGGATAAAGGCAATGGAGGTGCAGAGTGACAGGAGCATTGCCCATGACTCTGTAAGGGCTACGCTGCTGTGGTGGAATCCGCAGGCTGGAGTGGACAAGTGTGGCCATCTCCAGTGACAGACTATTTGAATCTCTTTGTGATCAGCCTTCGGTACTCTGACTCTGTGCACAGATCCTTAGGGGACTTATCCACGGTGCTGTTTGTTATCTAATGATGCCCAAGGTTGGGAGCAAGGAGGATTTGCTCCTTGCTCTTCACTATGGAGCCTCCTGTGCCCTCGATTTTCTTCCCCAGCAATTTTCCTTGTCTTGCTGTTTTCTTGCAACTCTTATTTCCTTTTAAGTTGGGCTCAGCTTTCTTTCGAGCTGTCATTGTGTAACTGGCCCCATGCCCAGCCTTTGGAGATGGCCGTCTCATTACTGATCTTTGGCCGTGCTTCCTGACTTTGCTGAGATAACCTCAAGACTCTTGCTTTTTTTCTGAATTAACTGAGAATCTAGTTATCTAGGTAATCTCATGATTCACAATGGCTTTCCATCTTTGCTGACAAAGAATCTCACCTGGGGCCCAAATCTCCAGGGTTTGGGCTATTCTTCCTGCCCATTGAAGGAGAATGCATGGAATAGGGTTCAAGGCCCGTGGATTTCTTTTCCTTTTTTCTTTTTTTTGGTTTTTTGAGACAAGGTTTCTCTGTGTAGCCTTGGCTGTCTTGGATTCGCTTTGTACACCAGGCTGGCCTTGAACTCATGACAACCCACCTGCCTCTGCCTCCCGAGTGCTAAGATTAGAGGCGTGTACCACCATGTCTGGCTAGGCCAGTAGATTCCAATAAGCAAGCAAATGTGCAGAGAAGAAAAATCACATCACGTGCCTCCTTGAGCCTGTGCCCAGTGAAGGTCTTCCCTTTAAGTTGAAAGCTTTTCAATGATCTTCTCTCACTTCTACACAGCCACCTTCAAAAACAAGTTTTGCTTTATTTATTTAAAAAAAAAAATTTAAAAGCCAATATTTACCATTTGGCTCTAGTCTTAAAAAGGTGTTGCAAGCCGGGTGTGGTGGCGCACATCTGTTATCCCAGCACTCAGGAGGCACAGGCAGACGGACTGATGTGAATTCGAGGCCAGCCTGGTCTACAAAGTGAGTCTAGGACAGTCAATGCTACACAGAGAAACCCTGTCTCGAAAAACAAAACAAACAAACAAACAAACAAAAAAAAAAAAAAAAAAAAGAAAAGAAAAGAAAGAAAGATGCTGTAAACCACTGGTGATTTTCCCAGGAGGCACCTGGCAGCCCTAATGGTCTCGAGGTGCCCCAGCGTCTTCCCCTCATGTATCTCTGGTGTATGTGTGAGCACCTTCTTGCACATTTATTTATTTATTACTATTGTTGTTGTTTTGTTTTGTTTCGAGACAGGGTTTCTCTTTGTAGTCCTGGCTATCCTGGTGCTCACTTTGTGGACCAGGCTGGCCTCAAACTCACAGAGATCCGCCTGCCTCTCTCTCCTGAGTGCTGGGATTAAAGGCATGTGCTGCCACTGCCACCACCACCCATCACACATTCCTTTTCTTTCTTTCTTTTTGTTTTGTTTTTCAAGACAGGGTTTCTCTGTGCACTTCCACCGCCCAACTCACACATCCCTTTTTAAAAAGCTTCTTTTCTCATATTTTCAGCTGACCTCCCACCTCTCCCCATCTCTCCTCCATCAGTATTTTTGGTAAGTTCATCTTTCTTGAGCCTTTTCACCTGACCTTCTGCTGTGAAGTGTGAAGCCTCCGCTTATCCTAGTGGCTGATTCCCTCAGACGCACTGAACAAGCCCCGTCTGGTTTCCCAAATGACCCTACCATCTGGCTGTCCAACTGTTCAAGTCAGATGTACCTGAGGTCACTTTAGGCCCCTTGAACACTCATACCTCCTGTCTAACAACACATGCTCCTTGTGGTTCGAGCGTCTTTACAGTTCACGTTCTGCCCTCCATTCATGCTTTTGCTCCTGTCTGGGCTACAGTGGTTTGCTTCAATTGCTACAGTCTCTTTGTGTGCACAGCACCTGGGTGAGGCCCTAGAGTCACTCTCACTGCCCTCAAAATCCACAACCTTTACCTATATAGTGCCTGCTCTATGCCCTAGCCCTCTGCCTGGTCCGTAGCCTTTGAGAACACAGACTGCTTTCTTGTGTTCTTCCTAAACTACACCATTGCTCTTCTGGTGGATGCCTACCCTGTGTGTGTGTGTGTGTGTGTGTGTGTGTGTGTGTGTATCTCACATGGCTCCGGGAGAAGTTTTTCCTGGTGCCCTAGAGCTACAGTAGATGTCCTTTGTGTTCTCCTTAACTCCTCCTTCTTGTCTACAAAGCCCCCTCACAGCGAATCACACGCTCTCTGTCTGCCTGCCTTGGCTTTAGATGCAGACCTGGAGGCCATGTCTGTCTCGTTCACCATCACGTCCCAGCATCTAACAACAAATACTGAAAATGTGAGTGGTGGCATCCTACCGCCTTTCCAGAATGCTCTGTACCGTCCATCCGTGTTCAGCATGCCTGGCTGTCTGGGACTCTGGGATGAGACTTTTCTTTTCTACCAGCCTTTACTTCACAGCCCTTTTCTACTTCTTTCCTCCCCTCTTCCTGCCTTTGCAGCATTCAATTCAAATTAGCCAAGTTGAATTTTGCATGAGCTTAGTTTTCCTTTTCTCAGTGGAAACTGCTTATCTCTTCATTAATAATGGATACTATTGTAACCCAAAACCCTGTAGCTTTTCAAGCATAATCATGTTAATAAGTATCTGGTGTTAGTTTGCTAGCACTACCAGTGTCTCCAACACTTTAATAGTGCCTTAAAAAAATAAGGGTTGGTAAAAACAGAGACAAGGATGCATGGCTTGTAGTCTTTATTTCCAGAAGTTTTGTTTCTTTCTTCAAAATTTGGCTCTTTAGTCCCTCTGATTTATCTGCAGTAACCATCTGAGCATTAACCAGATTTTATAGTCTTAAGTATATGTAACTTGGGAGCCTTTAGAAAAATAATAAGCATATTAATTATAAGTTTTGAAAATAATTATGCAAGGAGGAGGCGCCTGAAAAATCAAACTCCGTCGAGAAGTCAGCTGTCCAAGTTCTGTCATAACTTAAAAAAAAAAGATGTATTTATTTATTATGTATGCAGTGCTCTGACTGCATGTACACTTGCAGGCGAGAAGAGGGCATTAGATCACGTTATAGCTGGTTGTGAGCCACCACGTGGTTGCTGGGAATTGAACTGAGAACCTTTGGAAGAGCAGTCAGTGCTCTTAACCTCTGAACCATCTCTCCAGTCCTAACTTTTGTAATTAGAGAAATTGGGGGCCAGAGTAAAGGATTACTTTGAGGACTATTGGTCAGCTTTTCCTTCTCTCGTGGCTTGCTATGGAGCTAGAGGTTTGAAAACAGTAGTGAGAGGCCAGGCTGTGGTGGCACACTCCTTTAATCCCAGCACTTGGGAGCCAGAGACTGGTGATCTTTGTGAGTACAAGGCCAATCTGGTCTACAAAGTGAGTCCAGGACAGCCAGGGCTACCCAGAGAAACCTTGCCATTAAAAAAAGAAAAGAAAACAAAAAACAAAAATCCCCACTAGTGACAGTCATATAGGCCAAAAAGCAGAGGGAAGAAACACAGCGATGTTTTAAAAAGGAAGAGGGTGGAGAGATAACGCAATGGTTAAGAGCACTCACTGCCCTTGCAGAGGACCCAGGTTCTAGTCCCGGCACCCACATGGAGACTCAAAAGCACTTCTAACTCCAATTGCTGAGGCTCTGCTGCTCTCTTCTGGCTACTGGGGGCACCTGCATGCCGCTGGTGTACAGAGCCTCAAGGAGGCACACGTACACACATAAAATTTAAAAATATTTAAAAACGAAATAAATGTGTTTGACAGTAGGAAGACCCCTGCATGACAACGCGTGAGGAGCAGGTCTTTTTCACACCACTGAACAACTGTAAAAATAGACCTGCTGAGGATTTTGAAGCTGTTCACCTTCAGCCAGACAACACATCTCCCCTCCTTGTTAACAGGAGACAAAATCCAGAATTGTCCAGTGGTGTTGACAATGTAGATAACTCTCCAGGCTTTGTGTGTTTGTGTGTGTGTGTGTGTGTGTGTGTGTAGACAGGATCTCTCAATTATGTATGGCTGTATTAGAACTCATTGTGTAGAGCAGGCTGGCCTCAAACTCACAGGGATCCACCTGCCTCTGCTTCCTGAGTAAAGATGTGTGCCATCATGCCTGGCTCTTCAGTTTTATTTATTTTATTATTATTATTACTATTATTATTATTATTATTATTATTTTGGTTTTTTGAGACAGGGTTTCTCTGTGTAGCCTTGGCTGTCCTAGACTTGCTTTGTAGACCAGGCTGGACTTGAACTCACAGTGATCCGCCTGCCTCTGCCTCCCAAATGCTGGGATTAAAGGCGTGTGCCACCCCCGCCTGGTTGGCTGTTCAGTTTTATATAGAAGAAGATGGAGGGGGATAAGAAAAGCCAGTGCGGTGGTAAATATAGTCAGAGTATTATGTGACTGGACAAAAATGCAATAGTGAAACCCATTCTTTTGTGCAGTTAACATGCCCTGTGCAAAATGGGAGGGAAGAAGGCGCGCAAAATGTGACAGTGCATCATTTGGCAGTGTCGAGGGACCCAGTCAGTCCTCTGGAGTGCTGGGGCAGAGGGCTGCTTCCAAGCCCCTCCCTGCCTGAAAGGCAGATTTGGTGCCAGTGCAGGCCTTAGGCCTTGGTGCTCTCTCTGCCTCACCTCTTTGGCGATATCCTGGCCAATCTATATCTATTGCTGACTTTAGCTTTGTCTCCTCACCCTCTTCTCCCCTAGTCAGCTCTGAGGAACCCCCTTGTTTAGGATAAAGGAGAGAGAGAGAGAGAGAGAGAGAGAGAGAGAGAGAGAGAGAGAGAGAGAGAGAGTCCCCTCATGGAAGCAGAGACCTTCTGATAAGACTTTTGGTTTGTACCCTGTGATGGAGCTTGTCATCCTGTGAACAGGAAGGATAGGGACTTGGGTGTGGGCAGAGGTGAGGCACAAAGAAAAATTCCAGGTGCAGCTGTGTGCCTGGGGTGGGGGTGGGGGTGGGGAGGGAAGGTGTGAGGGGTGGAGAGTGTGCATCAGTGCTCTCACTTCCCAATTAAGAAAGCTGAGGCTTGACCTCACTGTCTCGAGGCCTTTTTACATCTCCACCCTCTGCAGATGCTCTGTAAAGTTTTATAAAGGAAGGTAGCCAGGAGTGGTGGAGCACACCTGCAATCCCAGGCTCTTCAAAGGCTAAGGCCAGAAGATCGTGAGCCAGCATAGGCTATAGAGCAAGACTGGAAGAAACAGCAGTAAAATAAAAACATTGTCCCAGCCCCATTTAAAAAAAAAAAAAAATCCTAAGACAACTAGAAAATAACGTAAAAGGTCCACCTGCTTGGTAGGAATGCATATTTGTTTGGTTACTGATGTCAAGATACGCAGGTCTAGGCTGAGCAGGGCATGTTGCTACGCCTGCAGTACTCTCTATATTTTAAAGGATGAACTTTGAGATATTGTCAAGTTATGATAAACAGAGAGGGGGTAGTGTCATGAGCTGGAAATGACTCCGGGCCCTTGCTCACAAGCTGCTGACATCTGGGCCAGGCTTGTGAGGACAGGGAAGCGCTTGGCAAGGAAGCAGCAGGGAGCCGAGGAGGAGACTGGCAGACTTGGTCCACTCCACCCTCTCTGAGGACCAGGGGAGAAGCAAAAGCAGGGCAGGAGCTATGACGTCATGGTGGGCGTGGCTCCACCCGAGAGAAAATTTTCTGCTGCTAGCCCTGGAGCAGATAGATGTACAGAGCATTTTTCTAAAGCTTTAGGCCCTCCCCTGTGCTGAGAGTAGGTGGGTGACAGGCAAGAGTGCTCTGTAGAGGGGTGATGCCTCCTTTCCCCGCTGGGTGTGAGAGTTCCCCCATCAACCCACTGCCAGGCCTTGGGCGCCAGAGACCACAATGGTTTCCCTGTGGAGACTCCAAACTTGTGACCTCCAGAGTCAATGTTAGTCAGGCGATTGTCACACCAGCGCGGTTTTCTAAAGCTCTTCTTTAAACAGCTTGTACAATGGCAGGCCTGTCCCACAGTTGGCTTCACAGCTTTGAAAGACACTCTTGTTCAGAAGGAGCCCCCTAGAAGGCACCGGGGCATGGAGAGGGTCACCCCTGCTTTCTCCAGTCTGGCTGCTAGCCCACGCTGGCAGCCGGCACCGGGCACCGGGTGTGAGGCTGATTTGCCGAGAGGCTCCGAATGAGCCGGACCGCACAGTCCTTGAAGCCCGTCCAGATTTAAGTTGATAGTGGTATGGTACTGCGGACGGTAGAGAGCAACTATATCCCCACCCCCACTCCGTGCGCCCTCTGATTTTCTGAAGACTGATGGTGGGTTTCTTGGCAGAGGAAAATGGCAGAGACTAAAAGGGTCCAGTTGTTATCACCTCAAGAGTTCCCCGGGCAGAAACCTTGTCCTAACCAGGCCAGCACAGCAAGCTGCAGAGCACAGCATAATCACTGCCCTTGTCCGTCCTTGGCCCCTCTACACAGGGCAGGGAAGGTCAGTCTCAGGTACTAGGCAGGGTTGGAATGTTGACAGTCTTTAGCTGTGTGTTTCGGAGCCAAACTGCGGGAAGCATTACACCCCACACACAGTGGATACGGCTGGCAGCAGCAGTTCTCGGAGTGTGGGAGGGAGGTGCCGGGAGGCCATCAATGTCCAAGGCCACGTGGCCAGCAAGGGTCAGGCTGTGGCCAGGTCTGTCTAGCTTCACTTGCAGCTCTTCACCTTTTACAGGGCTCTAGGACTTCCTTGGCTCTCTGTCCTACAGACCGGGATTCTGTCAGAGGGACACAAATGGTCCAAGTACGAATATAGTCACTTCCTGCCTCCTCTTCTCCCTGAGACCATGTGCCTGGGTTCCATGTCTGTTCAGCCATGATCTGTGAGGTTGGGATAGTGACCTCAGCATTCTGGTGTCATCTCAGCCACCCTGAGTAGTGGTTCAATCTTGAGCCTAATGCTTGCGTGGGCTGGCAGTGTCTTAGCACCAGGGAGCTGGAGAGAGGAATACTTACCCAGGTAGGATGGCCGTCATTCCTCTGTGCTGCCTGCACGACTCTCAATCCTAGTGTGAGGTTTTGTCCAGTTCTCGTTCCCCATACGGGCTGTACTCTGTGGATGCTAACAGATGATACGCATTATCGTCCTAGAACGCGTCCACCAGCACCTGGGCCTATTACCTTGTAAGATGGAAAGGGCTCCGCAGGTGTACTTAAATTAAGGATCTTAAGACGGAGACATTTTCCCGAGTTATCTATTTGGTGAGGTACACATGTCATTCTTTGAGAAGCAGCACACAGGGTGAAGGAGGTAGGTGAGAATGCAGCATGGACTGGACAGCAGTGGCCACGAGCTAAGAACACTAGCCGCCACCAGAACTTGAAGAGTCAACAACAGACCCTCTCCAGACCCGCAGACACTGTGGCACTTTGCACCCTGGCAGCATTGATGGTAAACATCTAACTGTGAGAGAATTCACTTCTGGGATTGATACAAAGATGCTATGTTAGAGCACACACATCTGAGTGATGTTTCTCATCATTCCTGAATTAAGCTCTGTATCAACTGAAGAAACAGTTTACCTTTCCCTCTAGTTCTGTTAAACTCGGTGTTACCTTCTACCTCAACTCTGTCTACTCCATGTACCTCATATAGCTGGAATAATTCAATATTTGTCTTTCTAATGTCTACATTATTTCATTTATTATGATTATAATGTCCATGAGGTTTGCTCATGCCATAACATACATCAACCTTTTCTTCCTTTTTAAAGCCTTAATTGTCTAGGTAGAGCACAATTTGTTTATCTGCTCATCTTCTAATGGGTTTTGGGCTTGCCTGTACCTTTTGAGCAACATAAATAATGCTATGAATTTGTGGCAACTTGTTCCTGAAGCTGTAGAAACTAATAGAGATGGTAGCCTGAGCGGAGGTCTTCCTGAATTATTCAGCAGAGGTCATGCAGGAGAACAGCTTTTGCAGACCATAGGCAGCTGATTCCTAGCTGCCACCTGGGGGAGGAGTATCAGCCTATAAAAGCACAGAAATGCTGGGCGTAGTGGCACATGCCTTTAATCCCAGCACTTGGGAGGCAGAGGCAGGTGGATCACTGTGAGTTCGAGGCCAGCCTGGTCTACAAAGTGAGTCCAGGACAACCAAAGCTATACAAAGAAACCCTGTCTCAAAAAAACCAAAACCCAAAAACAAAACAAAAATCAAACAACCAAAAAAGCACAGAATTCCTAAATTTTGCATAGGTTTTAAGAATCAGACTGTAGTACTCGGGAGAATATCCCATACTTTGTCTGGGTAGCACAATAGAGCTGGCCCTGGTGGCGTGGGCGAGGGAGAGCTGGTGGGCTGACCAACTCAGCTTCCATCTAGCCCAGATCCAGGGCTCTGAGTTTGCCCACCCCCAACATCTACTGGATCTGCTAGAGAATGCGAAGGGGCCAGTCCTACAGATCCAAAGCTGCAGGATCTCCATGACACAGAGCAACAACAGGATATCTGGGAGAATCTCAGTGAGGATCCAGTGTTGATAGTGTAGCAGAAGCCAGAGGCCTCGAACCAGACCAATGAGTCATTGCAACGAACATTTGCAAGTAAAGATGTTTGGGCAAAAGGGTATGCTGTGTGACATATGGTGACACACAGCAGCTTCCACAGCAAGATTTTTGTTGTTGTTGTTGTTGTTGTTTTGTGTTTGTTTTTGTTTTCTTTTGAGGGGGAGGTTGCAAGGGCAAAGGGTGAATATGAAGATATGGGGAGATGAGTGGAATTGGAGTGCATCATGTGAAAATCACAAAGAATCAATAAAAAGTAAAACAAAAAAAAAAATCATGTTGCGAGATACTTAACTGTATTTTCTGGTGTATATAGAGTTTGCAGCCTGAGTCTGTTGCCCAGGGTATGCATTGGACGTGGAAGAGGGCTAGTCTTATACAGTGAGTATATTCTAAATTTGATATTTTAACTGAAAAAGTTAAAGTTGGGCATCATCTTTTTGTTGTTGTTGTTGTTTTGAGACAGGGTTTCTCTGTGTGGTCTTGGCTGTCCTGGACTTGCTTTGTAGACCAGGCTGGCCTTGAACTCACAGTGATCCGCCAGCCTCTGCCTCCTGAGTGCTGTGATTACAGGCATGCGCCACCACGCCTGGCTTGGGCGTCATCTTATACACCAGAAAATACAATAATCCCATAGTGAACCTCAAGACTGTGAACTGTAAAACCCTGTTTTCTGTTTGGTGTGGTTGAACCCTAACACACACCTTTAATCCAAGAACTTTGTTTATTGTAAACAGGTGACTATGGTGTGGTTCAGCCAGCCCTAGCACACACCTTTAATCCAAGAGCTTTTTGTATACAGGATTTAATAAAGTTACCCCTAGGTCAAGAGGCAGAGCAAGAAACCAGCTGACAGGGATTAAAGAGCAGGAGGGACTTTGAATTGAGGGTATTTAAGACAGCGTGGATAAGAAGAAGGGGCTTTTGAGCTTTGAGCTAGCAAGCTCTTTGGCTTTTAGTTTTTTTGGCTGTCAGCTGAGCTAGTCAGCTTTTTTGGACTTTTTTTTTTCCTGTGAGACATGAGCTGAGCAGAAAGGTCAGCTGGATGCTTCTTCTGCCTCTCTGAACTAGCAGGTTTTCACCCCAGTATCTGGTTCCTGAGTCTTCATTGGTAAAAATCAAACAGTTGGGATTTACATTTTTTAAAACAACAGAATCAGGATAGGGCAGAGGAGCTGCATTTTTGAAGTGTATGGATTTCCAATGCATTAGAGCACAAGAAAGAGCAGGTTAGCATTTCCACATGAGATGCTTTTCAGGATCTGGGATGTGGTACCTAACCTGAAGGGATGGGGGCTAAGACAGTTTCTCTGAGCTTGCACATCACTCAGCAGAGTGAACAGATGGCTGAAGTGGAATGCATTGTTTTCTGTTAGTGCAGAAGGAAGAACTGTACTTCTGCCTGGGAAACGAAATTGTCTCACCCCCCCCCCCCCCGAAGTAAGTACTAAAGTCCCCAGGCTTGAGTTGGATGCATGGTAAATTAATGAAAAGAAAGTTAGCTTGCTCAAGGAGATGAAGTTTTGTTGGATCAAGCAGGGGGAAGCGATGAGCAGTCAGAAGACCAGCAAGAGTTGGTGTGATGTCTTGAGGGAGGCTCTGAGGCTTTGCTGTAAGGGCCAGGGTGGGGTGCATGGAACACAGGGAAGGAACAAGCCCCCAGAAGCAGACGCTCCCACGGGTTCAAGGAGCTCCTTTTATGCTACCCTTGTCCCCTTCTTCACAAACCCTGCAGCTAAATCTCTCCCTCATGACTCCTGAACAAAGGACTTTACAGTAAAGGAGAATGTTCCATAGACCATCTCAAAAAAGAGGGGTAGAGGGCACTGCAAGTGCGAGAAGCAGAGAACGTGGGAACCCCCTGACCCTGGAACCCCAGCAGTCAAGGGAGTGGGGCTTTCCTTGTGGCCAAGGCTGTCTTATTTGCTATTGAGGGAAAGGAATTTACACACGGAGCAGACTTGTCTATCTGGAAGAATGGGTCCATGAAGGCTGCCAGGCATGTAAGTGTGTGGCTTTGGAACACCATTTCTAGGCTAACAAGCCCCACTCACATGTATCACTGAATTGAGCTTTCTGATATCACAGCTGGAAATCCTTGATGCCAGTCTACCTGATGGAAGGCGTGCGTGCGTGTGTGTGTGTGTGTGTGTGTGTGTGTAAAACAGAAAGGTCAACAAATCATTGAGAGATTAATAAAAGATATACCAGAGGTGACAATTAATAAAAAGATATAAACTCTCTTCTTTTGATACTTTCCCTACTTTCTCCTAGGCTAAATGCTAAAAAAAAATATGGAATTTAAACAGTTGTTTTAAGTCAAGTCAATTTGAAAAGGGAGAGTTAGAGGTTTATAGACTCCCCTGTTTGGCAACGGGTTGCTGATTAATGGTGCCGAAGCCTGTAATTATCCTGCTGTCAGGAGGCCGAGAGTCTTCAATAAATCCAGGCTCATCTGCCTTCCCTAGGCTCCATAGGGGAGTATCTTGATTTATTTCCCCATTGGCACATAGTCTCTTTACTGTACCTTGGGGAATGTTCAACTTACTTAATGGCTTGAGAGGTCAATTTTCATATTGTGTATTTTGAGTAACCTGGAATGTAGATATCCCTGGCCATGACTGTGGGGATAGGAATTGTGCTTTCTTTCTTCTTGCCTTTGCTGTTCATTTCTCTTTCCCTGACTAACTGGTTTCACTAGGAACCTAGGTGTGGTAGGTTGGAAGCCAGCCTACCACCCATCCTTTCCCAAGCCTTTGCCCCTTAACCTGTGTCCTCTCCTGGGAATATGGAAGTGAGCTAGTCTGACCATTGCAGCTGAGAGGCTGTAGTGGAAGGGACCACGCCAGTTTCAAAGCTGGCCTTCATGAGGCCTTTTGTTCTTCCTTGTATGCAAGGACCCTGCCCGGCTTGAGTTCTAATGAATCAGCCCAGACTTGACTTATGAGAGGCAGGTGGCAGAGCCAACAAGCCCTGAGCTCAGCATAGACCAGAAGAAACCACCCAGCAGAGCTTTCCTTAAACAGTTGAATTGCTGAATGAATCATGCACTAAATGAATTACTGTCTCAGGTTTGGTTTTCCTGTGCAGTATTATTAGGGTGATAGAGAAACCGTGCTGGGTAAGCCATAGCTTTGGCCCATAAGGAGCTCACTGTCGAGTTAACAGCCTGACTACCATGTACTCCTAATGGGAAGTAACAAGGAGAACTTCTTTCCGTTGACCATCCCCTGTGTACTTGTCATGGTGATAGGCATTTTATCCATATCCACTCATGTAAACTTTGCTGCACTAGGATGATGCTGACACTAGTATCATCCACTTTATAGATGTCAGTGCTAATGATGCTGCCTGCACTTAGTCCCTGGCTTCTGCCAGCCCTGGTGCCCTTCTATAACTCATTATGTAACTGAAAAATTAGAAGGAGGGGCATCTAGCCTTAAGGGGTAGCAGAAAAAGCCTTCCTAGGGCATGGCCAATTGGAGAGACCAGGGGTCCGAGTTCACAGGACACCAAGTGCCTGTAGAATGATCTATAGTGCTCAGGAGTTGGAGGATACACACTAGTGATGCTCACTTGGAGATGCAGGCTAAAGAAATCAGACCACAACTGGCTATGGGGACTGGGGTGCATAGGACAGAACAAATTTTGTTTACTTTATGGGACCAGAAGCATTTGTCTGATGCAGCGTGTTCAACACCAGACTGATGGAGAATGTACGCTTGTGATGTGTTTGGTTGTTTAACTTTTATATTGTGCTTAAATGTCTGTGTATACTGATGTGTGTATGTGTGTGTGTGTGTATATGTGTGTGTGTGTGTATGTATGTGTGTGTGTGTGTGTGTGTGTGTGTGTGTGTGTGTGTTCTGAGGACTTCTTGCAGGACTCTGTTCTCTCCCTGAGGGTCTTAAGGGTCTGACTAAGTCATTGGGTTTGTCCATGTCTCTTTAGAGGGCTCAGCTGGTGAAGCGGAGGAGGGCATGCTGTGATACCCACAGTCTTGGGTGGCTCTTTACCCATCTCTGCTAACCAGAGTCCCCTCTCTCTGCAAATGGCCACCCGGGGAACAGCATCTGGCGTCTCTGCATTTGCAGGACTCAGTTTAGTCTGTGAGCTCCCTGAAGGAAGCCATCAGGAGGGCTGCTCTGTGCATTGTTCCTCACGGTATGGGCGGTCAGGTGCCATAAAAATCAGTGGATGTGAGTGAGAGCACAGAACCATGTCTGGCCACTGCGGTGTCCCCATGAGTTAATTCACCCCCACCGCTGTCCCAGTTTTGTGCATGAACAAGCAGACAAGAGGGGGCGGGCAGCTGCAGGCAAGGCCTCACAGCTGGCAAAGAGCCGAGTGTGGGTTTGGACTGGATCATTTGGTTCTGGGAGCCCATGATCTTAAACTCTGCTCCAGTAATCTGGAAATTAAACCAGGGGGACAATGAGCTAGGGGGAAGGGGGGGGGGTGGGAAGAAAGGCGGGAACACGTAGCAGAGAAGTTCCTTCCTCTTGGCTCCACCCAAGGACAGGCTACTCTAAGTGCCTGTGACTAGGCTGAGCTCTTCCTGATGTTTCCCAAGTCAGTTTCCCCTTATTGGCTGTCCCAGGCTGTTCCAGGTGCCCAGAGCTCTCATGCTGGTCCTGGACTGACCACAGAGACTGGCTGCTGCCTAGGCCTACTGTTTTGGATATGATACGTGTTTTTCTGATGTCCCCCCCCCCCCCCGCCATCCAATCTACACTGTGTCCACATCTGGTTCCTCAAGCCCACCTGATCAAACTGTAAAGAGGAACTCAAGCCAGAGCATAAACAGCTGGCACTGTTTTCCCTCTTACAGGCAGTAGCTGGCGTTCATAGCTATAGCAACAGGCAGGCCTGAAGGCTGCGGGCAGATTTCAGACTATAAAGCCTTAGTGTCCTTGGTGTCAAGAAGGGTTGCTGAAACAGAATAATTAGTCGCAGGGCCACATGGATTTCATTTCCTGGCAAAGCCGGTCAGACCAATGACATCAACCACAGAACTCCTTGCTGTCCCTCATGCCCTCCCTCTAGGAAGAACTGCCCACCCTCTGACCACATAGAGAAAAGACGGGCTACAATAAGCATGAAAGCAGATAAATAGCATCTTTCAGACAATCTCTCCGGGGACAAATGCTTCATTTTTACAGTGTCACCCGGTGCTTCATTTTCTGTGGTGACCTTTTGCGTCCATACTGAACTGTCTTCAAAACAAGAGTGAGTGGTCGTTTCCTCCTCCGATCGCTGAAGCACACAGCAGACAAATCTGTATTGTATAGTTCTGGGTGCGGGGACACGTTGCCCACTCTCCGAGGTCCCAGCTACTTCCGCCCTTGACTCGAACAGCAGCCTGCAGCGGCTGAAGAGGAAGCGAGGGTCGGGAGTGATTTTGATCCTCATCCTGTGTTTAGGATTCTAGCTTCCCTTTGACTCCCTAGAGGTCATGTTCTGGGAAGCAAGTTGTTTTCCATGGAACAAAGGCCTCTGGAAAGCAGGAAGGCCATCCTAGCAGAGCTCTTTGTGGGGAAATAAGCAGCTAGTGGTCTGTTCCAAGCCACTTGGGGTTGTTGTGGCTAGGGAGGATTTGGGATACAGGTCCTGGAAGGCCATAGGAAGGTCAGGCTATACCTACTCCTGGCAGGGTGTGGCTCCAGCCTGGCTCAGTGAGGACCCCGGCAATACGACAAGTCTTTTGGTCAGTCTGGCTCTTGTAAGAATTTTGTTGGACCATGTCACCTGCAAAATGGAGACAGTAGTACTTTCCCCTTATATCTTGTGTAGGGTCAAGGATGGATATACACACATATATACACATATAATGTATATGTATATATGTGTATATATACACACATATCTGGTGTATATACAACATATACATATAAATATATATTTATAGATAAATGTAATACATAATGTGATATATAAATATATAAAATATATATTTAAGAAAAAGGTTCAGAAATGACCAGAGTCAATAAAATATAAAGAATTACTTTCTCTCTCAACCCTACTTGGTATACACCACCCACCTACCCCTTTCTAAAATGTAGTGAGATGCCAGTCCCCTCCCATTTAGCATCTGAGTCCTAAGCTAATTCTTTGAGTATTTCTGAAGTGGCCACTATGACAGGACATCACTAGATACCCGGAGAAAAACCTTCTGTTTGGTTTAATTTCAGAAACAATGGATTAAAAAGCTGGGCACGTTCTTTACTCAGAGCATTGATTGTGAATATTTCTTGGAGTATATAAAGAGTGTATCAAGCTTTTTCTGCACACTAGAGAGATGGCTCTGGTGTTAACAGCCTGTACTGCTCTTGTAGAGTTTGGGTCTCAGCACCCACATCAGGTGGTTCAGTAGCCCCAGATCCAGGGAGTCCAATGCCTTCTTCTGGACTTTGTGGGTACCTTTCCCTCACATGTGCTCACAGACACACATATGCACATGACTTAAAAAAATAAAGATAAATGAATTGGTGTTAGCCAGGTGTAGGGGAACATGCCTTAAATCCCAGTACTAGGTAGGCAGAGGCGGGGAGATCTCTATGAGTTCTAGGTCAGCCTGGTCTGCATAGTGAGCTACATGATAAAATCCTATTTTTTTTTTTTTTTTAATTTCAAATGTGGCTTTTCTGAAAATTTTTGGTACAGAGACTTTTTTTTTTTTTTTAATGACACAAGTATCCAGATTCTCAGAACAGAGTAGAAAATGCTGATCTTGATTTTTGTGCTTCTGGTTACCTGAGATATCTATAGTCTTTGTATTGATTTTGACTTAACAAGATTATGCTATTTTTTATCAGTCTCATTAAAAGAATCTCTCAGCTGAAAACCATTTTCTCAGGGTTCTACGTCAGGGAAGATGAAATAAAATATGCTTTCTCCTATTCACTCCTCCCTCTAAAGTCAATTTAAACTCATGAAATTGAAACATCCCCTCCCAGGAGAAGGAAAGACTCAGGGAAAATCCACTGAACTTAGGATGCTCAGGAGGCTCATACAACTTGCAAGACCCAGGAAGTTCAGAAAGCTACAAGACTCAGGAGACCCTGCCATGAATTATGTAAGCAATTGATGGAGAGAAGAGATTCTTCAGTAGGGCTGCCCACAAGTTGAAGAGGAAGTTCCAGAGATGTCGATGTCACTTTTATGAGTCATGGAACATGCTAGGACGAGTTTTTCAGTGAAAGATCTGCCTAAGAGATGCCTATCTCCTGTAAAGAACAGCTCCACCATGCTGCAGAATTTAACCCCAATAACCTTACTGGTGTACCAAGTAGACTTGGTGGAATACTTTCTTTGGCCCATTGAGCCCTATCTGTGGTGAACAGACATCTTTCTTTTCACATCTCCTTAGAAAAGTCACAATTCTCTAAGGTATGGAGGCTCTGGACGGTAGCGAGAAGGCAGACCGACTACAGGCCAGCCCCGGGGACTGACACGGGTGGGCTCTCTGGGTTGTGCTTGTACCTCACATATCCTAGACTAGATGGACACAGCAGCAAGCACACACCAGAAAGCCTTCATAGAGTCCGCTTCCCTGTAGCCAAAGACCTGAGACAGGGTCTTTTGGACACTGTCGCCTCTACTCCAGCAGGACAGCGCAGAAGGACGGAGGCCCCTTCCTTTGTACCCTTGGTAGCAAAGGCCAATAGGAGAATCCAGACATGTGCCGCCACCATGCCTACAAAGAACCTACTGTCTCCACCGAGTGGTGCCAGAGGAGGCCACACAGGGAGCGAGAGGCTTGGCCATGCTTGTCTGGCAAAGATACCATCACCCCACAGTGTAAGTGGAAATTGCACAGGAAGTCTGGACTCTGACCCCAGTCAAGAGTGATAATGTGTCCTTCGACCCCGGGCCTAGCAGACAGTCAGGACATTCGCCCTCTCCCAGTGGTAAGGAGATGAATGAAGATGAATGAGATGAAGGAATGAAAATCAAGTCGATCCAAATTTACTGCAGGCAGATGTAGTCCAAAACCACAGCTAGCAGGAGCTTCCCACACAGCAAGGGTCTCATTCTTCTGAAAAGAAGACATTTTGGAACATTAAGAAGGAGGAAAGAAGCCGGGCGGTGGTGGCGCATGCCTTTATCCCAGCACACGGGAGACAGAAGCAGGCAGATGGCTGTGAGTTCGAGGCCGGCCTGGTCTACAGAGTTAGTCCAGGACAGCCAAAGCTACACAGAGAAACTCTGTCTCAAAAAAACCAAAAAAGCCAACCAAACAAACAAACAAAAAAACCAAAACAAACAAAACAAAAAAAAACCAAAAAAACAAAAAAAAAAAAAAAAAAAAAGAGAGAAGAAGAAGAAGGAGGAAGAGGAGGAGGAAAGATTATACTTGAGAAAATATAGATAATTACAACAGGCTTTGGCTTTCTTCATAGTTTTCTAAACTATGTTTGATGTTTGAAGTAAAAACCACAACTGTTTAATATGATTCTAAATGTGTATAGGGGAAACATTTAAGCCAGTAATATTGTGTAAGTGGTGGTTGTAAAGATACGTAAGGGGGTATGGTGTTTCTAAACCTAATGCACACTGCTACAGTGAGACCAGAAACCATAATAAATCATGCGCATGTAATGAAATGCCTATAGTAACTGCTAAAATGCTATACCAACAGATAGACATACCGAAACTGGAACACAAATCCAAGTGGAATTCTACAAAATGCTCAAAGAATCCTTTAGAAGGGGACAAACTGAGGGCCAACTGAGATGGATCAGCAGGTCAAGGCACTGGCCATCTGGCCTGGTGAGCTGACTTTGTCCCTCAAGCTCATATAGAGGGAGAGAATCAACTCCTGCCAAGTGTCCTCTGATCTCCACACATGCACGGGGGGGGGGGGGGCGGGGGGACTGAGCACACCACACCATTACCCAAATGAGTGACTAAGTAAAATAAAAGAAAATTAAAGAAAAAATTGAAAATATGGAGAACAAATAGAAAATAAAAAACAAAACATCAGACTTAGTTCTAGCATATTAATAACTATAAATGATCCAAAATACCAATTAAAAGGCAGAAATTGGATGAGTGCATTAGTTACTTTTCTGTTTCTGTGGTAAAATGCAACCAAAGGCAACCTGAAGAAGAAAGGGTTTTTTTTGGCTTAGAGTTCTAGAGGGATGGAGTCCACCATGGCAGGGAAGCAGAGCAGTAAGCAGCGGCCATGCTGGCAGAAGCAGAAAACGCGAGAGCTCACATTGTTTTTTGTTTTTTGTTTTTTTTTTAAAGATTTATTTATTTATTATGTATACAGTGTTCTGCCTCATGTACACTTGCAGGCCAGAGGGCACCAGATCTCATAGATGATTGTGAACCACCATGTGGTTGCTGGGAATTGAACTAAGGACCTCTGGAAGAGCAGCCAGTGCTCCTAACCTCTGAGCCATCTCTCCAGCCCCTAGAGCTCACATTGTTATAGCAAGCAGGAAACAGAGAATAAGCCAGAAGTAGGACAAGGCTATATAGTCTCAAGCCCACCCAAGTGATTTATTTTCTTCAACAATGCCACCTCTCCTCAACCTTTCCAAATAGCTCTGCCAACCAAGAACCAAATATTCAACTACCTTGTTGCCTATAGGGTACTTATTCAAACCATTACAATGAGTGAATAAAAATCAAACTCGAGCCGGGCATAGTGGCACATGCCTTTCATCCCAGCACAAACAGAGGCAGGTAGATTGATGTGAGTTCGAGGCCAGCCTGGTCTACAAAGTGAGTCCAGAACACCAATGCTACACACACACACACACACACACACACACACACACACACACACACACACACACACACACATTTTCCCTTTAAATGTCAGGATAAAGGCAATTTGAAAGTGAAAGCATAGAAACACTCTACATCCACTAGGATGGCCATTACTAACACACACACACACCAGAAAATAGCATTAGCAAAGATGCAGAGAAAAAAGTTGGTATGTTTGTGTGCTGATAGCAGTGATACAAAAGGGTGACAAACAAGAGGTCTTCAGATAAGCATTAAATTACTAAAACCCAGCAACTCTACTTCTGGAAATACACACAAAGAAATGAAAGCAGGAGCTTGAAGAGATTGTTGTGTACCCATGGTCCTAGCAGCTTTATTCCTGTTCTAAAAAGATAGAAGCAACCTACTTGTCCCCCTTTGTTCATCAATGGATGAAAGGGTAAACAGAATAACAGCACACACACATACACACACACACACACACCAGATAAAGGCACTTGCCATCAAGCCTGGTGACCTGGGTTTGTCCCTAAAGCTCACTTAAAAAGAAAGGATCAACTTCTCTCCAGAGAGAGAGAGAGAGAGAGAGAGAGAGAGAGAGAGAGAGAGAGAGAGAGAGAGAAAACAACTATAGAAAGAAACTCTGATCCGCTACAGTGTGAGGGTAAGGTGATAAGTGAAACAAGCCAGTTACAAAAGGACAAGTATGCTTTCACTTACCAGAGGTGTCTAAACTAATCGAATTCCTAGAAGTAGAGAGTAGAACTGTGGGCGCCAGGGGCTAGGGAGAGAAGCAAAGTGTGGTTGCTGTTTAATGGGTTCAGAGTTTCCATTTGGAAAAATGTAAAAGTTCTCTCAGAGGAATCTTGTGGTGATGTTTATACAGCAATGTGATTAAAACAGCCAACACGGGAGCAGATAGTGTATATTATATGAACACGAAGCAAAGGAAAGCCAGAGTGGCTTTATTAATAGGAAAAAATGCAGATATCAGAGAAAAGAAAATACTAGAGAAACATAGGGCCACTCTAATATGGCCAGTTGTCCAATTACAACATGATAATTCTAATCATGCATGTGCCAAACAACAGAGACACAAAACAATCATTGATTGAATAGAAAAAAAAATCCACAATTGCAGGTGGAGACAGTAACACTCCACTCGCAATAATTTATTTAAATAGCTGGAGAAAAAATGAATAAGGATATAGGAATATTAGGAATATTAACCAGCAGCATGTAACCCACGTTATGGAAGCCTCCCCTCAGCAGGAGTGGAATGCATGGCTACCCACGGGCCCCACACCACAATGGACCACAGTATAGTATGAAAACAAAGCTTAAGAAATGTAAAAGAATGGAAATCACTCAGAGTAGAACCACAGTGGAGTAAAATTAGAAATCAATAACAGAAAGACAGCTGAGAAATCTCAACACTTGGAAACTAAGCAATACATTTCAAAATAACCCATGGGTCAAAGAAAAGGGCTTGAGAGAAAGAGAAATAAATATCTCAAATGAAAAGAAATAATGTTTTAGTTACTTTTCCATTGCTGAGATAAGGCACCATGACCGAAGCAACTTACAAAAGTTTTGGGGGACTTTTTCTTTTAGAGGGCTAGAATCCATGACCTTCATGGCAGGGAGAATGGCGGCAGGTGAGCAGGCATGGCACTCGAGCAGTACCTAAGAGTTTAAATCTTGAGACACAGCAAGTATGTGTGTGTGTGTGTGTGTGTGTGTGTGTGTGTGTGTGTGTGAGAGAGAGAGAGAGAGAGAGAGAGAGAGAGAGAGATCCAGTGACACACCTCCTTTAAAAAGGCTACACTTCCTAATCCTTTTCAAGCAGTTCCACCAACTGGAGATCAACTATGGGGCCATTCTCACGTAAGCCACCACAAGTAGCTAATGCAGTGCTGACAGGAGGTCTGGAACACCGATTGCACACATTAGAAACAAAGAAAAGTGGGCAGGCCAAGATGGCTCAGCGGGTAAACACACTTAATGTGCAAGCCAGTGACCTGAGTCCAGCCATATAAAGGTAGAAGGAGAGAACAGATCCTACAAAGTTGTCATCTGGCCTCCACATGTGTCCCTCCATCATACATTTTAAATGTAAATGACCAAGTGTTTTATTAATATCTTAGCTGTGGTGGAGATGCCTATAAAATCTAAATGAGGAAATCAAACAAAGCAACAAAGACCCAAAGAGAACAGAAAGAAGGAAATACTCTACATCCGAAATTGATGAAATAAAACACAAAAACAATAAAAAAAAAAAAAAAAATCACTGAAACAAAGAACTGGTATTTGAAAAGAATGATAAAATTGGCATTTTAGACGTAAACGTTACAAGGGCAGTTGAGATGGCTCAGTGGTTAAGAGCACTGGCTGCTCTTGCAGAGCACCTTGATTTGGTTCCCAGCTCCCACATAGATCCTCACAAACACCTGTAACTTCAGTTCTAGGGCACCCAGTGCCCTCTTCTGGCTTCCATGGGCCCCAGCCATGCACACGGCACACATACATACATGCATGCAAACACTCATAGGTATAAAATTAAGACCAAATCAGCCAGGTGTGGTGGCCTATGCCCTTAATCCCAGCACTTGGGAGGCAGAGGCAGGCGCGATCTCTGTGAGTTCGAGGCCAGCCTGGTTAACAATGCCAGTCCAGGACAACCAGGGCTATACAGAGAAACCCTGTCTCAAACAAAACAAAACAACAAAATTTAAGACCAAACTTTTAAAAAAGTAAAATGCAGGAAGAAAAACACAAGCTAAATATTAGGAAAAATTTAAAAGGCACTTACCCAGACCCTGAAAGTATCAGGAGGCAAACAAAGGGCCAAGTCTGTGCATGTTTGACAGCATAGGCAAAACAAACCACTTCTTTAAAAAAAAAAAAAATCCAGGGGCTGGAGAGATGGCTCAGAGGGTAAGAGCACTGCCTGCTCTTCCAGAGGTCCTGAGTTCAATTCCCAGCAACCACATGGTGGCTCACAACCATCTATAATGTCATCTAATGCCCTCTTCTGGCATGCATTAATATGTACATGCATTAATAAATAAATCTTTAAAAAAAAAAATAAATAAAAAATAAAAATAAAAAAAAATCCAAACTATCCTCTAAGAAATATAATCCAAACCACCTAAGGGGGCCGGGTTATAGTAATGAATAGCCCTGTAATATTGAAGGGTTTAAATTTATACTTAAATACCTCCTCTCCCCCGCACCCCCCAAAAGACATCTCCAGGCCCAGATGGTTTTGCTGGAAAAGTCTATCAAATACTTAAGTAATTATTAACAGGAATCCTACACACTCTCTCTGCTAGAAAGCAAAGAGGAAGGGGAATCTGATCAGTTCATTTTATGGAGCAAGCATTGCTCTGATAACCATGATGCAAGGAGGCACACACCTATTAGAATGGTAAACAAACAAACAAACAATACCACCGGGGGCAATGTCCAGAGCGGTGTGGAGAGATGAGGTCTCTCCTGAACTGCTGTTGGGAACATAATATGGTACAGCCACAATGGAAAGCGGTTTGGCAGCTTCTTAAAGGCATGGAAACATACAACTGCCACCCAAGCCAGCAACTGTACTCACCTTTAACCCAGAGGGATGACGATGTATACATCCGCACCAACAACTGCAGTATATACATTTGCAGCCGCTCTTTTGTAATACCCTCCAAGTTTGAAACATCCCAGATGTCCGATGGAAAAGTAATTATCTATGTCTATACCATACAATTCAGCAATAGGAAGGAATGGATGGTTGGTAAAGGCAACAACCTAGATAGTCTTCAGACAATTAAGATGAGTAGGGAAAAGCAATCCCCCAGAGATATACTCAGGGACCCCATTTATATGAAATGATACAATTATAGACATAGAAGATATATTTATGGATGCTCAGAATTAAAAGAGGATGAGGTTGGGGTGGAATGTAGACAGCTTTAAAGGGCAGGTTGAGGACACCCCCATGTCAAGATACAATGCTATGGTGATGAGAACATGGTACAATTTCATTGCACATTGTCATTTGGGAGAGTGGGTAATGGATATATGAGATGTCTGTATTTCTCATAGCTACATTTAGAAACAATTATTCCTATATAAAAAGTCTAATCAAGGAAATCTATCCTGAGTTAATTATCATATATACATGTATGGAAAACACATAATGTCCCATAAATATGTACAATCACATGTATCAGTTGAAAATAAAATAAAACAAAATCATCCCACTTGGTTATTATAAGAGCAGATTAAATTAAAATTCTCCATCTGCTTGGCATGAATGGCACTCACTCAGGGCTGGTGATTATCTCCAAGGCAACTTGCAGTAGGATGCTGAGCATCATAGACAGTTTGGTAGGAGGGGGTAGCATATAGAGGAGCAATGGTTTTGAAGTTGAAAACCTGGATGTGAGTCTCAGTTACTATTATTAGCTTGTGGCCATGGGAACTTAATGTGCATTGTTGTTAACATTGGTCAATTGGAGATAACTACGTCTGCCAAGATACCGGGTCACTAGCCATTAGTATGGGAAGCACAGATTCAGGCCGACTCCAGACACTGGCATTGCTTGGACAGTGTATATTGAGGAAGCACTGCAGCATAAAGTTAAAACAGTTAGTAAGTTAGGGTGATGCCAAAGTTCTATCCCAGGAAATAGTGAAAGTTTGAGTGTTTTAGAGACCAGTTCTCCTTCAGAAGAGGAAGACAAAAGGCAGATGTGTTTTGTGGGGTGTGTGTGTGTGTGTGTGTGTGTGTACATAGCATGTTGCTTTTCTGAGATGGCATTTTTCTATGTATACCAAGCTAGCCTTGAATTCACTATATAATCCAAGTAAGCCTCACACTCACAGAAATCCTCCTGCTTCAGCCTTCCATGAGCTGGGGGTAGAGGTATGCATCACCATACCCAGTTCTATTTTTAATTTTTTTCGTCAGTGCTCAGGGTTGAACTTAGGCTCTCTCTCACACATGTTCTTTCCGTGGCTTTACCACTGAGGTCGATCACTATCCTTGAGTCATTTTAAAAAGTCAACTGTACAAGGCAGGCTGAGAAAATTAAGATTCACAGATTTATATGGAACATTAAAGATGTTTCAGAAGGGCTTTTGGTGTCTATAAATGTACTTTTAATTTCATGAACGAGAAATGCATATTTTTAAAGAGTAAATTAATAAGCCTCACGTTTTGGGAGCAGCTTTAGACTTACAGAGCATTGGATAGATGTGCATGCGTGCGTCCTTCTTTCCGGCTGCCACTATTATCGCATCCTGCATCACTGCAGCACGTTTCTGACCACTAATGGACCATCAACAATACCTCTCGATCAGCTAAACCCTCTGGTGTGTATCAGGGGTCTTTCCTCATGTTACCCTATGGGTTTTGGCCGCCGTGTACTGTCCCATAGCCATTATTACGGGTCTGTGCTGAACACCTTTGCTCAAAAATTCTCCACAAGTTTTCAATTCATCCTGATAAATATCTGGGTGTGTGATCGCTGGATCTTAGGAAGGGAATATTTCAGCTTTGTACAAAACTGTCAAGCTATCTTCCAGATGGCAAGCAGCATTTTACATTTCCACGGGTGGGGGTGGGGGCCGTGGAGTTTCCTGTTGTTTTATAACAGCAGCAGCAGCTAGTGCTGTAGATTGGTTTCACTCTTTTTTGGGAGGGCGAGGGGGGTGTTTTGCATTCTGATGGGTGTGAGGTGGTATTAACTTCAGTCATCCCCCTCTCCACGTTAGCTGGGGAAATCTGGAAAGTTAGCCACCAAAATGCTGCCAGCGACTGTGTCTGGGGCAGGATTTCCCCAACTTTCTTTTTGTTCTTGCCTGTATATGTATTCACAATAGCATTTATTGCACAACTAGTTGTTAAAAAGTTGTATCTTGACCTTTGGTTTTCGACAGTTTGAACATGATGTTCTTGGTTTTGTTTGTTTGTTTACTTTGTTTTTGTTTTTGTTTTTTGAGACAGGGTTTCTCTGTGTGGCCTTGGCTATCCTGGACTAGCATTGTAGACCAGGTTGGCCTCAAACTCACAGTGATTTGCCTGCCTCTGTCTCCCGAGTGCTGGGATTATAGGTGTGTGTCACCACCGCCCGGTGAACATGATGTTCTTGATTGTAGCTTTTGGAATTATTTTACTTAGTATTCTGAGTTTCATGGGCCCATGGTCCACTGACATTAATTTTAGGAAATCCTATGACTTCTGCCGCTGCTGTTCTTCCTCCGCCTTCTCCTTCACCCCCTCCTCCTCCACCCCCTCCTCCTTCTCTACCCACTCCTCCAACCCCAATATATTCTGCTCAGTGTTTTCTCAAGTTTTCAAGTTTTTATAGGCATATCAAATTTACTTGTTTTTCTTTAGTTGTGTTTATCCGATACACTTCTATTTCTGATTTTTTGTTTGTTTGTTTGTTTGTTTTTCAAGACAGGGTTTCTCTGTGTAGCCTTGAGTATCCTGGACTTGCATTGTAGACCAGGCTAACCTTGGACTCACAGCAATCCACCTGCCTCTGCCTACCGAGTGCTGGGATTAAAAGCGTGCACCACCATGCCCGGCTACACTTCTATTTCTGTTACAGTATTTTTTTTTTTAATCTCTGGTCATTCTATTTTATTCTTTAGAGCTTTCATCTGTCCGCTATCATTACCCACCTATGCCTGCCGGTTGTTAGCTTCTTCACCAGGAGCCTTTCTGTGTAAATGAGAGTCACTGTGGATTCTTGGTCTGACTCAATGCGCTCAGCTCAGCTGCTTCTTTAGCTGGACTTTTGGCTTATACTATGCCCTGTAATTTTTTTCTTAGAGAGCTAGACATGAGGCACCCGATAGAAGAGCCATGAGCTATGTAATGAGATGCTGTGGGAGGAGTCCTAGAAGGGGAGGGTGAGAGAGGAAGCAGAATGCTAGTCCTAACGGTAGTCTTGACCTTTTTCTGAGCCAGTACCCTTAGGTTTGACTTTCCCAAGTACTTCCCAGTAACCTGCCTCCCTGCATTCTTTGGTGGGACAGAATATAAGGAGAGCGCACCCCCCCCGCCCCCGGCTCTCCCTCCCTCACCCCCCAGTTAGCTGTCTCCTTTCTCCCTCTCAAGCTAGAGTTGATGGTTTCCCTTTCTCCCAGCAGGCCAGGCTGTGACAAAGTCTGTTTTCGTGAAGGTGGATCTTGCTAAGAGCATGATCTCTGGTGTTTCAGATACAGTTCTGTGCAGGGAGCATGAGGGGATTTGGTCTGATCTTCATTGTAAGCTCCTGGCAAAGCTCTGAGAGACAAGAGCCTCCCAAATCATGGTGGTCCCTGAGACTGGGGCCCCTGGAGTTTGTAATTCTCGGCGTTGTCTGCCTTAGGCTACAGCAATCCAAGATCACAGCTTATAGTCTCTTCCCAAAAAGTCAGCTCCCCTGGAAGTTTCTCGCGGATTTTACTGTAAGCTGTGATGCCCTGATCTGCTGTCCGTCCCTTCAGGATGAACAACTGTCCATTTGTGTTCTCCCTTCTCTGTCAGATCTGAGAAGGCCCGCTCTTTCTCTTTCTTTAATTTTTTCCTAGTTAGGACGGAGCAGCAGTGTCGGGGGCCCATTGAGTGGCAAGGGCATGAGAGGCCCAAAGGGCTGTTGGTGATGGGTATGGAGTTGCTGTTTCTTCAGCTCTCTATTCCACAGGCCGTGTGACAAACAAGTGACTTTGACTTTCCTTCTGGACAGCTGCCACTGGGGGATCTCAACAACAACAACAACAACAACAACAACAAACCCTCATAGGGTCTCTTGGAGGGGTGGGAGGACTTCCGTAAAGCCAGCAGCAACTAGCACCCCCCTCCCCCCAGCCCCCACCACCATCCTGCCTTCCACAGGGGACAGGCTTGGCCACAGGTCCCTGTCCTTTGCAAACTCTTTCCCTATCAAGGAAGGTATTTGCCGTGAGTTTCAAAACAAAAGAATCATGGAAGAGAAGCAGCTGAACAGTCTGTGCCATCTTGAGGAAAACATGCCTGGGGATGTTTGGACACACTTAACCCTCCCGAGTTGCTGTGGCTCTTTCAACAGTGTACTTTAATTTCATTTCCTTAAGAGCACAGACTTGCTGAAAATTTGATTTAGACTATCTAGGTGGTAACTCTGGATACACTGTGTTCAGGAGCAACACAGACAGAGGCTGCGGGTAAGGGAGGGCTTCCTATCCCACTGGCTGCCCTGCTCGTGTTGCCGAACCTTATATATAAGTCAAGGTTTCCTTATCCCTAAATTAGGGGTGGGGGCGGGGGCGGGGGCGGGGGATAGCCACTTCCTTGGGCTGTAGTGTACAAATGACATGATGCAAGAAACTGAGGGCATGGCAGAGGGTACATTAATGCTGCTGTCTTCTAGTTTGTTTGTCTTCTCTGGGGCTGTTTTCTAACATGGATTCTACTAGATGCTAAGAGACACCAGGGGAAGAAGAATGAGGGGTTACAAGGTGGAACTTCCTTCTCCTTCACGGGGAGGCCTTCCCGTTCTCTGCTGCTGTCTGACAAACCACCTCACCAGCTGTGCTGCAGAGCCATCCTATGATCCCCACCAGGCAAGAATTAGGGGCAGGTCATGGTAGGTCGGCCTGCTCCCTGCTCCCATGATGTTTGGGCAATGGTGTGGAGGCCAAGGGTGAATGTAACGGACTGTTTCTTCACTCGCACACCTTGGCCTTTGGGCTGCGATTGTTCAAATGGAGGGTAAGAGGCACCTTGTGATAATCTCTCCCCCCCCACACTCTCAAGGGTCCTTCTCTTGGTCTTCCCACTGTGATGACCCCAGAATGCTTGGGCTCCTGCCACCGTGCCCCTGTGAACAGTGCAGAAGGCTGTTTGTGACCCAGTGCCATTTCTCCTCTCCTGTTGCCAGCAGCCATACAAGCTTGCCGAGGTTCTAGGGAAGGACATAGGGGCTCTACCTTTCAGTGGGAGGTGTTCATGAGGTTGCGGCCATGGTTTAAATCAAAACTACCACTGAGGTAATTACGGGGGCTCACACCTATAATCTTAGCACTGGGGAGGCAGGAGGATGGCAGGTTTGAGGCCAGCCTGGGCTATACAACAAGAGCACAGCTCAGAATAACAGGCACCAAGCAAAACCCACCGAGAAAACAGAGCACCACCACCACCACCACCAAAAATCCTGCCTTGGGCACCGTGGATTCCAGCAGACCCTGGCAGTTTTGTTAGGGCTCTTCATGAGGAGAAAGGCTCTGTATAGGAAGAATGCAGGAGGGAAAGCCCTACCTCCTGGAATCTGAACTCAGCAACAGAGAGCTGGAAGAGACAGGCTCACCTTAGATGCTCTGATGCTCTTTTGCTTGCTTCCCCACAGAGATGCTTGGGTATTTAGGAGTTAGGAGTGGACACTAGGTTTTGTATTTCTTTCTTACCTTTTTGTTTTGTTTTGTTTTTTGTTTTTTTCAAGACAGGGTTTCTCTGCATAGCCTGAACTGTCCTGGACTAGCTTTGTAGACCAGGCTGGCCTCGAACTCACAGAGATCCACCTGCCTCTGCCTACCGAGTGCTGGGATTAAAGGTGTGCGCCACCACGCCCGGCTTGTATTACCTTTCAAAACTTAATTTATTCAGATTACATCTAAATTTTTATCCCCTTGCTTGTCTCCTCCTGTTCCACCCTCCCTTCCTTGTTCACCCTATTCCCATCCCCTAGGTCTGTGACTGAAGGGGACCTTCTCCCCCACCATTAAAAACATCCATTGCTACCATTCCCAGCTAAAAGGGCTGTTCCTTCCTATGGTGTCTGGGGCTGAAAATTCACATTTATACACAACTTCAGAGGAGACCTTATTTGCTTTAGGGTTTTCTTTTCTTCTTACCTGTTTTGTATTTGTGTATGGTATAGGATTTTTATAGATGTAATTAATTAATCAGAGATCCCACTCTCTCACTAATGAGATGAAGTCACCCTATATTCGTAGTTATTCCAAATCTGGCGATGGACTTCCACAGGAAGAGGGGAGAACACAGGAGAAGGCCATGTGAAATCAGCAGAGGGCAGGGCTGGGGGTGGGGGTGGGGTGGGGCTGGGCACATGGAAGAACTCCCTGACAGGACCTTCTGGCCGTCACCTTGGCCAGGCCACCATTACTATTTGGGGCCAGCTGGCCTGGCGTGTAGGTGGCATCTTTTCTCTAGATGCCAATACCCTGCCACCCCAGATGTTACCTTAAAACACTCTCTGGCTTTGTCAAGTGTCCCCCAGGCAGGTAAACTGCTCCCTGGTGGAGAGCCCCAGGCAGAGATAGACAAGCTGTGACCATGGAGATGACTGGTCTGAAGAACTGGAAAGAGGAAAACAGTTGTTGTTTCTGCCTTTCAGTTTGCTAGCAGGCGAGCAGATAAGAAAATAGATTGATGTGACGGTGCGTTTGTCAGCCCTTCTCCTGCTGATTGATTTCGCCTCAGTCCTGGACACATTTTTATAGCTCATCTCCAGAAGGACTCCAGGCTGGTTCAGAGCATGAGAGTGAGTGAGCAGTCGGGGGAGGGGGGGTGAGGGGGAGAGGGCAGAAAGCAGGCTGCAGAAGCCAGAGGCCTTTTGCTGCAGCACCTACAGGGGCTGGACTAAGGGGGACTTTAGAATTCAGTCCCTGAGACTGTGGCTTCTGGGGCTGGGTCAGAGAGTCTTGTGCCATGGGCCTGATCTGCCTCTTGAGAATGCCTGCAGAAGATGGAGAGACTGGCAGACAGGGGAGAGGGGGGCTGATCACAGGGAGACAGGGGAGAGGGGGGCTGAGCGCAAGGAGACAGGGGAGAGGAGGGCTGAGCACAGGGAGACAGGGGAGAGGAGGGCTGAGCACAGGGAGACAGGGGAGAGGAGGGCTGAGCACAGGGAGACAGGGGAGAGGGGGGCTGAGCACAGGGAGACAGGGGAGAGGAGGGCTGAGCACAGGGAGACAGGGGAGAGGGGGGCTGAGCACAAGGAGATAGGGGAGAGGGGGCCTGAGCACAGGGAGACAGGAGAGAGGGGGGCTGAGCACAGGGAGACAGGGGAGAGGAGGGCTGAGCGCAGGGAGACAGGGGAGAGGGGGGCTGAGCACAAGGAGACAGGGGAGAGGGGGCCTGAGCACAGGGAGACAGGGGAGAGGGGGGCTGAGCACAGGGAGACAGGGGAGAGGGGGGCTGAGCACAGGGAGACAAGGGAGGGGGCTGAACACAAGGAGACAGGGGAGAGGGAGGCTGAGCACAGGGAGACAGGGGAGAGGAGGGTCTAGCTCAGATCTAGCTCACAGTGCTTAGGAGGAAGACAGTGCCCTTAAAACAGATTCAACACACCATGGTTTTCTCTCTCCCTTTAATTTTTTATTATTTTATTTTGTATGCAGATGTGCGGAGGTCAGAGGACAACTTGCAACAGTCAGTTCTCTCCTTCTATGATGTGGGTCACAGAGATGGAATTCAGGTAGTGGGGCATTGTGGCAGGCACCTTTTCCTGAGCCATCTCACTCCCTCCTTCCCTTTCACCTGACTGCATAGTTTCCCACAGAGTCAACTCATTCATTAATTGTTGTGTGCAGCAGACTCATTTATTAGTAGTGACGGGAGTCAATGGTGTGTAGCCATTGGAAATCAAAAGTAAGCTCAGTGCTCACTGGATGCCTTAGCTATGACATTTATAGGAAAGCCCCAAGGGGAAAGAAGCGAGACACGCGGGAGAGCCACAGAAATGACAGGACCCAGCTACCAGAGCTGTTTGGTTTGATTTTTTTCCCCCATTTTCTTGGTTCTTTGAAGCTGTGCATCTGAGTCTGCAGGGCCTGACAGCGCAACCCCGCCCCACCTCACCACCCAGCTGTGGTCTGTAGGAGGTCTTTTACTACTTTGTGGGTTGTTCTTTATTCCCCCGATTTCACCCCCTACTCTAGAAAAGAGAGAAAGAAGGATAAAGGGGGAGAGAGATAGAGGTCCTTGAATCTAATCTTTCTTCTTTGAGCATGAGTACTTACCAACTGCAACCAATGCCCTGGGTGACCAACAACCATCAACCCCATTTTTGGAGCCACACCTCTGCTAGAGCATGAGGCAAATCACAGACGGCTTCTGGGGACAGTTCGAGGCAGCCCCATATCCCCATACCTGGGATTAAAATGAAAACATATTCTTATTATATTTCTGTGTTTTGGGGGGCTGGAGAGATGGCTCAGAGGTTAAGAACACTGTCTTTTGCTCTTCTAAAGGTCCTGAGTTCAATTCCCAGCAACCACATGGTGGCTTAGAGCCATCTATAATGAGATCTGGTGCCCTCTTCTGGTGTGTTGGCACATACAGGAAGAATACTGTATAAGTAAATAAATAAATAAATAAATAAATAAATAAATATTTCTGTGTTTTTAGAGAACCCAAAATTCCAGAATTCTCACTACCGTGGGCAGTGTACCTCAGCCATTCCTCAGGGTTCTGGTAGCCTAGGGTCAGTGAAGAGCATCTCAATTTAGACTTTACGTCCCTGGCTTTAGTGCTGGACCCACCCATCTCAACATGTACACATGCACACGCCTAGTCTCTCCTCCTCCCGCAACATTTACTAAAAAGTCACACAAGAGCCTACGTCACACAGGACCCAAAGTCCTAGACCACTGCAGCCCCCAGCTAGCTCTGCTCAGGTCACCTTTGTTCCCATAGAATTTTCAGACCCCTGGATCTGAGACTGAGGACCGCAGCTGTGGCCAGAGAAAGGCAAGGCATGAGCGTGCTCAGCAAAGAAGGCGAATCCTGCCATGTCCAGAACAGGACACAACAAGTTGTCACAGCACAAAAGATCAGAGCCCAGCTGTGACAAGTTCCAATTCTGAACATTTTTGTTTGGTTTCTATTGGCTGGGTCAGCACTTTATTCTGGAACAACCATTAGCCCTGTGAAAACACCATTTCAGAAGGTGCCGGTGAAGGGAGCGCCTCTCAGGAGCTGAATGCGTGGCTTGGCTGCCCACATTTTATAAGAGGAGAGATACCTAAAATATTAATCTACCCCCCATTTGTCTTAAACTGGGGTCACTGTCTACTCACTTGAAACACTCATTTGTAGCCGGGCATGGTGGTGCACGCTTTTAATCCCAGCACTCTGGAGGCAGAGGCAGGCAGATCGCTGTGAGTTCGAGGCCAGCCTGATTTACAAAGCGAATCCAGGATAGCCAAGGCTACACAGAGAAACCCTGTCTTGAAAAAACAAAACAAACAAACAAAACAAGAAAGAAAGAAAGAAAGAAAGAAAGAAAGAAAGAAAGAAAGAAAGACAAGCTCATTTGTATCTTTCATCTTTGTGCGTTCTCTGGGCAGCATCCCGGGTAATTTCTTCAGAAATTCTCCCCACCTCACTAACATTCATTTTAATTTACTTAGCTACCACAACGGTATTGATTTTTGGATATGTAAGACATCTCTTAGGATCTTTTACAAGCAGGACGGTCATTTCTAAAGTGACTTCCTCTGTAGCATGTTAAATATTTCTTTGTTTTGTTTTCTTTGTTTGTTTTTCAAGACAGGGTTTCTCTGTGTAGTCCTGGCTGTCCTGGACTTGATTTGTAGACCAGGTTGGCCTCGAACTCACAGAGGTCTGCCTGCCTCTGCCTCGTTGAGCGTTGACACCTGGTAGCGAGAGGCATTGGACACAGTTCTGTGTGTGGTTTTTCTGGTCACAGTTCTGCTGACTCCACTCTCAGTGGCTTATTTCCTTGTGCCTTGTGTAACTTGATCTGGGATTCATCTATTTTTGAGAATCCTTTAAGTCTTGGATTAAAAGTGACTTTTCTAAAAAAATTACATTTATGTTTACCCCTTTATCTAGATCATTAAATCCCTGGTGTCACATATTTAAAATTTATTTACTTAATTAGCTTTCTTTGAACCAAGTCTTATTCCCTATATAAATATAAAATAATGTTATCTAAAAAAATTACCCATCCAGACCTTAATATCTATATAAATTATCAAATTGTAAATGAGGTCATGTATTTAGAACACTGTTGCTGTCTAACTGGTTACTGGAAGCATTAGAGTTTGAAAACACTTCCAAAAATAGCATATATATTTATATATAATTAGTAATTATTCATTCATTGCTTATTATATCACTTTAAAATTGTGTTTTAAATTGTTGTACAAAGCATAAAAATCATATGCATGTTAATGGGATACTGTTTTGGTATGTTTATTTAATGTTTAAATTAGGTTAAACATATTCATCTCTCAAATATTTATCATTTCTTTATGGTGAGAGTTTTCAAGACCCTTCTAGGGTTGTTTTGTTTTGTTTTGTTTTTTAAGGATATTTTTATTAGAATTTAAAGAATAACTACAGGGAATGTGACTGTAAATCCAGGCAGGAACCCAGAGCAGGACAGTGGAGGAGAGAAGAGAGAAGACCATGCTTTGTAAAGCAGCCATGTGGTAGGATGGGTAAATAACTTCAAAAACAAAACAAAGTAAAACAAGAGCAGGCCAGGTGTGGTGGCACATGCCTTTAATCCTAGCACTCGGGAGGCACAGGCAGGTGGATCACTGTGAGTTCGAGGCCAGCCTGGTCTACAAAGCGAGTCCAGAACAGCCAGGGCTACACAGAGAGACCTTGTCTTGAATAAAAACCAAAAAAAAAAAAAAAAAAAAAAAAAAAAAAAAAAAAAACCCAAAAAAAACAGAAATAAAAACAAAAACAAACAAACAGCCCCCGAAAAAAAGAGTGAGAAATCCCAGAATGTCCAGAGAAAGCAAGAATTTTTTTTTCTCTAAAAGAAAGAGACAAGAAGAGAAAGAATTAAAAAAAAAAAAAAAAGACTCTTTCCTGTATTCTTTGAGTCATGTGACTGTGGCTCCTTAAGCAACCGCCTCTGTAGTGTGTTTTACTGCACAGCACATTGCTGTTCATGGTCACCCACTTTCAGCAGCTCGCCAGAACTTCCTGATCTCATCTACCTGGGCCTTGGTGCCCACTGACAAACCTCTTCCTACTCGCTCCCTAACCCTCAGCCTTTAGTCACCACTGTGGTACTTTCAACTTCTATGATATGAGTTGCACTGTTGTTGTTGTTGTTATTATTATTATTATTATTATTATTATTATTATTATTATTATTATTTTAGATTCCATGCGAATGACTGCATATGGTTCTTGTCTTTCTGGGCCCAGCTTATTTCACTTAGCACAAGGATCAGGGTTTCTCTGTGTAGCCTTGGCTGTCCCTGGACTTACTTTGTAGACCAGGCTGGCCTCGAACTCACAGCGATCCGCCTGCCTCTGCCTCTGCCTCCTGAGTGCTGGGATTACAGGTGTGCGCCACCACACCCTGCAGGAACTTCATTCTTTTAATGGCTGGATACTACACCATTGCGTGATACCGCATATCCCTTATCCGTTCATCAGTTGGAGGACACTTGTTGTTTCCACTTGTTGGCTATTGTGGCTAATGGTGCAATGAACATGGGAGTGCAGGAGTCCATGAAATACTGATTTCATTCCCTTCAGATACAGTAGTGAGGGTGCTGAATCATATGATAGTTCTATTCTTAGTTTCTCTAGGAACCTTAACATTTTTTTTTTCTATAATGGCTGCATTAATGTACATTCCAGCCAATGACGTGCAGGCGTCCCCTTTCTCCACACCTTCCCAGTGCTTATCTCCTTTGTTTTGTTGGTAGGTAACCCTCACTGAGGAAAGGTGATAGATAATTCATTGTGGGTTTGGTCACTATTTTCCCAGTGATTGCAATAAAAGTAGTAAATGTGCTTGTCTGTCTTCCCTTACAGAATGTCTGTTTGGACTTACTGGCCATTCACAGAGCTGAGTTATGTATTTTTTTATGCTGTGAGATTTTGCAGTTCCTTATATATTCTAGAAATATACATCACAAATAGTTTTGTCCAACTGTAGGCCGTCTCCCCATACTGCTGATCGCTTCTCTCTTACTGTGCAGAAGCATTTTAGTATGACGCATTCATGCTTTCTGTTTATGCTTTCATTTGCTGTGCTTTTGGGGAGGGTTCTTGTCCAAAGGACCCTTGCGCATCCCAGTGTCTTAAAGCATCCCTCACAGTTTTTTCCTACTAATCCAATAGTTCTTAACTGGAAAGGCTTTAGGTTGTACCAGTTGAGAGTCCAGTTTTGTTCTTCTGCATATGGATATTTAGCTTTCCCAGCAATATTTATCTGTTGGAAAGACTGTTCTTTTTTCAGTGAATGTTCTTAGCACCCTTGTTGGCCTTGAGCATGTGGATTTACTTGTAGGCTTTTCTTCCGTCTTATTGGTTTAGTATCTGTTTTTATGTGAATGCAAGGCTGTCTCGGTTACAAGTCATAGCATGTTCTAAAGTAAGCTAGTTTAATAATGCTTCTTGCCTTGATTTTTTTATTCAAGATTTATTATTATTATTATCATCATCATCATCATCATCATCATTTGGTTTTTCAAGATAGGGTTTCTCTGTATTAGCCTTGGCTGTCCTGGACTTGCTTTGTAGACCAGGCTGGCCTTGAACTCACAGTGAGCCGCCTGCCTCTGCCTCCCAAGTGCTGAGATTAAAGGTGTGTGCCACCGTGCCCGGCTTTATTATTAATTTTGTAATGGAGATATTTTCCCATTTCTGTTGAATTTGTTCCAATTTTTGTTGTTGTTGTTGTTGTTGTTGCAGATGTTGTAGTTGAGATGGCTTTCTTGGTTTGTGTTTCAGATAGTTTATTGACACAGCAATGTTACTGATTTTGTATGTTGATTTTATTCCTGAAACGGCTGGATTCCTATATCAGGTCTAATATTCTTTGGTGGCATTTTGTGGGTTCTCTACCTCATTTGCTCAGTATTTTCATCACAAAGTGATGCTGATTTTACCCAATATTTTTTCTGCGTCTGTTGAGATAAGACCATGGTTTTGTCTTCCATTATGTTCAACGGTGTTATGTTTATTGATTTGCATATATTGAAGCACCCTCTTTCCCTAGGATGACTCTCACTGGGCCATTGCAAATACCTTTTGTTTTGTTTTTAGATTTTATTTATTTATTATTTACATAGTATTCTGCCCTGATATGCGCCTGCAGGCCAGAAGAGGGCACCAGATCTCATTATAGATGGTTATGAGCCACCATGTGGTTGCTGGGAATTGAACTCCGGACCTTTGGAAGAACAGATGGTGCTCTTAACCTCTGAGCCATCTCTGCAGCCCCAGCAAATATCTTTTCAATGTGCTAATGTTTTTTATTTCCTAACGTTTTATGGAGGGCTTTGTAGCTGTGTTCATCGAGGTCACTGGCCTGTATTTTTCTTGTGTGTGTGTGTTTCTTTATCTTGTTTTTGTACCAGGGTCAGGTCAGCATCATAGAATGGGTTTGGGATAATTTCTTATTCTTGTTAGATGGGAGGCTTTTATTAGAATTTATTGCCTGTCTCTCTCTCTCTCTCTCTCTCTCTCTCTGTTTTTTTTTGGGGGGGAGACAGTCTCACATCATGTAACTGAGGTTGACCTTGAACTCACTATGTAGTACAGGTGGCTTTGAACTCACCAATCCTCCTGCCTCAGCCTCCTAAGTGGTAGGATTGCAGACCTGAGTCATGACAGCTGGTCCAAGTTTTCTATTTCTTTGTGATTCCCTTTTGGAAAGGTGTGTGTGTGTGTGTGTGTGTGTGTGTGTGTGTGTGTGTGTGTAAGAAATAAAAATAAGCCGGGTGGTGGTGGCGCACACCTTTAATCCCAGCACTCTGGAGGCAGAGGCAGGCGGATCGCTATGAGTTCGAGGCCAGCCAGCCTGGTCTACAAAGTGAGTCCAGAACAGCCAAGGCTACACAGAGAAACCCTGTCTCAAAAAACCAAAAATAAATAAATAAATAAATAATTTAATATGTACAGGTGTTTTTGCCTGCATATATATCTGTGCACCATGTGCGGAGGCCAGAAGAGGGCATTGGATTCACTGCAGCCGCTATGTGGGTACGAGGAATTGAACCGGGGTCCTCTAGAAAAAGCACTAAATTCTCTCAACCACTCTAGCACTCAAGAAAAGTTTATTTATTTATTTTCTTCATTTCTTCCTTGATTCCCTCACTGGTTGTTCAAATGAAATTGTTTCATTTCTGTGTATTCATGTGATTTCCAAGGTTTTTCTTGCTCTTTTTCAGCTTTATTTGTATAATGGTCAAGAATATATTTGATATGATTCATTAAAAAAAAAAAAAAAAAAAAAAGGTCGAGTCCTGCTTTGTAGCCTGGAGAATGTTCCATGTTCTGATGAAAAAAAAAAATGTATTTGTCACTGCTGGATGGAACATGCTTTAGATTTGGGGTAGGGAGCAATGTAACCCTGCTCTTTTGTTGTTGGTTCTTTTAATTCTAATTCTAATTAATTAATTCATTTTGTTGTTGTTGTTTTCTGAGACAGGGTCTCTCTGTGTAAAAGCCCTGGCTGTCCTAGACTTTGCCTTGTAGACTAGGCTTGCCTCAAACTCACAGAGATCTGTCTGCCTCTGCCTCCGGAGTGCTGGGATTAAAGGCATATACTACCATGCCCAGCTTTATTTATTTATTTGTTTGTTTGTTTTTCTTTGTTTTCTGGGTGATCTTTATGGAAAGTGTCCTATGTAAATCCCTAACACATTGGCGTGTATTTCCCCCAGTTCTTCTTATTAACATTTTCTTTCTATATGTAGATGCTTTGATATTGGGTGCATACCTGTTTAGAATTGTTTCTCCACTTGCTGCATTTACTTTTACCTCTGCACTGGCTTTCCTTGTTTCTTTTTATTTACCACTTTTGATTAGGAATACATTTCCTTTGATGCAAGTATGGCTACTCCTGTTTTCTTTTGGGCTCCATGTGCAGGTAATATTTTATTCCATCTTTTAATTTTCAGTCATGTATGTCCTTAGAGGGGAGATCATGTAATCAACCTATACTAATAATGTACACAGTGTTATCTATCGCTTTAGCCTTTTAGTTATGATGTCTTAACAATTATTTTTTTCTCTTTCTTTTCTTCCTTAATTGATTGATTGATTGAGATGACTCTTTAATTGGCAGAGTCTTACTGTGTAGCCCAGGCTGGCCTCAGACTTTATATTATTCCTCTTTTTTTTAAAAAAAAGACTTATTTATTTATTATTATGTATACAGTGTTTTGCCTGCATGTACACCTGCCCACCAGAAGAGGGCACCAGATCTCATTATAGATGGTTGTGAGCCACCGTGTGGTTGCTGGGAATTGAACTCGGGACCTTTGGAAGAGCAGGCCAGTGCTCTTAACCTCTGAGCCATCTCTCCAGCCCTATATTAGTTCTCTTGCTCAGTCCCCTGGGTACAGGAATCATAGGCACCGACCACCATATCTGGCTTTCTCCTTTATTCTTTGTCTCTCAGGTGAGAATCTCACTCACTTTCTAGTGCTATCTAAAGTTTCTTGTGAGATGCCACAGTCAGGCAGTCAGGACACTGCTCTATGTTTGCTCTTGTCTCTTGAAGCCTTGGGACTCCTGACCTTACGTTTTGTCTTCAAAAACATTTGATTACAAGGTATCTTTTAATAGACTTAATTGACCAAAGTTTAAGGTGACCTTTCACCTTCTATGCCTGGCTATGTGTTCTTTTAGTTGGGAAAATTTCTGTTATTTCTTTGAATATGCCTTATACTGCTCTGGTTCTCTGAAGCTTTTCTTGAATCCATGGGCTGTCACATAACATTGAGCAAGTGGGACTCGTTCTGGTCTTCCAATGCTGGCTTTATTTGTGTCTGTATTTGCAGAATTTCTAGGTCTGCTGGTTAGTCTCTCTGAGCCAATCACCACACAATGTTTCAACACTTAGCCTGGATTTCCTTCTCTTTGCACTGTCCAAGTGAAGCGTGTTTCTCTCTGCTCCAGGATGCTGGCGACATGGCATTTCTCTCCGCAGCCTTCGTAGTACATCTTTTCACTTTGTTATACTAAAAGCAGGTACTGTGTCTCCTGCTTCATTTGCTTCGGTCTTACGGGGGTATTTTGATGTGTGAACAACTGTCACCTCTGTCTTTGGAAGATGATCCCTGGAGGACCCTACTCATCTAACAGCTTTCTTACTTACTGTTTTTGCTTTAGCGAGACAGGGTTTCTCTGTGTAACAGACCTGGCTGTCCTGGACTCACTCTGTAGACCAGGCTGGCCTCGAACTCACAGAGCTCTATCAGCCTCTGCCTCCCAAGTGCTGGGATTAAAGGCATGCACCACCATGCCCAGCCCTTTACTTACTATTTTTTTGTTTCACAAGAAACCACCAAACTAACGTTAATTTATATTTACATTTATAGGTTTTTTTTTGTGTGTGTGTGTGTCTGCTGGGTGGGGAAAAGGAGGGAGAGGCATGATACAGAACATGTGTGGAGGTCAACAGAAACTTGTGGAAGTCAATTCTCTCCTTCTACCACATAGGGCCAGGGATGGAACTCAGGTTGCTAAGCTTGGCGACAAATGTCTTTGCTCACTGAGCTATCCCAGCAGCCCCTAAACTAACTTTAAAACCACTATAGTATTCTGCATTGCCATTAGCAGTGAGCAGTCCTGTTCCTCCACATCCTCATCAGCATCTGGTGTCGTTAGTGTGGTTTTGGCCATAGGGAAAAAAAAAAAAACCCTAACACAACTGTATAGTGGTATCTCACCGCTGTTTTAATTTGAAATTTCCAGATGGCATATAATGTTGTCTTCTTTTCATACACTTGCCTACCATCTCTTTATTTTATTTTATTTTTCTGTTGAGGTGTAAGGAGGTTTTGCTCATTTTTAAATTGTGTTTACATTATTGTCAAGTTTTAAGAATTGCTTTTGATAACTCTTCTTAATCAGTTGCGTTGTTTGCAATTGTTTCTCCCAGTCTGGGCCTGGTCTTCTGTTCTCTTGCTACTTATTATCTTATGCAGTATACAAAAGTTTAATTTTAGATTAACACACAACATGCACTAGCTTGGGGGAATTCTGTAGTCACCCCTTGTACAGGGTGGGGAAACTGAGACTCAGATGGGGCCATATCCTGTGTCCCAGGTGACCTGCTAGACACTGACTGAGTCAGGATCTATGTTCTACCCACATAAATCGAAAAATAAAACCTTGCCTCCTCTAAGTGAAAGGTGTTTCTGTCCCAGGAGAGTGAAGGCATGGGTGGTTACCTCTGCAGCCTTCCTTGGTGCATCTTTTCACCTCCTTAGACTAAAAGCAGCTCCATAGACCTCAGCCTCACAAACACAAGGTCCTGCAGAGGGACCAGGGATCAGGATCTGGCTATGGCATGAAGCAGGGTCTTCGGGGATTCCTTTTCTCTCATTTGGTCCCAAGAAAGAAAATCTGCTTCCTGTGTCTGACAGTTCACCTTAGGTCTCTTCACCTATACTCTGCTCTTCTAGACCTTTCCTTCGGTGGTTCTCAGGAAGCCAGCCCAGGGAAAGGGGCTCTGTGTGGGGAGAACGGCAGTATGTGGCCTTTAGACTCAGGCCTGTTTTTCTTTCCCTGGGCTTAGGTTCCCTTTTGTGTCTAGGCGCAAACCTCCATGAGGCCAAGATGAAAGACTGCTTCATCTTCTCCTATGTGTGAAGAGGGACAAAAGATGAATCTTCTTGGCTGCCTCATATCATGGAGCCATGGGAAGCCTGCAGGAGAACAGAGCATGGGTTATAGATAAAGCTTAAATCCATTTTTTGGGGAGGGGGGCAGGAATTAGGCGGCTTACAAATGAAAGCAATATCTGTGTTTGGACAATGACTATCTTGGGGCCCTTATGGCTTTAATGAAATTCTATAGATCAAAAATCTTTTTAAAAATCCTCTGAGGCAGGAATGTCCAAGGCTGACCTCTGCTCTGCTGGATCCCTGGAACCGCAGTGGACGGTGGCAGGGAGGGGAAAGGAAGGCACAGCAGCTGGAGCTTGACGGGCAGGCTGACCTCACGGGAGGTGCAGCCCTCTCTTGGGGAGTCTGTTAGCCTCAGGCGTGGGGAGACACGTCTTTGCCTGTTCTTCTCTCAGGTATCTGTGAAGGAGGAGGAACTGGGCCAGGTATCTAAAGCAGTACAGTGGTTCTCGAAGGGTAGTGTGGATCCCTGGGAATCCTTTCAGGGAGTCCACGAAGTCAAAACTATTACCCTCTTGTCATTTTCCCTCTCTTCTTTCTTCTCTCATGGGCACACATAGTGGTGTTGCATGGAGACTTATCTGCAACAGATAAGTAGAGGTGGGGCTGGGGGTGGGGTAGGGGGTGCGGGGTGCGGGGTGGGGGTGGGGGAGAGAACCTAGCCAGACATGAACGAGCTGCACAAAACTAAAACAAATAAAATCTTCTCACCGATTTTTTTTTTTTGAGACAAGGTTACTCTGTGTAGCCTTGGCTATCTTGGACTCACTTTGGTAGACCAGGCTGGCCTCGAACTCACAGCGATCCGCCTGCCTCTGCCTCTCAAGTGCTGGGATTCAAAGTGTGCGCCACCACGCCCAGCTCTTGTCACCAAATTTAAAATAGTTATTTTTCACAGCTGTGTAATTTACAGTACAAGTTATGACAGTGGTGATATAACTGGGTTTAGTTTTCTAAATGAATTTTTTTAAGTTTTAGACTTTTAACCTTTCTTTCTTTCTTTCTTTCTTTCTTTCTTTCTTTCTTTCTTTCTTTCTTTCTTTCTTTCTTTCTCTCTTGCTTGCTTTGTTGAGACTCAAACCCAGCGCATTATGTGTGCTAGGCAACCAGTCTCCTCATGAGCTATGCTGCCGGTCCCAGAGGTTTCATGTCTAATATCATAAATATAAATACAGAGACCACTCACCCACAAAGGCTCCCTAGGGTCCTATTGAAGCTACCTAGGTGGTGGTGCACACATGTCATTCGCATCTCTGGGCTACACTATGTATCCATACCTGACCGCTACAGAATAGATAAGTGGGTTTGGATTTTTAGTTAGACTATTTCAATTTTAGTTCTAGAAGGTATACTTTAATTAAATGCACACACGCGTAAGTGAAAAAAAAAAAAAGATCTCTCACTTATGAGCTGGGGAAAAATAACTTTTTATGTTCTCATATTTCAGAAATACTCTATTTCTGAACCTGGTGTTTACTGCATATCTTCTCAGAACTTTAGGGCATTGTGAGTGTCTGTAGGAAATATGCTACATTGCACTTTGCAGGCTTATTTAGCCATAAACCTTCTCTTAGGGATATCACATGGACCCAAGGGTGCAAGGAACACACTTTGGGAGAACGCTGACTGTGGCAGAGAATCGGCTGGTCTCCTGAGGGCTCAGGCCGCCGAAATAGTATCCAGGAACTCATTTGCTTTGTTAAGCGTTTTAGTAACTTTTCTGTTGCTGTGACAAAACACCGTGATTAAGGCAACTTCCAGAAGAAAGCATTTAATGTGGGGCTTGCGGTTCTGGAGGGCTAGAGTCCACGGCCGTCATGGTGGCAGGGGACATAGCATCAGGCAGGCATGGCGCTGGATCAGTAGCTGAGATCTTACATAAGATCCCAAAGCATAAGATGGGGGAGGGGAGGGAGGGGGAGAGGGGGTGAGATATTACTAACTGGGCATGTCATGGGCTTTTGAAACCCCAAAGGCTATCCCCCAGTGACACACCTCCTCCAATAAGGCCACACCTTTAATCCTTTCCAAACAGTTCCACCAAAGGACAAAAAATGAGAATGATCCTATGGGGATCATTCTCATTTAAACCACCACAGCAAGGAGCCAACAAGGGCTGGTTGTACCTCATACTGGAGGATGTACAGGTGTGAGTTCAGTGGGGAGCAATGTAGACTGGAAAGTACCCACCCCAACCTGATGGTGGGTAGTGAGGTGGGGGTGGGGACTTGGGGGGATGGAGAGTCTCTTCTGAAACTTTGAAAGGAGAAGCAGACAGAGAGGCTTTCAAGATTTGGTCAGAACCACAGGATCCTGGAGATGGTAAAGTAGAACATCATGCTATAAGGTTGGGAAGCTTGCCAGGTGTGGTGGTACACGCCTTTAATCCCAGGACTTGGGAGGCAGAGGCAGGCGGGTCCCTGAGTTCAAGGCCAGCCTGGTCTACAGAGCGAGTCCAGGACAACCAAGACCACAAAAAAAAAAAACCCTGTCTTGAAACAACAACAACAACAACAACAGGCTGGGAAGCTCGGTTTGACCTATCATGTTGGAGGGATTGTCAATGGTAATTTCATCAAGGTCAGGAGAGGATCGAACACCACAAAGCTGCTGACTGGACTCTTTGGTCCTCTTTTCTGGTTCTCCCCAGCAGGCTGGCAGTGTCTAACCTGATAGTCTGACACTTTTCCATTGGGGTAGGTTTCTTAAATTTCCTTGGCTGGTCTTTCTTATGTCTGTAGTCAAGACAGCAGTATTTTCTTCCTAACCCCCTGCTGAGGTAATCTATGTGAAGACTTTGTTTCCTGTGAGCCACCTGGGTAGAGGGCAACCCACTAACATGTGTTTAATTTCCATGCATAAGAACCCTGACAGGCTACTGTGGGAGGTCTCCCATTCTGGTTTGGTCTCTCTTATGGACTCTTGTTAGGAAGCTTGGCTAGTTTTATGTCAATTTGACACAAGCTATAGTTATCAGAAAGAAGGGAGACTCAATTGAGAAAATGCCTCCATAGGATCAGGCTGTAGGCAAGCCTGTAGAGCATTTTCTTAATTAGTGATTGACAGGGGTGGGCCCAGCCCAATGTGGGTGGGGCCACTCCTAGGTTGGTAGTTCTGGATTCTATAATAAAACCACTGAGCAAGCCTGTAGGTAGCACCCCTCCACAGCTTCTGCATCAGCTCCTGCCTCCAGGTTCCTGCCCAGTTTGAGTTCCTGTCTTGGCTTCCTTCAGCAGACTGTGACTCAGGATATGAATCCCCCAAGTTGCTTTGTTCATGTGTTTCCCCACAACAATAATAACTCTAACTAAGGCAGAAGTTGGACCAAGATTGTGGGGGTGCTTCTGTGACAGACCTGACCATGTGTTTTGGGGATGACTTTGTGGAAGGGCTTTGGAACTTTGGGCTGGGGAAGCCATTGAGCGTTCAAAGCTCAGTGAACTGTTCTGTGGGAATTTGAGAGATTAGAGGATAATGCCGAGTATAGATGACAGAGGCCTGGCTTGTGAAGTTTTGGAGGGAGACAAAGACTATCGGTGCCATTTGATATTTTGAACTAAGAATCTGTGAGTCTTCTGGTCACTTGGGGCTGAAGAATCAGCTGCCATTAACAGTATCAGAACTACTGAAGTCAGACTGGTGCTTGTCTGGGATGGTGGATGCTGCTCAGCTGGAGCTGAGAAATTAGCAGCGATTAAGAAGAGTCCAGCATCAACGAGGTGAAATCTGGAATGTGTTTGTTCTGGGTCAACATACACAAGCTATGTACCAGAGGCTGCCAAGGTTGTACCTTGTGCTGGCAGCTGAACTTAGTGTAAGAATCATCCAGGTGGTACTGGTTTTGAAGGCATGAAGGCCGTGGAAAGCAGCTGGGGCCTGTCATTGTGGGGCAGGGCTGGAGTCCCTGAAGCGTTTTGGAGATGCCAGTACCAAACGGTCATCACCAAGGATGCCAGCAGCAATGGAGTACAGCCATCCTGAGCCTAGGCGACAGACTGTCTGTCTGTCTGTCTGTCTGTGCAGGCTGCAGAGGGCAGGGCTGAAGAATTCACCTAGAGCCGTTGGAGAAGATGTGAGTGAACCTGAACTATTTACACTGCTACTGTTTTGTTTACCTTGATTTAGTTGGGACTATGCCCTGGTTCTTCCCTTATGGAATAAGAAAACATCTGACTTATTTTAATTTTTATAGGAGCCCACAGTTGAGAGACTTTGAGCCCTTAATAGAGATTTTTGGCTTTTTAGAGAGATTTTGAATATTTTAAAGAGATTTTGAACTTTTAATGAGAGTTTGAAATTTTAAAGTGTATGGGACTTTTAAAAGGTGAATGTTTTATAATGTGATGTTAATATTAAGATGTGATCTTTGGGATGAACAAGAAAGAAAGATTATAACTTAACAGCGACATGTGTTTGTGTGTCTAGTTGACAAGGATCAACTGTGCAGGCTAGTTTATGTCAACTTGACACATCTGAGAGGAAGGAACCTTAATTAAGAAAATGTCTCCACTCTGGGTGCGGTGACGTACACCTTTAATCCCAACACTTGGGAGGCAGAGGCAGGTGGATCACTGCAAATTTGAGGTCAGCCTAGTCTACAAAGTGAGTTCAGGACAGCCATGATAACACAGAGAAACCCTGTCTCGAAAAACCAAAAGCAAAAAAACAAAGAAAATGTCTCCCCGCAGGGCCAACAAACCTGTAGAGCATTTTCTTAATTAGTGATTGATGCGAGGGGGCCCAACCCATTGTAGGCGGGGGGGGGGGGGGGGGGGGGGCGGCAATGGGGAGGGACACGGTGCGCCTCGGGCTGGTGGTCCTGAGTTATTTTACAAAGCAGGCTGACTTAGTCATGAGGAGCAAGCCAGTCAACAGCACTCCTTCATGGGTCTCTGCATCAGTTCCTGCTTCCAGGTTCCTGCCTAGTTTGAGTTCCTGTCTTAACTTTCCGTAGTGGACTGTGATTCTGGACATGTAAGCCAAACCCTTTCCTCACCAAGCTGCTTCTGGGCACCAGTGACCCTACCAAAGATGAGGAGGTCAGCTCAGAGCCGCACTGTGGGCCCTTCTGGGATTGGGAAGATAGGAATGTAAAATCCATTTTCAATCTCAGGCTCAATCCATCTCTCCAGAAAAGTCTCTGGAAGCTATGGCTTTTGTGGCCCTGTGTCTAGCATATTGTAGGAGACAGAGTTGAAGTGACTCTCACTTGGGGTTTCTGAGGAGTGTGGCTCTCTATCAATCAGGATGTACACAGCCACAGGCTTTAACTCTTTGACCAGGTTAGCAAGTTGGGTTTTTTTTTCCTAAGCGTGTGCTAGGCCCCTAAGGCAGTAGGGATCAACCTTCCCCCTCTTTATCACTCCCAGAGAAGAGGCCTGCTTTCCCTTTGGAGATTCAGGTTGGTCTGTGTGCTCTAAGAGGCAGGCCACAGGTTTGAGTATTCTGGGTGTTCTAAAAACTGAGGCATAGCCCTATTTTCTTCAAGATGGCGGGGGGGGGGTGAGGATGTAGGGGGGGTCATATGTTACAAGACCTGATATGTTTCTCTGTTGTGAGGTGGATTAGGAATGAAAGCTTAAATCAGAGCAAAAATCAGGCTTCCATAGATGCCAGAGTGAGCTGAACTCATGCAGCCAAGATGCCAGGTCTCCCTGGAATGCAAAATGGCTTGAAGATACTGCCTTGAGAGGTAGGTGTCAGGTACTCTGGACTTCACCTGGCCAGTTGAGCCCCTGAAGTTCCCTCACCTTCTCAGTTGGCCTCTTCTGATGCTGCGATGCTATAGGTCCCCCACAGTTTCCTACCGAGTGATTGGTCCCAGGCTGCAGATTCTATTTTTGGAGATGTGGCAAAGCTGGAGGAGGAGGTAGATCCCTGAGCGTGTGGCTTTGACTGTTCTACCTGGTCCCTGGTCTCTAGTCCCCAACCCTTACCCTCTGCTTCCTTGTCACCATGACGTAACAGGCTTCTGCCATATGTGTCTTATTGCCCAGTGTTTTTCCCAAGTGTATAGGTCCAAGGACCATGTACTGGGTCATGTGAAACCCTGAGATAAGAGACTCCCCCCCCCGCCCCACCCCACCCCACCTGTTGCTGCTGTTGATGACACTTGTTTACAGCACCCAAATGTCAGACTACCACATGTCCATTGCCTTTGAAAAGCAGTGAAGAGCCGGGCGGTGGTGGCATATGCCTTTAATTCCAGCACTTGGGAGGCAGCGGCAGGCAGATGGCTGTGAGTTCGAGGCCAACCTGGTCTACAAAGCGAGTCCAGGATAGCCAAGGCCACACAGAGAAACCCTGTCTCAAAAAACAAAACAAAAACAAAAACAAAAAAAGCAGTGAAGAGCAAAAATGTTTGTGAAGAAAATAAGAAAGTTCCCTGCGCCTTCCAGAATGTCTGTAGTGTCTCTACTTTGACTTTGCTAAGGCAACGCTGGTTTGCATTCTCGAAGCCTCATTAGGTTGGGAAGCTGGAGGGATTGCTGTCTGACAGAGGGATGGCCAAAGGTTAGTGTTGGCTTTAAGTTAGAAAACACAGAGCCAAAAGGTGACTATCTTCTGTTTTCCCAGGGAAAGGCTAACAAGGCAAAAATCCCACCTTCAGTCCTCGATCGGTGTGACCTCGGGCCACTGAGGTTACATTTCTGAGGACAGTGTTCTCTTCTCTTGTAACCATGTAGGGGTTTTTGCAAATGGAATGATGTGGTTAGAGCTTGTGACGCAGTCCTTGACACCTGAGAGCCTGGAAAATGTTCAGCAAGTAGGGGTTGTTGTTTTTATTATTAGGAGAGACCAGACATCTAACATTTCTCTCATCCTCCCCCTCTGGGCAGCAGCAGGAGCCTGGCATAGCTCCTTCCTGCTTCCTTACCCTTTAACGTCTTCTTGACCTCAGTTCCATGGGTTTCTCCTTAACGCAGCCCTTGCCCGCCTCATAGGCTACCTAGAGCCCTTGCTTAAAGTAAAACCCAAGTCTAGTTCAAGTTCCCCTGTCTTCTCTGAGACTGTCTTTGTTTGCTTGTTGAGACAGGGTTTCTCTGTGTAGTTCTGGCTGTCCTGGACTTATTGTGTAGACCAGGCTGGCCTCGAACTCACAGAGGTTCACCTGCCTCTGCCTCCCAGAGTGCTGGGATTATAGGCGTGTGCCACTGCACCCTGCTTCTGAGGCTGTCTTGGACAGCTCACCCAGACTTGGCGTTTGTCAGGGTTTGCATAGTTCCAGGCCAAAGGTAAACTCACCAGCTCCTCACAATGTCTAGATTCTAAACTCTAGATTATTGCAGTAGAATGTGCCAGAAATAGAAAAGAAGTGACTCTCACCTGGGTGGCTGTGGACACAGGAGCACACAGCCACAGGCTATAGGGAGTTACTCATGACATTAGGCACTGGTCACACATGTTCACCATTATTTCAATTTGTTTTACTTTGAAATAAGCTCTGTGTAGCCCTGGCTGTCCTGGAGCTCCATATGTAGGCCAGGCTGGCCTCAAATTCACAGAAATCCATCTGCCTCTGCCTCCCAAGTGCTGGCAATACAGAAACGTGCCACCACGCCCGACTCAATGATTGCTTTTGTTTGTTTTAAGTTGTAGAACCTTTGCAAAGATGACCTTTGGTAGGTATAGAACGTAGACGGTTCTGTATGATGCCATGGACGATGAGGACCAGAACTTAACGCTTGTAAAACTTCCCATGGTCAGAGACTGTATGCCAGCATGAGGGTGAGAGACAGAGAGGGGTGGGGAGAGAAAGGCAGAGCATAAGCATGCAAGGAGAGAGAGAGAGTGCAAAATGCCTGGATCATATAGGGAAGAGCCTCTGGGGGAGGGGTAGCCCAGTCCCTGGGCTGGACATTTCAGGGCAGAGGGCAGGTATGCACCTTTCAACAGGTAGGGACTGAGGCATGCTGGGAGAGCCTGGAGGCCAGGTTAGATTTGATATGTTAAAAAGACACCTCAGCCTCTTGTCTTGGGTCTGAGACTCAACATCCCAGCCCTCTGTTTTATAATAAATGAGTACGGGGTGACATAATCATCTATGACTACTTCATGCTGACTTGGGATGTCACTATCGGGGCTCCAAAAGTTGGAATGCTGGCCAAGTCTGGGAAGAACAGAATGTTTCACTTGCTGCCCAGTCTCTGCAGGACCATCTGGGGCTAGGAACTGAAGGCCCAGTTGAGGCAGTTTGTGAGGCTGGATCCCCCTGGGGCTAGCGGTTTTGCAGCTGTCCTGTATGCAGAAACACCTGGACTTGGCAGGCTAGTGTAATGAAAATATAGGTTACGGAGAAAAATAATTTCTTAGGTGTACATTTGGAACTTTTAGGCCCATGCTATTGGTAGTTGGGGGAGGGGAGTCCCAGAAACTGGGGAGAGATTCCACCCTCAGGTGGGGTAGTGGGGAAACACACTGTAGATCGGCAGTGTTGTCTGGAGTCCTTTGACCTTTGAGAGGCAGATTCAAGTCGATTCCCTAAAGTTTACAAGAGTTTTTTTAAGTTTTGTTTGTAATCTGTACTGAAACTCACATAGTAGAGTGAGCAAGAGGCTCACGTTTTTGTATCATAGTAGAAGCTTGGGAAACAATGTTGGATTAAAAGCATGAATACTCTTTAAGGAGCGCTCAGGGAAAACGGAAGGCCTCTGCGGAGCAGAAGGGGCAAAAGGTCGTTTGATCTTGATTTTCAGTATGACTACAGACTGTGAAAGAGGAGCTTCTTTCCTCTATGCAGAAGACTGGAAGTACATCAATTTAGCACAGTTAGAAACATTTTAGTCTATACTTAGAAGACAACGAGACTGTGATGTTATTAGAACTCCATTGATGAGAGTCAAGACTCTAAACTTTCAAGTTTAGCACATTGAGGGAAAGGAATCTGAAACTTTTTTTTTTTTTTTCTCTTTTTCGAGACAGGTTTCTCTGTGCAGCCTTGGCTGTCCTGGACTCGCTTTGTAGACCAGACTGGCTTCAAACTCACGGAGATCCATCTGCCTTTGCCTCCCCAAGTGCTAGGATTACAGGCATGTAACACCGTGTCTGGCTCTGAAGCACTTTTTCTCTTATATACCTTAAATCTCTTTCTTATCACCATTTAAACTTTCACGTCCTTCAGCCTTCATAACTTGCACTTACCAACCTCAAAAACAGCTTCTTAGACCCTAAAACACTTTCTTAGAGCCTCACAAGTAAGCATCTGTATCCTCAGACCTTACATAAACTTTACACATTTTTTTTTTTCTATTCAATTAGTCACCATGAGACACAGGTACTTGGTTACTAGGGGCAGTTACTATAAAGTAAGTTTCTAAGGAATAGTAAAAAGTTACTTTGAAACCTGTTTTCTGAGCCTGGTAACAAGGTAAACTGTGTCTGGACCTAGAAGCTGCCCCTCTAGGAGAGTGAGGCTTGAGCCTGGTTTTATACACGAAGACAACCGAGAAGGCAGCTTAAGCCTCAGTTGCTGGTGAATCTTTCACTAGTCTGGTCTTCAAAGCCATCAGGGACCCGAGAAGGATAAGTTTCACCTAAGCAGGAAGTGCAGACCAAAGTAGCTTCTGAGTCTGTAAGAATGAAAGTGATTTACCAGTTGCCTGGACCCCTGGTTCCTCGGTGGCTGGTAGGGCATCAGTCTTCACTGCCAGGCCTAGAAGATCTGACAGACTTTTCTGTGAAGTAGGAGTTTGAAGGACTGTCTTACCTTTGTCCAGGTAAAGTGAGGCAGTCAGCTTCCCAGTGTCCTGCCTGTCCAGTTTGGACAGTGTGCTGTCCGCAGTTGAAACAAAAGGCAGTGTACAGCCTCCTGGCCAGCTTTGCTGCACTTAAAGCAAGTGTAAGGTGGCGCTTCTTCCGTGCTCATCTTCTAGGAGATTAGCAGTGCTGACAGTAACTGGCATGTCTATCATGAAAAGCTTTTTTTATTAAACATTTTAAATGCCATATTTTGCAGATCTCTGTTTGAGGACCATCTGTCTATCTAAAGTGTATTTGAATAAATGAACTTTGCTCGTGGATCCAGTTACCTGTCCTAGGCTTAACCCTGAAGACATAAAGGAGGCTAATTAAGGCCTGTAATTAGTTACATTGGTGTTTAGCATGGCTACAAAGATAGTTTTGAACACATTAAAGGATTTGATCATTTAAAAGGTGCCTGACTGTTAACTTGCATTTCTAAATCATCATTAATAGTTTATAGTAATTTAGTAGTTTTCATAAGAGTAAGACTTTAGGTTTAGCCCTCTTAGGTTTGTGCCTTAAAAATCACAGTTTTGAATTGAAGCTCTTTTGGTATCAAAACTTTCTTTGTTGTTTTTTGTTTTTGTTGTTTTTTTGAGTCAGGGTTTCTTTGTTTGTAGCCTTGGCTATCGATCATGCTGGCCTTGAACTCAGAAATCAACCAGCCTCTGCTTCCAGAGCACTGGGATTAAAGGCCTGTGCCACCACACCCAGCTCAAAATAAAACTTTCAGTCATGGATAAGGTCCGTAGGGAGACTGGCAACTTTATTGATCCTGAAAATAGGCACTCTCTATAAAGAAACCAAAATAGCCATTCCACAGGTGAAAAGGGAAAAAGAGGGTTTTTTTGTTTGTTTGTTTTGTTTTGTTTTCTGTTTTTTTGTTTTTTTAAACTGCCAAGGCTGTCTGGGAGGAAGGGGGCTTGTGAGCTGGGGTGGGGCTGGTGAACAGGGACAGAGGAGCCTCGTGGCCAGGATTGATTCTGACAGGTTTACAGGTACCACAGTCATGTGTTAATGGTGGGCCACAAGGTCCTCCTGCCAGAGAGAAGGAGAACGACTTCCATTTTAGCAAGCAGGAGCTTTCTTAAAGTCCCTGAGGGAATGGTGGCTTTTCTGTAAATGCTCCACCTTGGGAAAAGAACTGGGGGGCGGGGTGGGTAACACAATACGCCATTATAGACTATTTCAGGTTTTGGTTTTTGCTATGGTTTAGTTTATCCAAACAGCTAAGACTTAAAGAGGCTAGATAAACATTATTGTGAATCTCATTAGACCTTAGAAGTTTATAGACCTTTATTATTAAGTATACTGAAGAGACCTAGCTAACGTGACTCCATTTTGTCAGCAGGCACCATGGTTTTCTTTTGTTTGTTTGTTTTTGTTTTTTGGAGACAGTGGTTCTCTGTGTAGCCTTGCCTGTCCTAGACTCACTTTGTAGACCAGGCTGACCTCGAACACACAGCAATCCACCTGCCTTTGCCTCCCAAGTGCTGGAATTAAAGGCGTGCGCCATTACGCCCACTGCAGGCACCATGTTGAACCTGTCCCTAAATTCATCTCTGTTCCTGGAAAAACCACAAACCGGTCCAGGAAAAGAACCACCCTAGGCTAGAACCAATCAAATACCTATTGTCCCCAGATGTTATCCATAGGTTGCTTAAGCTTTTGTGGCCAGACTCAACCAATCCCCTAACACCAACCCAACCTTGTTAAATGTCAACCAATCCTGTAACTGCCAAACTAGAAACTACTGTTCCTTACTGTAACCACAATAAACACCCTGCCTAATGGTTGTGGCACACGCCTTTAATTCCAGCACTCAGGAGGCCAGCGTGGTCTACAAAGTAAGTCCAGGACAGCCAGGACTATAAGAGAAATCCTGTCTCAAAAAAACAAAAGAAAAAAAGAAAAAGAAAAGGAGGACTTACGCCAGGTATGGTAGTGCACACCTTTAAGCCCAGCACCTGGGAGGCAGAGGCAGGCATATTGCCGTGAGTCCAGGACTGCCAAGATAACACAGAGAATCTGATGATTCGGGCCTCTTGATATTGAGCCAATGCTTCAGTGAGGTTTGAGGACCATCAGGCTTGAGTTTGGATAAAGGCTCCTTGCTTTTGCATAGGGCTTTGTAATCCTGGTGGTCTTTGGGGGATCTAGCCATCTGGGCACAACAATATCTTATTCATTAAATTTCATTCATTGCTACTTATCTAAGTTTTCTATCAGCTTGGTCTTGAGTAATAAACAAAGAACACAAGAAGTTGGACATACATCTTAAATTAGCTTTTGTTAATCTGAATAGATTTTTATAACCTTGGCATTTCTTCTTCTTCTTCTCCTTCTCCTTCTTCTTCTTCTTCTTCTTCTTCTTCTTCTTCTTCTTCTTCTTCTTCTTCTTCTTCTTCTTCTTTCTGTTTTTTGAGACAGGGTTTCTCTGTGTAGCCTTGGCTGTCCTGGACTCACTTTGTACACCAGGCTGGCCTTGAACTCATGTCAATCTGTCTGCCTCTGCCTCCTGAGTGCTGGGATTAAAGGCATGTACCACCATATCTGGCTGTAACCTTGAAATGTCATGGTTGTATACAGTATATTTTAAACCAGAGTTGAATCATATATACAGTATGTTGCAGCAAATACAACCCTGAATTTTTATCATCATACAAAAAGTCCTTACCAATCTAAAATATTTGAGACTTGTTGTTGCTTTCTTAGTCTAAAAGGAGATACAATGATAAACAGAGTTCATTAGGACTAGGAAGTTTTACAAGTGTTGCCCTGTATCATATTGTCATCCTGAGATGGTGGCCGACATGGTTGCTATTTAAATACATCTGTTTTCCTAGTATAACTATATACTTTTACATGGGAGTTGGATTCAAGTTACATGCACATATACCCTAAACAAGAGTTGAAACACACACATACACACACACACACACACACACACACACACACACACACTCATAAATAGATTTTAAATTACAAGATTTCTGTTATAAGTTTAAAGCCAAATTTTGTTGCAGATTATATAGATTTTAAACCATACCCAATGAGCAACTTACAATTCCTAATATAAGAGTTTACATCACAATCCTAATTTTTTTTTTTCTGTTAGAGAGCAGAGTGCAAAGAAATTACAGATAAAAGATTGTTAAGAGTGAAAAGTAGACCCTTAAGCATAGAGCAGAGCAAGTTTAGATAGAAGATACTTGGGAATCATTTGTCTGTGATGGTGAGAATTTGGAAATCTGGCTTTTGATTTTATTAACTTGGCTCTTCTCCTAGGTTCTTGGCACCAAGATAATAAGTTTTCTCCACTGTCAAAATAAGCCAATTCATGATGAATGAAAAGTAAAAACTCAAGAGCTGGGCATGGTGGTGCATGCCTTTAATCCTAGCACTCAGGGAGGCAGAGCAGGAGGATCATTGTGAGTTCAAGGTCAGCCTGGTCTACAAAAGGGAGTCCAGGACAGCCAAGGCTACACAGAGAAACCCTGTGTCAAGAAACAAAACAAAACAGAAGAGAAAAAAAAAAAGTAAAAAATCAGCTTTATTCTCTGGCAGTTCACTGGTCCCAAGAAATGGGGCAGGTAATCTCCATGCAGACAAGGTGGCCAGGGTAGGGGGAGAGAAATATAGAGTACGTGTGTGCAGGGAGAGAAAAATGCAGAGAGAGCTTGTGAAAAATGTCTAGAAAGGAAAGAGCCTCTGTGGGAGGCAAAGCCCAGCCCCTGGGCTGGAAAGTTCAGGGCAGAGGGCAGGGTGTGCCAGTCATACCTTACAGCTGTCGAGGTTGAGGAATGCTGGGAGAACCTGGAGGCTAGGTCCACTTGGACATGTTAAACAGGTACCTCAGCCACTTGTCCCAAGTCTGAAACCCAGCAGGTACATTTTCTGTTCAACCATGGAATTAATACATGTTGACTTCCTGTTCATAGGATCAGTGTAATGATAGTACAGAAACCACCTCATAGCACCATTGGCCATCTTGGGAAGAGATTTAAGAATACTACTTCAAGCCAGGTGTGATGGTACAAGCCTTTAATCCCAGCACTCAGGAGACAGAGGCAGGTGGATCGCTGTGAGTTTCAGGCCAACCTGGTCTACAAAGCGAGTCTAGGACAGCCAAGGCTGCACAGAGAAACCCTGTCTCAAAAAACCAAAAAAAGAAAACAACCAACCAACCAAACTTCTTCCCACACTACCTGAGTAGAACGGGCAAGGGGCCCGGCTTTGGCTTTCCAGCTTCCCTTGTGGGTAGGGTGTTCTGTGAGAGATATATGGGTAAGGGTTCCGGGGAAGTTATTTTAAAGAGGCTGACTCACCTGGCAAACTTTACTTTCTCAAGTTTTTTTTTCTATTTGATGCATAATAAGTCTGTGTTAGTTGGGGTTCCAGAAGGTGGCAGGGAAGTCATGAGGGTGAAGGCACAGCCGGACAGCAGGACAGAGCTTTGACCCATGCAGACGTCCGGGGAACTACCATGTTAACTTTAGAACGCCTTGCTTTGGTCCCTTCTGAATGTAGGGGAGACGAGATAGAAATTAAACACTTTACAATTGTCTCAGAGAACCCCAGTCGCTGGAACTTTGTTCTTACCAGCCAAACACGTTTCCTCGGTTGTGTTAGCTTTGTGTCGCGTGGCATGCCTGTGGTAACTCAAGTTGAAAGGAAGAATGAGAGTGTGGAGTGGGGGCTCCAGAGGACTTGAGTTTGGATCTCAGTACCTGTGTCTGGAACCTCAAAACTGCCCGTAACTTTATGTCCAGGGGATCTGATGCCCTCTTCTGGCCTCTGAGATTACTGGCATACACTCACACAGACACACAGACACACACACTAAAATAAAACAAAAAATAAAATACTTTTTCCTCGAGAAAGAAAGATTTATTTTGGTTTATAATCTCAAAGTTTTCTGCCCATGGGGGAGTTTGTGGTAACATAAATATGCTTACTTCATAGTGAACAAGAAACAGAGAGGCGGGGAGTCTGGGCTCTCAATGGCCCCTTCAAGGTCACTCCCCCAGTGACCTCACTTCTTCCTACTAGGCTATCTATAAAGGTTCTACCACTCTCAGTAGGGCCACAGGCTGGTGACCAGGACCTCCCTTATGGCCTTTGGGAAGTATTTAAGAGTTTAAACAGTATTCGATCTCTGACCTCCAAAAGTGCATACCTGTTTTACAACATAACATGCATTTATCCTATGTCTGAGAGACCCCAAAGTCTTAACTCTTTCAGTATTGTTGAAAAGCCCAAGTTTAAGCCAGGTGTGGTGGCACACGCCTTTAATCCCAGCACTCGGGAGGCTGAGGCAGGTGGATCGCTGTGAGTTTGAGGCCAGCCTGGTCTACAAAGCGAGTCCAGGATAGTCAAGGCTACACAGAGAAACCATGTCTCAAAAAACCTATTAAAAAATACTAGTAACATACTCAACTATACAAAGGCACAGGGTAGACCTTCATTTCAAGGAGAAGGAATGGGAAGACGCAAAGAGTAGATCAATGCAAGACTAAAACCCAGCAGGTCAAACAGTAAATCCTGTAACATTGTGTCACACGGTGGCACAGTGCAAGCATCAAATGGTTTTTACAGGCCCCTCCTCCTGCCCTTCCTGGCTGCAGCCTTTATGGCCTGTTTTTTGGACTTCCCTGATCAGATGATGCACATTGCTGACATCTCTACCTTCCAGAGATCTCCAGTGTAGCTTTGCTTTTGCTGCAAGTTCAGACATTCCACTCTTGGGGGCTGCCCGCATGAACTCTGAAGCCGGGACACATGGCTTACTTAGCCTCCATGTCTTTCCTTTGAACTCTGGTAGGCCTCTGCTACCCCACAGCTCCTGGGTTCTGTAAGCTTGTGGGATCAACATCATTTGCATGCCGTTTAAGTCTGCTACAGGCTCCAGGGTAGCTTGATGACTCCACAGAGGGGAAATAAATCCCTAGGGACCTATATCCAGGTAGCTCCGTGCAGCAGGATGCTGCAGGGGTCTCTTTTCGAATTAATTCCTGAGCCACCTGTAGGCGTCTGTCCTGTTCTCTAAATGCGAACCCGGCTACATCTCTTTCCTTTATTTATTTATTTATTTATTTATTTTTTGGTTTTTCGAGACAGGGTTTTGTCTGTGTAGCCTTAACTATCCTGGACTCGCTTTGTAGACCAGGCTGGCCTCGAACTTACAGCAACCCGCCTGTCTCTGCCTCCCGAGTGCTTGGATTAAAGGCGTGCGCCACAACAGCCCCGGCTACATCTCTTTCTTGTTTAACATATCTCTCCTCCCTCTCCTTCTTTCAACTCCTCCCATGTTGTTCACCCCAGATGCATGGTCTTTTTTTCTTTAATTACTCTTGGTTATTGTTAGATATGTGAGCAAACTTGCCGAGTCTATTTAGTGCTTCTTGTATGTATATGTTTCTTGGGCCGAGTACTTGGGATTGGATGAGCTCAGGCCCATCCCCGAGGAAGCCTCCTTTTCCTCTCCTAGCAGTCTTTCCTGAAGAGTCTGTAGCTGTTCACAGGACCCTGTGAGAGAACCCGGGAGCTGCGCTCATTGGATCCCTGCTCATTACTTAGGTCCCTCAGCATTCAATGCTTTAGACCTGGCACACCTGGTCATAAACCTTCTCACTTCCGGAAAGGAGCAGCAGCTCACTGGGATTGGGCTGGGACAGCCATGGCCACTGAAGAATCCTAAAAGCAGACCCTAGAGGGGCTGCCTCCTCCCTGAACTCATTTGATTAGATTAGCACTGAGGTGCTTGGCAGCAGCCTGTCAGGCCCCTGGGAGCCAAGCATGTCACATTTCCTTGGCAGCCAACACAGACATTTCAGAAGTGTTGCCTTCTGGGGAGTAAACAGTTAACTAGAGATTTATGAAGGAAGACTTCTGCTGTTTCTCCTCGGATTTCCGAATTATACCTTTGACCCCCACATAAGCTGTGATTAACTTTATCTTCTGAGCCAATGCATCCGTCGGCTCTGAAATGAGCTCTCTCTCCATCCACGAATAGAGAGCAAACTAGTGCAGCATATCATTAAGTCTTTATCAAAATTCCTCTAACTGTTGCATGGGAGTTTAATAATGAAAAAGCTAGTTACGGCTTATGCAAGCGATTATGTCAGTGCAGACTGTCTTTCAGCGATTTCAAGTTAGAATTAGGCAGCAGCAATAGGCACAAACAGCCACTTAGGGGACACGCCAGCTGCTTCCAGAGGAGCTGCTGACATAAAAACAAGGGAAGGCACTAAAACAGACACAACTTGAGTCATGATTTGCTTGCTAAAAATTTTCCTTTTTGTATCTGCAGCCTTTGAGGAGGGTCCTGGATGAGGACACTCAAGAGTGCCAGCCAATCAGGTCAACCTGTGGTGGGAATGAACAGAACACTGTGCCACAGGGCAAATCAAGATGGCGGTAAAACTAAGGGCTAGAGGGCTGTAAAGTGTGGCCCACTTAGCTGAACTGCGATCTCTAGGTTCTGAGGCACGGAACAGCCAAGGGCAGCTCCATAGTGTCTGCCTGTCAAAACTGCCCTGGAACCCCCAAGCTCCTCTATCTCCCATGTTCTCTTTCCGGGTTGCACAGCCATTAACAGTTAAGTTTCCTCCCCAACAAGGATTTATCTGACCAGAATCAAAGCTCTCCCTTGGTTTCCAAGTCTGCACTGCGAGCCCATGACTTTGACTGACCTGCTTGCTCTCTACCAATCTCCCTGGAACTTAGCTGAAAGGGCCCTACTCCCACACTGCTTGCCTGTAGTTGGAGGAGCTCTGAGGTGGACCACTGTTTATTTATACATCTCTTTGGATCATTAGGCCAAAGGGCTCCACACTTCTCTCTCTTGGCAAGGCGTTCAAACCCAGGTCTGAGCCTTACTTCTTAAATTACTTTCTTGTCAACACACATAAATCTGTAAAACTGTAGCTTGCCTGAAAGCTGCCCGCATGGTGCTTTGCACTTCCACATTTTCCAAAATTCTTTTAAAATGTACCTTAGAAAACAGCTGCTTAAAAAAAAAAAAGGCTACTGTATATAATTGCAAAGGGGTATTTTTTTTCTAAAGCCTTCTCTGTGAGAAACTAAGTGGCTATTTTGTTAATGTTTGAAGTAAATTGCATTTTTCCTGACTCAGAAGAGAGAAATAATTATAACTTCAATGCCAGGTCATTAAACTCTGTCTTAGGCTATGCTATTTCTTTACTGACTATGGTTAATGTATTGGGGGGAGCTTTATTAACATATATAATTATACATAATAATAGGTTTCACTATATTTTCCTACATGCACACACGTTTGATCACACTTACTCTCTTGTTCCTCCCAGTTCTGCTGTTTCTTTTCCTTTTTACCAACTCTCTTCCTTTTCCTTTTAAGTTCTTTTGTGAGGTGATTATTGACATAATTTGCTACAATGAAATGTAGGCCTGATGCGTTCATTTTGAAGTCTTGTTGCATGTATGCACCTTGTAGTTGCCATCTCCATCAAGACAGAGGACAGCTCCCTCATCGCAGAGGGCTCTTGACCACACCCACCTCTGTGGGCACCATGGGTCTCTATCCTACTTCCCAGGGGAGTTTTTCCTGTCCTTGCAGGAGAGTCATTCAGCATGCATGCTTTGCCAACCTCTCCTTTCTTTTGAAGAGCATGCTTTTGGTATTTGATCAGGTCATGTTTGTGCCTCATTGTTTATTGCTGACTAATATTTTATCATACAAATACACGTATCACACTTTTTTCCTTTCTTGGATTAAAAGATTTGTTTATCCATTCTTCTGGTGGAGAGTTGTGTTGCTTCCAGCTTTTGGCTATTAGGAATAATATTACTATAAACAGTGCTACTAAAAAAATAAACTGAACAAATGAACAGTAATGGCCAAGTTTTCAAATGTTTTTCTCTGTTATCCAGTTTGATCGTGGAAACGAAGCCACAATCTGAAGGATTGACAAGAGTGTTGATTTAAGCATATTACTGAGGCCTCAAGATGCTAGGATTACATAGTGACAGACTTTGTTTAATAGGCCTTTGTTGACAGACAGACATGGCTCACAGAGTGAGCTCCCATGAACAGAAATCATCATTTGCAGTCATCAGGACTCCTAATTTCTCACAGCGAGGCTCACATGACATTATGGTGGGCTAGATACATTTGAGTACATATTTACTTTTTTTTTTTCTTGAGACAGGACTTCTCTATGTAGCCTTGGCTGTTCTGGACTTGTTTGGTAGACCAGGCTGGCCTCAAACTCACAGAGAAACACCTGCCTCTGCCTCCTGGGATTAAAGGCATATTGGGGGTAAAGGCATGCGCCCACATTTTTACTTTTAATAGCTGCTCACTTATTTAAATGTAAATCTGGGCATGGTGATGCACACCTTTAATCCCAGCCCTCAGGAGGCAGAGGCAGGCGGATCTCTGAGTTTGAGGCCAGCCTGGTCTACAAAGCAAGTCCAGGACAGCCAAGGCTGACACAGAGAGATCCTATCTCGAAAAACAAAAGATATTTAAATGTTACTTTATGTGTGAGTTGTGTGCATGTGTGCGCTCATGTGAGCCATAGCATGCATGTGGCAGTCAGAGGGTCCATTCCTTCTACCTCTCTGTGGTACTGAACTCAGTCGTCAACTTATATGGCAAGAGCTTTATGTGCTGAGCCAGCTTGGCATGCCTTAAATGCTCAATTTATGGTTACTTTTAACTGATGAATCCTAAGTTTCATTTGGTAAATTTAAGATAGTGATGAATAATGCCTATTAGACAATGGTAGTTGGAGTTCAAATGCCTGAATTTTCTCCCAGCATTTAATTTAGACTGCAGGACAAACCCTGCCTCAGTCACTTACTGGCAAACTGAGTCTCCTGTTGGCTTCAAGGCTTATAAAACAGAATACCATACATTTGCTGTGAGGGTGAACTGATCATGTACGTGCAGCCATCAGCACTTAGGGAGTACTCAAAGACTTAGTATTTCTCTGCAAGAATCAGCAACCAAACGGACAAACACTGGCCAGGAATCAATGAACAGAGCTATGGTGTTGTGTGGTCACAATTTCCAATATGTAGGAGAAGCTCAGGGCCTTCCAAGGATGTAATTGAAACAAATGTGCACAGGTAAAAATATGCTTTAGGGGGCTAGAGAGATGGCCCAACAGTTAAAAGCATTCATTGCTCTTGCAAGGGACCAGAGTCCCATTCCAGCATCCACATGGAGCTTCAGAACCATCTGTAACTCCAGTCCCAAGGGATCTAATGCCTTCTCCTCACCTCCATGGGTATTAGGAACACATAGATACAGGCACACTAAAACACTCATGCATTCATGCATTCACGCGCACACCCAGGTGTGCACGCCGCTCCAGAAAAAAAAAAAGTTTCATGGCTTCCCAAGTTTTAAGATTGCTTTCTCCAAACTCACTCCTCTCTTGTAAGCAAACTCCATATCCTGACATCAAAGTCTGAATGCTTTGACTGTAGGGTGGACGGAAGCCAGGAAATAGAAGTCTGCACACTCACGCAGGGCTGTGGGCTGACTGACTATGCTATTTGATAATATCAGGATTGAAACAATGACTCAACAGCTTCAGCAGGTCCTGTTTATTGTCACGGCCGGGGTGGGTGAGCCTATCTTTATGATCGACGGTGCAGGTTTCTGCCTGCCACTTCTTTTCTCCTCTGACAAGTTAGGGCCAGATCTTCTGCCCAGTTGTCGCCACTGGCTTCTTCTGGCTAGATCAGGAAGTCTCCTTGGAGGTCCAAGGGCGTTCTTCCCAACTCTTGATCTGCATTAGTTGCGACAAGGGTTGCCAAAATAGTTGGCTGACTTTCAGCCTCTCTTAGGGAATAGTCTTCACTGAAACCCAGATACCAAGGAACCAGGTTCAGGAACTTGCGATCAAACGGGTGTGATGTCCAAAAGTCTGGGTCAGTGCCTCAGGAACATCCAGTGACCTCTGTCAGAGAGAAGGGTATTTCCTCTGTCCAGCCAGGGCCCTTATAGCAGAGAGCATGGTCCTTCTCAGCGCATCCTCTGGAAAGCCTAACCATTTGCAGGCTGCCCACACTTGGACTTGTTTTACTCTGAATCCTAATCTTGGGTTGTTTTCCACTCAGGAAAGCAGTCATTTCTTGGGTCTCTTCCTATAGTCACAATGCTGTCGAGTAGGAATCCCCACCCCCCCCCAAGGCTGCCTGTAATCTGGAAAATACTCAGCACAATAATTATCTAGAATCAGTTTTGGTTTATAGCATTGATGCCAAGCAAGCAAATGCCCAGCTGTTCAGATGTAATTACCGAGTTGCAAAAAACTGATGGCACAAGTGCTCTTTGCTTGTAGTATGGCCTGGATGCTGGAAGGCTGAAACAAAGCAAAACCTGACAAAACTGTACAGTGTAGTGTGTCAAATTAGAACAAACAATGCAAGAAATAGATATACTAAGGTGTAAGGGGGGTCACCATCTCGCAAAGGAATTACTAAATCTGATTTCCATATCATACCTAGAAAGAAAAAAAAGAGGAACAGAACATTCTCAAGGATGAAATTTCCACATTTATTATTCTTCCATGTGCATAGAAAATGGCAGTGACGTGTCCTGTGAAGGAGGTGGATGAACATGGCGCTGCTGTCACACTGGACTTTGTGCTTGCAGAGTTCACTACCCACTGAACACAGAGGATGTCAGAGTTTGTTGTCAACTCTTAACAGTTCCGTGAGCTTCCCACTTGTGTTTTAAGCTGTCAGTTCTTCAAATCTCTTTTCAAATGACACACTGCATTACAAATGATGGCACTTAACCAATGTGGCATTTCCATATTTACACCAACAGAAGAAATTTTTACAAGACATAATAGCATACAGTCTTGACATTTAGTAATAGCAATAAAACATGAAGGGCATCCATTTTAATTTTTTTTTCTGTACAAACTATCTGAACATAACTTTATTCACATTAAAAAAATCATCTGTAATTTGATTTGACCTACACATACCCCATCTCACTTCACCCATTTCGCAGACCTCTCATCACGTCACCCACACCCGCACCACTAGAATCTACAAGTAGTTAGACCTAACACCTACACAGAGCTCAGAAAGTCCTCTCCCAAGGGTTTCCGCACTTCCCTGAAAATTCCTCGAAAAAGAAAAAAAAAAATACTCTTCACTCATTCCTTCCATTTCACTTTCACATTTCATCATCGAATCAGCAAGACAGACTTTGCACCTCACCCCAAGCGAAGTCAGAAGGAGTCCCCCAGCAGGCGTCTTGATGCTACACCCAGGAGTCCGGGGACCCTGGGTACTGTTCGGCTCTATAAGAAGGCCGTTTAGTGGAATAAAAGTCTACATAATTTGTGGTCGATTTCAGTCCGTACTGTGTTGAGTAATCAGTAGAAGCTGGAAAGTGGACTCGGTCATCAAAATAAGGGTCTTCATAGCTCCGAGGAGACTGCAAGTACAACCTGTACGCATCCAAGGTCTTCCTGGTGGAGTCATCCTGATAGTAAAGCTGCTGATGCTGTTGGCAAGATGGAAACACAGTTAAAGAACACTGCGGTGGCTTCCAGCTTCTTAAAGCATTTTGTGGGCTAAAGGTGACAGAGCGGCTTCAGGTGCAGCCGCCTTCACCCAAGCAGGGCTTCTGTCAGTTATGTTTATAGGCAAGCTGGCTTTGCGTGCTCAGGAGAGTTAGGTCCTCAAGGGAGTGGCCTGGGCTGTGGAGGAGGCAGCTCTTGCACAGGGAAGGTAAGCATATCGTGAATGTATTTGAGGGCTGGAGAGTTGGCTTTTGATATTTAGATAACGTAATTAAAGGATTGTACCTTAAAACATTTATCACTCAATTTAAAAAGAAACAAGGTGGTTTGATGAACTCTGCTGCACAGTGTAGTATTAAGGGATGAGCAATCTCAAGGCGGGAAGATGACAGAGTTAGCAGAGGCATGCGAGCAAATGATGCTAGAGACAGGCCTTCTGTGAGCCAGTGGTGCTAAGTTCCTCTGAAGCTGGCAAACACCACATGTGCAGCCGTATGGGGCACCTGTTTCTGGGCCCTTCTGTGCAGTCTTAGCTTTGACCTCACCATGACGCCCCTCAGATCATCACGGCTCTGATGTCTGTTTTCATCTTGCCCAAATCGCCTTACTTAGTGAGATGTGAACATTTACCATGTAAGTGCTGGCATCTGACTTAAACTAATTCTAGTATCACTGACATTTCAGAGTTAAAAATCTATGTGTCTAACCCTACCTCCTTTTTTATAGATAAAAAAAGTAGCATAAACTGGGCATAGAGGTGCATGCCTGTGACCCTGGCCACCCCTGAGGTTGAAAAGGGAGGGCCATTTAATCTCAAAAGTCTGAGATCAGCAGAAGCAACAGTAGGGCCCAGTCACAAAACAAAACAAAACAAAACCACCTGAAAAACTAGAACATGAATTATCAGTAATGTGGGAGATGTTTTTTTCTTTTCTATCTGAATAAAGAAGATTGTGGTGTAGAGAGGGGTCCTAGAACATGCTTATTTGGAAGGACACAATACAGTTCTGCCTGGGAAACCCTAGTGTTTTGTGGGTGAGAGGGGTGAGTGTGGCAGGAAGGGCCTAGTGGGTAGCTCGAGGCCCTTCTAGAAATAGAGTGTGGGGAGGAAGTCATAATGATGGAGCTTGATGTGTACAAAAGAGCAATGAGATCAGAGTGGGAGGTGTGCTCCCAACCTTGCCTCACCCCGAGGATGGAAGAGACTTTAGAGGTTAACAGAAAGGGGGAGGGGGCGTGGGGCGTGGGAGAGGGAAGCCGTTGGAGGAACATGCACCAGAGGGTTTCCAGCATTCCCATCATAGGCATGCGGTCTCACAAGCACTGATGGAAACGATTTGTCTAAGCCATGAGCATGGCATGGCTGAAGAGCAGAGAGCCTCAGGGGACACTCCTTGGACCCTGCACTGAGGCCCGGCTCTCACAAGTGGCCCCTTCACTGGGTGACTGCTAGCCAGCCTTCTGTACAAATCATGTTGCAGATTCACCTGTAGCCGTCTATTTTGTTCTCTTGCTGGTGAGGAATAGGAACTGATGTAAATTGGTGAAGGTTTGCTGGAGCCTGTAAGAAAATATTTTATTAAATTAAAACTAGTGCTTATTACCCTGGTCCACCAGGCTGTGTGGGGCCTGCCTTCTCTAGTGCTGGCACAGGCAAAGGGCAGCAGCTCAGACTCCCAGGGTCTGGGAGGGCGGGCAGTAAAAGCAGGCCACGTGCCTGGCAGGCAGGAAGACACGGTGAATGCAGAGCCCTCCCAGCGAGGGCTCATCTCAGCTCTGCTTGGTGGGCTCTGAGCAGTAGCGTGGCTCCCTGTGCTGAGCTGAGGAATGCCACTCTTCCAGGGCCCTGAGCCACAGTGTGCATCAGAGTGATGGGAAATGCACCATTGGCATGGCCTCCGTGCCTCGAAGCAGCTGTGAGGCAGGTCCTGGGTTCTGGAAGGGCAGGCACAGGTGTGTTCAAAGAAGCGGGGCTACACACAGGCATCTTGGGTCTGCCAGAGTTACGTCTATTGTAAATGGAAAAGAACTTGGTAATTCAGCAATTGTCTTCAAGAGTCCAGACTCCTGATGACATCACTATTATTGCTAACACTAGCAAAGGTTTTAATTTTTTTTTAAAATAAGGAAAATAGAGCATACTCCAAGCAAATTAAGTTTATTGAAGCAAGCAAAGATAAAGGGTGCATGCTCGAGAGGCAGTCTTTAAACGAAGCAGGCTGCTGCAGACCCAAAGCCGCCTGCATGTCAGCTTCTATGTGTGTTCCCTTCTGCACAGAGCGTGGTATTTGAAATGTAGCATCTGCAATTTTCTGAGCTATTAATTGCCATGGTAACAAAAGTCGATTAGTAAATAGTCCTGTGAAATCACAATTTCAAAGACAACAGCACAACTCAGACTCCTCCCCCAGCAGCAGTTAAGCTGCCATCAGCTTGCATTTATTTCTTTTTAATAAATAGGTATTTTCCCTCCTTCCCCTCTTCCCCCCCCCCTCAAGAAAAAGTACTTTTTCTCTTGCAGCAGCTCACGACTTCTTTGGAACGTCTGGAGCAATTTTGCTAAATCTTTGAGAATGGACCAATTACGTTTTGGGTTGGCAACTTTAACATATTTTTATGCCCATCTTTCTGAACAGGATATAAAAGTATTAACACTATAATATTTATTTTTATTCTTAAGAAATAATCACACTTGGGGAAAATCATATGATATATTCTACAGTTCACTCAAACCCTTTTCCACAGAAATGCAAATGGACTAGATTGCTATTGACCAGTGTGCACTCAGAAATGAGCCAGTCTAGGGGGATATGCAGCTCCAGCAACGGCACACAGGTCCTCGGTTCTGATGCGTAAGGAACTCGGGTTAGACATGGATGGAGGATGGGAGTAGACAGCATGGCACATGGGCACTCTTCTTTTTTATTTGTGGTCATCATGTAACTATATTAGCTTGATTTCTTTAAAATAACAAAGGGCAACAATCCAATGGCAGCAAAGAAGGGACAGGGATAGGGTTTGCTGCTGGGGGACCATCTTTATGTAAGTGCAGGCTCATTCCCAGGACACTGGCTGAGCGCTCAGAAATGTGGTTCCTCCAGGCATTGTATCACACACTCGCGTGGCGTCTTACCAGGGTACAGGCCTTTGTGTGTGGTGTCCCCTTGGCTATTGTAATACTGCATAGGTGGCTGGGTCCTATCGTATTCAGAGCGAGGGTCTCTGATTCCTAACAGTGCTGGTGAGGAAGAGGTGCTGCCAACTGAAGGGAGAGGCAAAGGAAGGGAAGGAGAAAGAGAGAGAAATCAGATTGTCAGCAAATCTGGAAAGTGCTCCAGAAAAAGGCAGGTTATTAGCAATGCCACAGTAAAATCAGCTCCTAGAGGCGCTTGAGGGCAAAGAGCAGCCAGACCCCGAGGAGGGCCCATGAACACGCTCTAGTTTCCTATACCAGGAAGGGTGACATTGGGCCCATCCCTAGCTGTAGCCAGCAGCCAGCAGCCAGCAGCCAGCTGCAGGGGTCCAGAGTAGAGTGCAGTGTGACTCAGAGACTTGACCCACCCTTAGACACCAAGTGGAATAACTTAGGAACCATGTAAGAGTTACTTCTCCTTTGTGGTCACAGTTTAGTTGCTTATGAACATTGTTTATATAAAGATGTTTGGTAGCAGGATTTTTTTTTTTTTCCTTTTCCTTGAGACAGGGTTTCTTTGTGTAACAGCTCTAGCTGTCCTGGAACTCTTTCTGTAGACCAGGCTGGCCTTGAACTCACAGAGATCCGTCTGCCTCTGCCTCCCAAGTGCTGGGATTAAAGGCGTGCACTACCACCGCCTGGCTTGATAGCAGGTTCTAAAGCATGCTTTGATGTTTGGTCATTTAAAAAATATCCACATTTAAAACTATCTAAATGTGTCTAGAAGGGCCCAGCTCATAACATTTATGGTTCTCTTTATGGTGATCTCACAGGAGATCATGTGAACCTGGTGCCCAGATGAGTTCTGATTCTAGCCTGGGCCACACACCTGATAATGACTACTCATCTACTCATGTCCCCTTTGGACTTTTTTTTTTCTTTTTGGCCAGGAAGGAAGAAAGAACAGGGTAACATGACTTTTTTTTTTTTTTTTTTTTCCTTTTTCTTTTTCTTATTAACAGTCTGGTTTGTAAGAAAGTTAGCTGCAAGTAAGTGGCCATTTCTTTACCCAGTTCACTTGAAAGCAGTGGTCCTCCAGCCTTGGCCCCTGTGGCTTGCTACAGCCATGCCTTCAGAGCGCCCTGGCAGGGCAGGTCTTTTCCTGGGCTGTCACGTCAATGGCACAGGGATGCCTGTGATGAGTGAGGTGGGCATGCACCTCCATGTCTCTGTGCTACTTCCAGCTCACTCTGGAGAAAATGGCAGCACAGAGGAAACCAGCTTCCTTTTAGGATGGCACTTAACAAGGCAGCAGATTGCCCATAAACAGATTCCTCACCAGTGCCGAAAGCTGATGGTCGCCCTCAGACAGCTGGGAGATAGAAATGGCACAGAGGGCTGCCTAGGGACCATGGTGGGGGCCATTAGCACTTTGTATGTTTAAGAGCTCCACATGGCAAACCCATCGCATAGTAACTGTGTGCTAATCTGTTTGAAATGATTCTGTGCTTGCACACAAGCCCCCTGTCTGCCAGCTGCCCCTATTGGCTCCCCTGACACCCCTGTGCTGAAGTCCTTAGACATGCTGAATATTTTTATAATAGCATGAGGGCTTATCAAGGGTGTCCAAAACCAAGCAAAGTTCTTGTTGAACAAAATAGCTCATAACTTTAAACCAAGACATAGATACCCACTACATACAGTAGGTGCAGATAATGTTTAAGAAAAACGAAAAAGCCCAAACCAACACAAACAGCATCAAATTCCCAGCACAGCCACAGACATCCATTATGTGGCAAGAGGCCCTGGGCAGGGATATTACTCTCTTTGTCCACATGAGCAATAGGACTGTCAGAAACAGAACAGCTGACTACAACAGATAATACATGTGTCAGAATGTGTGATTTAAAGCCAAATCAAAGTAAGAAGTGTTACTTTTCCTGTTTCATCCTGGTAAGAATTACATTTATAGGACTATTTTGACTTTGCGGTCCTAATGTTTGTTTATATGTAAAAGATTTAGTGTGAAGTTTAAAACATTCCTTCCATTAAGCTAAATTCTTCAAATGGGTGGGTGGCTCAGCTGCAAGAGTCTCAGTGTAAAGTCCAAGTGACTTCCTAAGAAGCCACGCTCTGAGGTGGGATGGGTGGACGGTGTAAGGGTGTGTGTCTGCAAAGCAGCCAGGGGCCTGCGGGGTGCCACTGCAAAGCTTGAAAGGCCTAAGTTCAAGGAGCCTGTCCCTAAGGTGGTTCACCAAGAAAACTAAGAAATAACAAACAGAAACAGAAACAGAAAGCAACCAACCCAAAGCAACAACGGCTGCAGCGACAATCCTACTTAGGAGGAGACTGAAGACTTGTGCAAAGTTGGCAGATAGCAGAGACATTCCCAGTCAGCCAGTGAGTCTTAAGTTACCCTCCACCCTCCAGGACTCTACATCTCGTTAGTGGTCCTGCTGGCCAGATGTGGGCGCCAGGGTCCCTTCACAAGCATGGTGAAGCAGCATCCAGGTGTGGGGACAGGCCCTGGGCTTGTGTTTATGCACTGCAGGCTCTCAGGTTAATAGGCAGTGCTGAAATGACAGGCTTAATCAGCTCAGACTCAGGTTTTTTTCTCTCTGTGTGTGAGAACAATGTTCCATCACACAAATGCCCACTGACCTGACTGGATGATAGGTGACATCTGTTGGTTGGTGGTGGACAAAGAAGGGTGTGATTTGAACCGGTCTCTCTCTAGCGTGGACACAGGTGTAATAAAATGGTTCTGATTCCATCCATCCTGTGGCGTTAAAAGAAAACAAATGTCTTAAAATGAGTAAGAGCACTCTACTGCAGTTCGTGAACAGGTGTGTGTGTGCTCTGAGGACTGCTGATCACATCACAACTATGCTTGGATGTTACCTTTTTGTAAATGCTCCGGAGGTCCCGATACTGCCATAATGTATTCAAGACCTGGGCTGCGGCCTTCACCACTTTCAGAGAGGATCTAGGGAGAGAAGGTGGTTTAAGGAAGATGGGTAGCATGGCCACTCACTTTGAGACACTCAGGCTGCAAACCAGTAGCCAAAGGAGCAGAATGGAGGATACCAGATTCTGAGTGCAGAAACCTTTGCAGCACAGGGGAACCCTGAAAGCTGCTACCCATCCCTCCAATTTCTCCCATCACATCTTTTCTTAAACCCACGGCCTCCACATTACTGTTGATTCCAATGGTGAGGCTTCAACCTCACCCTAGCTGAGTAGGCAGGGCCGCTAACTCTTGCCTACCCCTCATCGTCTCCTTCCACTTGGCTTCCAGTTACCTTATGCCCCTGAGGACTCATGATCTGGCTTCTCCTTTCTGAGTTCATTTTGGTGTCCCCATCTCCCTGATGCCCGTCAACCCTCACTTCTATAAACAAGCCGTTTAGATGTTGCTGACTCCCAAGGTATCTTTTTTTCTAGCTTGAGCGTCTGCCCTGCACCTCTCCCTCTGACCACAAACTCACTGCATGTTTCATAGTTATCTCCAAACACCCAAGTCCAGAGCAGGCTTCCCTGCCTCTTTTGACAAACACTCCGGAGTTATTCACAGTCTTCTCTCCTGCCGCTCACTTACCTGCTACTCTGCCCCCTTCAGCCCCATCAGAGATGCTGGGGTTGTCAGTGTGGCTGCTGCACCCTAGTCTTTAGTGTGTGTGGGGGGGATGAGGTCATGCTGATCTTTCTCTAAGGGAAACATTCCATGTCCCTCATTGCTCACTGCTCTCTGACAGCTTTGGCTTCAGCCAGAGGTTGGCTTTAAGCTCCCACTGCCTCTCAGTGCTGTTGCTCACCAACTCATCCTTCCTTCTCCTTTACATAAGTTCTGTCTCAGCTGTACCAGACCCTGTTGCTCTCCTCCCCTGGCTGCCTCTTGCTGGACCTCTGCTCACATGCTTCTACCCAAAGAGCTGCACCGCCTCCTTTACCCTGCCTGCATCCTCACCCAGGTCTCATGCCTACTGTCACCACAAGGCCGTCTCTGGTTACTTCTTTCTCCCTGACACACTCTGTCTTGATTTTGTCGTTTGCCCCTGTCAGCACTGTCTGCCAAGCCCTGCTGCTGTTACTCATTGCACTCCTCACCTGTCTTGGCCCTGGAATGCTGCTTTCTGATCTGTTAACTGTTGTGTGCCCAGGACTGAGAACAGCACCTGGACATGCAATAAATACAGGGGAGACCATTAGGAAGTAAAGTGCAGGAAACCAAACACAACTTAGGGCCTTTTTATTTATGTGTAGGGGTGTTTTTATGTATGTATGTATGTATGTATGTATGTATGTATGTATGTATGTATGTATGTATATATACCATGTTTATGCCTGGTGCCCTCATAGCTCAAAAACAAACCCAGGACCTCTGGAAAAATAGTGAGTGCTCTTAAATGATGATTTTTCCAGTCTTGTCTGGTCCAAGACATCTTGATTCTTTTGGTTTGAGTAAGAGATTAGGGGTGTGTGTGTGAGTGTGTGTGTGTGTATTATGTACGCAAACCTTTCTACAAGTGCAGGCTACCTAGTGAGCTTCTAAGAGTGTGTAAGGTGATCATATGACCTTCTGTGTGCGTGTGTGTGTGTGTGTGTGTGTGTGTGTGTGTGTGTGTGCATGTGTATTGGTGAGGGGGGAGAGGCTGCAGAGGAAGCCAGTGGAGTAAGATCTTGACTGCCTGTGTCCCCCACCCCCAAAAGACAAGGTTTCTGTGTAGCTTGAGCTACATAGTGAGTTCAAGGTCAGCGTAGAATACAGGGTAGGCCCTTATTTGAAAGAAAAAGCAAGCAAACAGACAAACATATTGTATGAATTTGTTACTAGTGAAATAGTGAAATAAAAGGGCTGAAAGGCAATACTGTTTATGCTGACAGATGTGGCTTCTAGCGGGTAAGGCTACGGTTTTCTGCATTATTCTGTATTTTAAGAGTTCTTTCAGGGTATCAGCTGACAGACTAGATGAGCTGTCACCTGAGCCTCAGCACTGCCATTCAGCTAATTAATCAGCCATCCCCATGCATGTAACAGGGCCAAGCTTTGTTCTGTGGGTGAGGGCACAGCAACAGAGAAAAGACTCAGTCTGACTGTGGGAGTCAGATGCTACAGGAAGACTCAGATAATACAGTCAGTGCCAGCCAGAGAACCAGCATGGGTGGGGGAGGGGGAGCGGTGAGAGTGGCTGCAGACCTACTGCTTGGAGAAGGTACTTGGCACCCCCACTTCCATTTTGCTGATCGGACACACAAAGGCAAACTTAGTCACAGCTGCAGCCACATGAGAGGAGGCTCTACTTCACTACTGATTAGTTCTGCCCACTTGTGCTGCTTCTTCTGTTACTGTCATCCACAAGCAAGGGGAGATGTGTGACCCAGCCCAGAGCATGCGCGTGCGGAGCGGTGCTTTTCCTGCCTTCTGGGCCCTCGGCAGCAGAGTCAGTCTCAAGGATGAGGTTCTGACATTCTCCCAGAGCAGGCCGTAGGCTTTGAACAGAGGCCAACGTGCAAGAGAAACAGGACTGTCTCCACCCTGGTGCTTTGGTTCTTCTAGGAGCTGACATGAACCAATGTGGCTTTAGCGATGGCTACAGCCTGGGCATCTAAGTCTCCCCCAAGTTCCTACGCACAAGTCCTAACTCCAATGTGACAGTGCTGGAGGTGGCCTTTGAGAACCAGGTGAAGATAAAGGTCACTGTCTATAAGACCAGAAAGGGGCTTGCACCAGAAGACATCACATCTATTGGTGCCTTGATCCTGAATTTCACAGGTACCAGAATTGTGGGAAATAAACTTCTGTTGTTCGTAAGCTCTCTAGCCCACAGCGTTTTGTGAGAGTAACCTGAGAAGACTAAGTCAGAACGAGATGGAGGAGTGAGGCACACTATAATAAAGGAAACCGCCACACATGACACAAAGCAAAGCCCCCAACCGTTGCCCCATTACAGGTCTTGGCTGATGTAGACTGCTCAGTCTATCGGCATGTGAGAAGTACAGAAATCAATCCTTGCGTCAGGCATGGCCCCTCCGCAGAGGCAGGACAGTCCCAGGACGCAGGGCCTCACACTTGCCTGTCTCCCCGGCCTTTGGTTATGTTCACCAGCTTCTCTATGCCCCCCGAGTCAGCCAGAGCTTTGGCGTTCTCCATGTTCTTGCTGGTGACCTCATGCAGAGCACAGCACACAGCTGCCACGGTCTCGTCAGACAGGATGCTGGGGCCATTGCCGCCGGGAAGCCTGTTGACCAGGTCTCGCATGGCGTATTTACCTGCCGGGAGCACAAGACCAGGGTCAACTCTCCACGGGCATTAGCTTTTTATTGCTGCTGTTAGAATCTTGATAATTTGAAGGTTTTAAAAAACAGAGCTTCAAAAGAGACATGGACATGGAAAAAAATACCCAGAGCCCATAGCAAAGAAGAAAGGCACAAATGCAACTTTGAGGGAAAGTTAACATTCACTGTCATGTCACTTCAACAAATGACTTCTTTATAGAACATTACTGTCACTTGCTGAAAGAAATACAAACCAGTGTTCGGAGGAATGACTGGCCGTGATGCCACACTATACACTAATGACAGTAATGAAGGCTTAGGGCAAAATCCTATTTTTAATTCCAGTGTATCAAAATACTTCAATTTCTGCTCAAAGCCTTAAAAAACAAAAAACAAAAAACCTTATCTTTGAATCTGGACCAACTAAGGTTGCCAAAAATGCTTTTCATTAAATCTTTCTGGGTCTGGTCTTCTGAGTCACCAGAGAGCAGTCTCCCACTTGAACAAAGCTGAGGGTTATGTCTGCTGATCTGGCATCAGCAGTTAACCATAGTTTCTTTAAAAGACACAAGGAGAAATCTTCTGGTGAAATTACAGGTGCATTACCTCCTATATAATGATAATGAAGTCCATGAGGAGACAGGGCTGAGGAGGGACTTTCAGCCAGGGAAGAGATATCTCATAAACACCCAACTTCTTTTCCTTTTCCTCCTCCAGAGATTATCTCTAGCTTTTTCAATTACAATTACCAACCGACAAAGTGGGATAAATGTACCACAAACAAACAAAATTAACTAAGGTAAAAGTAAATATTTTCTTAGGGTCCCTGATGCTAACCAGGGTTTTCATCAAAGGGTGTTTATATGCAGCGGCAGCTGTAGCAGGCGGGTCCTAACTGCAAGCTGCGCGCTGTGCCACTTCCTGCATGTCATGAGTAGAGCTCCTTAGAGCAGAGGTTGTTATGAAGAGTGGGGAACCAGTTGTGATGCTGGAAGCCTACAAGATAAACGTGGATCCGAGAGCATGGCAAGGTGACTGAATGCTTACACACGGGCAGAGTGTACAAGGACACGTGATTAGGCAGCCATGGTTCTTAGCAGTAGAAACTCAGTGAGTATGTATCTTCTCATAAGAAATTCAGAGAAGATAGATGTAACATCTAAGTCTTGATTCGACTGCTCTGACCACAGAGAGAGAGAGTCAGTCTCTCTCTCTAGGAAGTGTGGGGATTTGGCAGGGATTTGGCAGGGATTTGGCAGGGCAGGACCACAGACTCACTCACATACTCTCTCTCTCGCTGTTCTGCCAGGCAAGGTGTAACTGGCTTTACTGGCAAGTCACTGTATTTCGTTTAATTTTCCGTGACTCCTTTTTCGTGGGACTTGGCTTGACCTCAGCGCGGCCTCATGCATGCTATGGATGCAGCCTACCATGAAGCCATACCGCCTGCAGCCTTCCTTTGAGATAGGTCTCACTACTGCAGACTGACGTGTACCCTGTAGGCCAGGCTGGCTTTGAACTCATCTTTCTGCTTTAGCCTCTCAAGTAGCTGTGACTGGCTTAGACCTCAGCTAATCTTAAAGCTAGACATTATTCTCACTGTCTCTCATGCTTTCTCTTGCTCTCCATCCTGCCTCCCCTTTGTATTGTAGCATGTGTGTTTTAAGTTGGGTCTAAATTCACATGAATCCATTAAAAAAAAAAAATCACCCCTTCCCCCACGCCACCAGCCATGGGGCTGACATGGAGCCTGGATGGATGTAGGGTACTGTCCCCATTTTCTCTTACTTCCTCTAACAGTGACCCTGCAGGCACTGCCAACTTCTTTTCAGAGCCTGGACAGAGCTCCTCTGGGTCCCCCCAGGAGGAAGCGGGCAGCAGTAGGGTACACTGTGGGTTATGAGCTTAGTGAGCATCAGGTTCAGGGTACAGGACACCATCTATGGGGTACCCCTCCTCTTTCTGTTACCCTGCAAACTGCTGGGATAGGACAGTGCTTGGAGACCAGCAAACTGCCTGGTATGCAAAGAGGGTGCTGGTGTACTTGCTCTCTGTGACACAAGAGCAAAGGCCACCTAAAATACTGCATCCTAGTGGCCCAGTCCTTACCTCACCTCCGTCCTGACCCCACCTTGAGGTGGAAGTGACAGTGGTCTGTCACAGGGCTGAGCATTCACACAGACCTGGGAGGGAAAGCTATACAGTGTCCATACACTTTCTTTTGGTTACTTAGAAGATGGTCGTGTTGGTGAATTAGCAGATATCAGTACAAATACTGGAAAAGGAAATGAAAACATTCTTGTTCTGGCTGCTCAGGACATAACTTCTCTTAGGAGACACCAATTTCATTAAGCAGTACGGTTATATATACCTGAAATCACTGGAGATCTCTGGCTTTCCTGGAAATTTACCTTCTCAGAGCAATGTTTAATTAATGAGTCTGCTTCTTGTTGAAAAAGAATAGTTGGAAAGCAGAGAGTCCAAATACATCAAGAAATGAGGAGCAGGCTCGGTTGGAGATAATTTTAACGGCGCGCATTAATAAATCACGCGTTTTGTAACTGTCACAGTTGCTTCCTTTGCAGCTCACTCTGTCACCAGTACATACCGATGAGCTCCTTGTTGCGAACGTCCAGCGCCATGTTCCTCAAGGCAGTGGCCACAGAAGAGACGACTCTGTCATTATCCATCCTCAGGAGCTCAACAAGGATGGGAAGCCCCTTTTCCTTCCGGACAGCTGCCCGGATGTACGCTGCAAACTGGGGCAAAACAAGGCCGCAGTGAATTAAACGTGAGCTCCACTCTCACACGCTACTGCAATCTGAAGACATAAGCCAACACATTAAATGTTTTCTGTCCAGTGCAGACTAAGTCAGTGGTACCACCGCTTGCGAGACAGGCAGGCTGCAATGGCTGGTTTAAAAAGAAATCCCTCAACGCCTGAAGATCTCAAACCACCATCTGTCAGATTTCTGAGCAGTGCAGAGAAGGCAGTGAGTACTTTCTACTCAGATATTATAACCGTGATTATGGAAGGAGCCTCTGTTTCCTTTGCAGTTGGCCCCACACTGGATGCAGAGGCCAGACAGAAGTAGCATGGCAGAGATACCCTCCTAGTGTACTTTACAGGGGAGCCTGGCTTCACTGAGCTACTCATTTTTTAGTGCACAGTGTAACAATATGGAGAGTATGTCAAAAAGACTGCTGGAACAATTTCTTTTCTCAGGAGAAAGGGAGTTCGCCACAGACATGAGGTGCCATAATTCATACCCACAGCAAAAACATGTCTGGTTGCAAAATGCATTTTCACATCAACTGGCTGCTGCTTGTGCACCGTGTGAACAGGAAGGCAGTACTACGTCATTACCGAAGAAGCAACAACAAAGTGATGTTACCGAATAGACCTGGACAATTCAAAGGAGCTGCTCTAGGAACAGGTAGTATTGTCCTACTGTGGACAAGGCACGGAGACAGGGATCCATTAGCTTTCTGCAATTACTGTTAATGTTAAAATGTGTGACTGACTGCCCAGTTTCTTGAATGCGAACAGAAGTGATTATGTTAATCATATATGTAACAGGAACAAATGCCTTTCAAAGATCCAATTAACATTCATTGTATGAAATGATAGCTTTTATTTTCCAAATCAGATGGAATCTACAGGGAGGAAATGAATATTGTGCCCAGGTGGTTACACACAAGCACAGCATATACAACACAGTACAAGGCTCACTCACTCTTGCAGACAGCACTGGGGCAGTGTAAAGTTTCAGCTTTCTGAAACTGCAGACCCATAAGGCTTCCTGTTTCCCCTGGAGACTGCCTGGGCCAACCCAGCGAGCCTTTTCCCAGTTTTTCTTCTATTGTATATGCAGCCATGGCTACCTTTTTGTTTGTTTGTTTGCTTTTTGATTTTTGAGACAGGGTTTCACCATGTAGCCTTGGCTGTCCTGGACTCACTATGTAGACCAGGCTGGCCTCGAACTCACAGCGATCTGCCTGCTTCTGCTTCCTGAGTGCTGGGATTAAAGGTGTGTGCCACCACATCCAGTTTGCCATGGCTAGATTTTAAAAATCAAAGTCTTTTATGTTTATATTTTTATCACATACATAAGAAATGTATTTCTTAATTTTTGATGATGTGTATGTATGTCACGTGGGTGTGAGTGCCCAAAGAGGCCAGCAGGGGGCATCAGCTGTAGACTGCCTGGTGTGGGGTGGGGAACCAGACTCCTTTCCTCCTCAAGGACAGCAAGCTTTGTTAACTGCTGAGCCACCTCTTCAGCCCCGAGGCTCTGAGATTTTTGATATTCAAAATCCTTAAATACAATGTTTGTATTTTAAATAAGTTTGCCATGTGACTTTTACTTAGTGAATGATCCCAGGAATGAAAATCTACAAAGTTCAATCATGCGTGTTTTCATCATTACAATTTTAATCACCAAGTGATTCTTTGGCTATATAACAAATATTTATATGCCAGGAGCTATCCTCAGTCTTTGTGTCTCTTTGTTTTGTTTTTAATCATTTTGCTCAGTACTCCCAACCATGCACGAGCAATATTCATTTCATCGCACATATGAAATTGCTGAGGTCGGGGTCCTCTACCTTGGCTTGTAGGAATTCCGATAGCTTTTTAGCACTAAGCTATTTAGGAACAGGAAATAAGCAACCACACTGACTTAGGTAACACCAGACTACAAGTACCTGCAGAGACTCTGTGTCAGCCACCTGAATGAATACGCACACCACCTACTACTAGCAGAGTTCACTCATGGAGAACTGAGCCTCATCTTGGGAGGTGGGACAAGGAGCCAAAATATAGTCCCCTACCCCCCACCCCTTACCATGCACTTGTCAGCAAGTTTCTGGTGATTGAAAATGTTTCACATAGGGACTGTTTGGGAAAATAAGAAATGACAGCTGAAGTTTTTTTTGTGTGTGTGTTTTGTTTCTTCAAGACAGGGTTTCTCTGTGTAGCCTTGGCTGCCCAGGACTCAATTTGTAGACCAGGCTGGACTCGAACTCACAGAGATCCACCTGCCTCTGCCACCCCTGAGTGCTGGGATCACAGGAGTGCGCCACCACACCTGCTGATAGCTCAAGTTTTAAGAAACTTCATTTTCTGTTTGGCTGCACATGTGCAGAGGCACACTCTGGAGAAGTCTGAGAGAAGTGGGGGTGCTCCAGCCAGCACTGCCTGATCGCAACTTTTGGAATCAGGTCCCCATCTTCTTTCATTCACTATGATGTGGTACAGGATCCCATGGGGAACCCCAGCCTGTACTTTTCCTTGACCTCACCCCCTGCAAAGCCACAGAAGTGAGCCACCAGTGTCCGCACCTGCTTATCTTTGTCCCTCATCTGCTGAAAACCTCAGTGCTCCCTTGTCTGTGGGTCAGCGTCTGGTTTTGGACATGATGGCCAGCTCCAAGGCAGCCCCTCCTTGTCCTGTCTGCTTTGCCCCAGAGCAGCCTGCTGAACTGACACTGTCCTTTCCTCCCACAAGACCTTTTCCTCTTTTATCGCCTCCTCCTCTTCACTCCATCCTCGGCCCCTGCAGGCTTAGCTTGGTTCATGCTGCCGAAGTCTTCAACTTCATCCTCCTATTTCTCCCTGCCCACTGCCAGGCCACTCTGGGAGTTGGCTTTCAGGACCACACAGGATGGATCCAGTGGGCACTATAATATTTGCCTATCAGCCTCAGATTCTCAGGGAAGGGACTCTATCATATGCATTGTAGGGTACCCAGAGTGGCATCTGGTCTCCTCCCCAAACCCCCTTAATTCCCTTTTATGGACAAACCCTTTCAGCTCCATGGCTGATCTGACCACAGGGACAGAAACAAATGTGGACAAGGAGGAAACATCCCACCTTCCAGTTGCCAGCGGAGAGGTTCTGGAGCGAGCCGGCAGAGCCTTCCAAGGTGGCTGGGTTGGAACTTTCTGCTAAAAGAGTCAGATACGGTTTTACCACTGATGGGTGCCAGAGCATCTCAACTCCTTTGGGGGACTTGGACAGTCCAGGGATAGGCCCGACTCCATCCCACTGAAAGACAAATGGAACACGTGAGGGGGCAGGAAGGAAGACAGAACTCTGACTGCCGAAAATATGCATTTTGTTAGATTTGGCTTTAGCTAAATAGTAACACTCTTTTCTGCCAATGACATGATTTCTCATTCTCTAATACATAAAACTGTAGAGAAATAAAATGCTCACTTGATCCTCTTGTGGAGTTCTCTTTTTTTTCTTCTTCTTCTTCCCCCAGCAGCTTGGTTCTGAGTCTTTGCTGGGAGACTCTTTTCCTAGTAAGTCATCCAATTCATTTAGTCCAAGCAGCCGGGCCTGCGGGACTTCCAGCTCCAGCCGATAGGACAGGTTCCTCAGGGTACACACACAGTTCTCCACTGTCTGAAACCCAACATAGTGTGTAATTAAAAACATCACACAAAATGGCCTTGGCACGGCATACACCAACAGGAAATAAGTGGAGAACAAGAAGGAAATGCTGCTGTGTTTACTTCACCATGACACAATCTAAGGGAAGTACAACTCTTCAGTCTTGTGGACCAGGGTGCCGCTGTAAACGGAGGAGCTGGCTTTATGCTGAGAGTCATGAGGCTTGTTCAGAGCCACACGGCCTCACGATGCTGTGGCCTCACTCTGGCCCCTGTGCAGGACAGTGGGGTGTTCTGCCTCCCTTCCGGGACCAGTCCTGTCACCAAGTCTGATTTCTGCTGCATCCATTTCCTATCTTCCATCTCTGAGGAATGCATTAATTTCTTTCTGTTGACATTTTGCCTTCTGCACCTGGTTTTTAAACTTCTAATTGGGGGCCAACTGTCCCTTCAACTCAGATGTCTAAAGTCAAGGCTAGGGTTGGCCCACCTGACAAGTTCTCCTTCTCAACTTGCTGTTTCTCTTGGTTTCATCTGTAGGTCTTGTTTAACGTGGCTCAACTAAAACTTCGCTGTTACTTCTCCCAAGTCTATCTCTTTTCTCTTGCAGACTAGTCTTTGTGACCTAGCCCATGCCAACACCACAAAGCCTGGACACCTGCGGACTCCTGACCCTCTAGCTCTGTCTTCCTGACTTCCACAGCCCTAGGGGCAGAATTTACTAGAGTGTCACAAAGGAGACAGGCGGCATGGGGAAGAGTTGGGGTGGGCTGGGGCGTGTCTGTGTCTAGGAGCAGGAAATTCGGCATGAAAGAGCACAGCTGTCACCTGGAAACCACAGAGAAATCCTGGACCTGTATGAGGGCCTTCACCACACGTCACCATGTCCCCATGGTTCCAGGCCTGTTCTTTTGCCACATCATTCCCAACTTGTAATGTTTATAGACTCATCCTTTGATCCGGACAGCAGCCCCAGGCTCCGGATTTCAGAGACTGGATGGCAAGCACGCAGGTAGGTAGTTGTCACCTGCCACCTGGGGTGTAGGTGCTAAAAAGGCACTGACCTTGCTGTCATAATCAGACGTGTTCACACACGTGTGGATCACATACAACAGCGAGTCCACCAGCCCTTCACAGGACCGCATTTGCTTGCGTGCTTCCTCCCCCGCCGAGCTGAGGTTCCTGGGTGGACAGAGACACGGGGGAAGTTGCGGAGATGAACAACTTACTCTTCAGCCAGAAAGCCCAACTCTAATGGTCCCAGAGATGGCAGCGGAGAGCACACATTGCAAGGTGACTTAAGGAGATACACCACCCACTGCCACTTGCAGCCCTCTGTTTGCTAAGCCAGCTTCTTACATTCATGGTGACTTGCTCTGACCCATAGGCCTCAGATAAGCAGCTTCTGTGTTACTTCAGATAAAGGCTGTCATGGCTATTATTGGTTGTCATTTTGACTACATCTGCAATCAACTGAAACCGAAATCAATGGATACAACTGTGAGGACTTTGTTCCCTTTTTTCATTTGAAGTGGCCTGATGTTAATCTGGATCTTGAGGTTGGAAGCTTCACCTAGGCTACCCCTGCTGGCAGACTGTATAAATAAAGACCACGGGAGAAGGAAGCTTGCTCCCCCTGCTTGCCTGCTCTTGCTAGCAATCTTTCACTGCTATTAGACCTACTTCTCTGGGACTCCAGTGTGTACTGAAGCCCAGCTGGGCATCCAGCCTCATGAACTGAACTACTACTGGCTTCTTGGACTTTCTTGGATTAGCTGCACCACAGCCTCCAAGTCATTCTAATAACATCCCCCATATAAAAATATGTATATACATCCCATATATAATCTATAAATTGTAATAAATTCTAATAAATCTCTCTCTCACACACACTCATTCTATAACTTCTGTTCATCTAGAGAATTCTGACTTGAATATATAGACTTTAATTTACCTCTGTGATTATCACAGAATGCACCAGTAACTCTTACTTCACCATTACTTTTTATGGTGCCTACTGCCATCTTCCCATTCCCTAGTGGCACCTTCCTTATAGCTGGGCCGCAGTTCATCTAGTTTCACCCTGGTTTTACACAAGTGATATTTACCAAGCATTATAGCAGGGTCATGTAAGGTTTACAATGGGCTAGCTGAGGAGGGGAGCCAAGCTTCCTTGGATACAGGATGGAGGATGGGGTGCTGTTTCTGCTGACTACAGGCTGTGACCCATGTAAGACTGGCCGCATGAGTTGAAGCACCTGCTGTCTTCTTGAATCTTCATCCCACGTTGGCCCAGACACGAGCTTCTGTGGAGCTACAGCACAGGCCCTCTCCGCCTGGCTCAAGCTCTCTGCCCAAGAGGTGTTCAAATGTCTTGTTTTTGTTTTTGTTTTTCCTTTCAGGGCTGGGACTTGAACTCAGGACCCTGTGCATGACAGTACTGCCATCTCTAGCCTACAGACAAAGCCACTAAAGCTCATGGTGGAAATGGGGAGCTGGGCTTTGCTGGTCACTCTGCCATTCTGCCAAAGTTCTTGTTTCATGTGCCTTGAGCATAAGAGGCTTTGGAACAGTGTCAGATATGAGTGGGTAAGCAATTAAGGAGCTGATCCCCAACCGTTTAAGAGAATCACAGGTTTTATATGTTAAATGTAATGACTTAGGGAGCAGCATTTGGGCTGACTATTTACAGAACTCAGAAGCAATAGTAGTTGAAGTCAGATGAATCTTTACATCCTGAATTTCAAAGGTCATAACTGGAACTGAAACATAACCCAAGCTGTATCAGACCTGCAGTAAGCATGTGGTAATCAGAAGCCAAAACCAAAAACAGAAAATTCTACTACAAGAGAAAATGCTAGAACTGCCTGAGTGCCCTCAGACTGCACAGGCCATTCTGGCTAACTGATATAAGAGTCATATGAAAGACAGTTGCTTTTGGGCTCCAGCCTGTGCTCAGTGTCTCCTCACACAGTAACAAAGTCTGTACCCCAGACTATGTATGAAGGAGAGCCACCACCTTTGGGAGAAGCTAGCCAGATAGCGCCTTCTAGAGTCAATTTACTTATGACACGCATTCTTTCATCTCGTAATTAACTGGAAATGAAGCTCTTACCTCAGGCAACCTGTCGTATTCCGCAGAACCAGTGAGGTCTGAAATTTGATTTTATGATCATCATCAAAGGAAGAGTTATTCCACCCAGAATGTGGAACGATCACAGTGTTGGTTAAGGTTGAGAGAGCATCTCGAATGATTGTCATCTTTACAGCATCGCATGAGGATAAATTCCAAAGAACCCCTGAAAGAGAAAGTCCAAGCAGAAATTGGCAGATTCCATGGCTTTAAGACAGAAACAAACAAAAGAGCCCCAACTTATAGCAACGCAACCTGCTCCCCCAGCCCATGCTCCATATTTGCAACTGGACTGGGATGGACCTGTGGTGAATGCTGCACACACACATGCTGGCTTTTACAATGTATTTCAAGGTCATCTTCAAGTCATCTATTAGACAAGACAACTGTGGGCTTTACAAAGCAAAGAAACAATCCCAGGGGTGGGGTGGGGGGATGTGGCAGGGCGGTAACCCAAGCTCAGGGGCCATGAATACAATATGCCTGTGATTTTCGTAAAGCTTGCTTTTCCTGCATTGTCCCTTATATTCATGGCTGATTAATGACAAGCCTCTAGAATTTATGACTTAGACACAATTTCATTTTCTCAAAAGATTAATATACTTCTCTTCATTACGTCTCCTTTCTAGGTGTTTCTAATTAATTAATTAATTTTCACTTCACTAGCAGGAAGTTCAGCTTTAATAGTTTCCAGAGTACAGTGTAGTGTAATGTCCTAAAGATACCAAGAGCATGGAGGCTTGTTATACTTGCTTCATTTTCCTTATTTAAAGTTTATACATTTTATGTTTACTTTGAAGAGTTTTATTGCCATGTGTTTGAGAAGTATAAGTTACTGTCATCCCTCTTTAGATACAGGAGAAAGTAATAAGTGAAGTGTGTTAACTTACTGCCATAACTCTGAATGATTCAAACAGAAATGGAACCGCATTGGAGATGCCTACTTTAATAGCATTTTTGTATCAATGCGCTGTTTTAAGTAAGGAGTAGTGGAGAGCTGGTGCATCTGGCTTTCTTTGCCCAAAAGTCTCTTGGAGCCCCACAATCATCAGCACTGGACACTTGTGGGCCTGTGGGAGGAGGGGCTGGCAGTGTCTGCCTTTGTCTATGGGAATCTGTTGGGCTTGCGAACACAACTGATCAAGAGCACTGGGCCAGACAAGACTAGTACTGCTGCTCTGAATGTTATGATCCAAGGGGCCTGCCTGAGCAGCCTTCTCTGGATGTAAAGTACAGGAGGAATGTAGACAGCCTATAGCAGTTTTGGTGTTTGTATGATCAAAGAATAGTTGAAGAGTTAAAAAAAAAAAATCCTGACTGTGCGCCCAAGGGCTGCCTTCCCCAGCCATCCCTATACTGCAGAGATGTGTGTCAGTAGTGGAGACCGATGCCGTGTACCTATCCTCACCCTGTGTTTTGCTCTGCCTGTGCCTGCTTTGATTTCTAGACCTTATTAATTTGGTTTCTCAGCCCCTTCCCCAAGGACTTTCACCCCTGGTCTTTCCCAGCACATTCTAAGCACATCCTCTAAGGACTTTATCTTGTGTGGTGCCATCTGGTCGGACCGAGGCTAGTTCTCCTTTAAGGAGGGTGGGTATGTCCAAAAGGGGGATTTAGATAATTTAGGATCTGGACGATAAAGGCCCTGATTTGTTTTTGAAAACGGATTCTTCTCACTATGGTCTTTGTCCACATAACTGTTTGAAGACCTGAGGTCTCACTGAGAGGTGTGTACACATATGTGCCCAGGTGCTTAGGAACAGAACTGACTTCCGCTGTTATAGCTCTCTGGAGTGTTTTGGGGCAATGGTTGGGTGCTGGGGGTTTGGCCAGATTGTCTTAGAAGCAGCTGGGGAAGAAGTAATCCTGACGGTGGCCATATTTATCTTTGCTCCATAGTGGCCTTTACTGGCTGTTTCTGTTTCCTATGCAAAAGACATTAGCTGAACATTTTCTTAGGGAAAAACAATGGAAGACAGTGATGGACAAGATCTGAGAGCTAATTCTTGATTGGTCTGTCCTGTCCACGAAACAAGAGAAAGGAAGAAGACAGAAGAGTGGGCTGAGGCACAGCAGGGTTGGGACGGGCTTCAATGCTCCTGCTAATGAAGCCATCACATTCAATCTAGGCTGCCAGGAGCAGGAGCCAGCTACAGTGGCAGCACACAGCTCACTGGCCATGGACGGGGGAAATGCTATTACCCAGAACACCCCTGCTGATGGTTCTGGAGCATGAGATTCCTAACATGACTGCTGCAATTCTCTTTCTGTCAAAGCCCTTCACATCCCTGACCTCAGAAACCACAACTCTCAGGGACAGCTTCGTTTTCCAATAAGCTGCTTTCTTCATCACAGAGTAAGTGCAGTTTAGTCAAGTTAACTATAAGGCGAAGTTGATGCAAAGCAACGCTCATATCGGAGGCTATAAATACAACCAGATGTACAGTTGTCCCTCATTATACATGGGGTGGGGGTTGCGGGGCTAATTCTAGGTCCCCTCTAGTTATCAAAGTAGGCAGATGCTCAGGTTGCTTGCAACAAGTGGCATGTGCAGTACTGCATATGATCTATGCCCACTGTCTACTGTGTAACTGCATTTCTCAGCATACATATCCAATGCAAGGTAAACTTTGCGGAACTATTTGTTATACTATAATTTGTATTTGATTTTTTTCTCCATTGTATTGTTGTTTCCTTGAATATTGTCCTGCTGTCAGTTGACTCTGTGGATGCACCTTATAGCCAGCTCTTTATCTCCACAAGAAACCAAACCACCTGCCCCAGAAACTTCAGGTTCAATCACAGCCAAAAAGAGAAGAGGGGGCCTAGGACAAGAAATTCCCTGATCCTGGCTCTAAATTCCCTTGGTTTTGTTTTGTCTTCATTCCTAGCTATCCCTAAGCTTTACTTCTGGCAAGAGGGTATTCTTCAAATTTGAACAGTCTGAGGCTTTTTTTTTTTTTAAAGTACTGAACTAGAATTTTCCTTCTCTCCAACTTGGAGTGGCCAGTAGACTTGCATGTCATCCTACAGTTCATTAGCAATCAACTTGGGATTGGACATCAGATAAGTATCCTCAAATCACCAAAAGCAAAAACATCCTCAACTGATTCATAGCGTCTTTATTCACGCTGTGCTTGGAGCCAAGATGCTCCAAGTCAATCAAGCCCCCACTTGATTACTTTAGGGATATGCAATCCTAGATGGATTTTCTTAAAGGAAGATGAACACGTACACTTTTAAATTTAATTTAAATTTCATTAGGCACATACGGGCAGCTACCTAACTGTTCCTTTTCATGTTTTGTCACACATGTACCGAATAGAAAGTACCTGCATATACTTGTTGATGGATTAATTTATGCCTTGTGTTTGTTTAGAAATTTCCCTTTTATTTTCTGCCTATCGTGCTTGGAGGGTAGATTGTGACTTTTCTTGAAACAACATTCAAGAGTGAAGGTCCATAAATGCACAGAAGGAGCCCAGACAGTGACCCAGATCTTTTACGCAATCTGCTCGGTACCTATGTATGCTGCCTTTCATGACACCACCATCTTGCTGTGCCACCTCCCAGCATTAGAAGAGTCACACCATGACACTAGAATGCCTATCCCTCAGACTTCGAGGCAGGAAGGAACAGGGTTGCCAGAATAAGAACATCAGGCTATTTAAGGACGTGCAACACTCCAGCAGATGAGCTGGCTGATAGTGCTATCCGTGGGTCAACTAGGTCATAAAGCCAACCAGTGGGACTCTGGCTTTCATCTCTACAACAACAACAACAACAACAACAACAAAAACCTTGTCCCGTCTATTCATGACTAGAGAGGAAAGACCAGTTTTGACAAGCATGTGATATTGACATGAGCCACACGGCAGCAGCTTTATTGCCCTATGCTGTGTGCCACTCACCACACACCAAGCCACACTCGTACCTCTGCACTGAACAGGTCAGGCTGAGCCCCGTTTGTAGGGCTGTACTAACCAAGGATGAAGTAAATCTTAAGACACTGATTTAAAACTTTAAAATCAAAACCTAGGGTTTTGATTTCCTACTCCCAAACCCCACAGTACAGCACACAACTTAGTTCTGGTCAACAAATACTAGACAAAAAAGGGTTCAGTGAGACTGAAAAGCCTTAGAGAGGGCAGGATGAATCTGGCTCTTGCACTCAAGGTGAAAAGCACCATTCTCCCAGCTGGCTGACAATCCCTGTATACACTCCTCCTTGCTGGGGTGGAACCATGTTTTTTCCAGTTGTCTAGGCCTCCAGGACAAGAAGAAGACCGTAAGTGATGAGAAGAAAACAGAGCAGCTCCCAGAGGTGCCAAGACTGACGAGAACACCAAGAGCTATGAGCCTGGCCTTCTCCATCCACGTGGGGAGCCTCCAGCCCTGACATCCTCATGTGAAACTGCCCTCAAAGCTGTGAGCGGCATGTTCCGTTACTGCCGTGTGCCCACACAGAAAGCTAAAGGCAAGCTATAATTTAGTTTAGGAAGCTGGGGGTTTTATTTATTTTAAAGCAATTAGCTCTCTGTTCTGAGGACTGAGGATATGCACATACAAATGAATTTAGAAAGCATTAGGAATTTCCATGCGCATTGAAGAAAATGACGCTCATTCTCTATCACAGAAAAAGTACAGATCATCATGGGTAACCAGTAAGCAAAGTGAAATGCTGCTGTGGGAGATGAAAGTTTGTTTTCTTCACAAAGAGTGAATAAAGTAATTAAAATTCCATTTCACATAAATCCTATGCTGCAGACTGTTCAAAGCACTTGTGTTTAAAGCTAGCTGTAGAACTAATCTAAAGCCCAACTGATAGTTTTATACTCACATTAGAAGCTGATTTTGCTGATTAATTAAAATAATAGCAACTACTTGAAAGTACATTTAAAAAAGAACATTAAAACCCAAATAACATTTAAAAAGTGCTTTCCCCGGCACCGTGAATACATAACAGCCGACAAACGTGCTTTTCTCTGACAGAAAGGATCATTTTAAGCCATTTATGTTTTATTGCATTCAGTTTATATTCTTTCCAAATTATCAAAAATCAAGCACCTGCACACACTGCCAAAGAAGAAGCCTAAGAAAGAGCAGTGCTCCGTACATATCACTCACTGTGCCTTGTTTCTTCTCATGAGCCAACATAATCTCAGGGTCGGTGTGTCTGCCTGTCTGCCTGACTGTCTCATTTCTACCGAGCTGGAAACTGAACTTACAGTGCCATGCTACAGAGTGGTTTACCTCTGACCCATAGTCCCAGCCCTGACAGCCAGCACCTTTCTTAGGATGTGCACAAGATAAACAACTACCCAGCCTCTGGGGTGTGAGGAATGTTAAAGGAGACGAGGATGAAGATGACTTCTCTTCCTGTCCAGGGGCAGAGAGAACATCCTGCTGAGACAGCAAGTGTGGTGCTTGCAGTGATCTGGATCTGAATGACATCCATAGGCTCGTAGGGAGTGGCACTGTTAGGAGGTGTGACTTTGTTGGAGGAACCGTGTCACTGTGGGTGGCCTCGAGGTTCCAAATGCTCAAGCTAGACCTAGTGTCTCTCCCTGGTGCCTGCTGGCCTGGCTATAGAACTCTCAGCTATCTCTCCAGCACCATGCCTGCCACGCTTCTCAACAGGCCGACAATGGACTAAACCCCTGAACTGTAAACCAGTCCTAGTTAAATGCTTTCCTTTATAAATGTTGCTGTTGCAAGGCGGTGGTGGTGCACACCTTTGATCTCAGCACTGGGGAGGCAGAGTCAAGGGGATCTCTGTGAGTTTGAGGCCAGCCTGGTCTACAGAGCGAGTCCAGGACAGCCAGTGCTACAAAGAGAAACTGTCTCAAAAAACCAAAAAGAAAGAAATAGAGACTATGCTCTCACCCCGACAGTGCTGCATCCATGGACTTAGGGGGACATGGTGCTGTCACTCACACCTATTTGCAAATATTCTTCAAAACAGTGGTCAGACCGTTATAGCGCACATACAGTGGTACAAGGGTTTCAGAATGTATGCGCGTGTGCTGCGCTGAGTTGCTGACAGCCAGGTAGGAAGCAGGGGTGGTGCGGTGGGTGGTCTCTAACTCAAGACCATGGCCTCCTCCGAGAATGTACTCACTATTAATTTCCAGGCAGAACTTAGGAAAGGCTCACCTGCCTCTTTTCTGTGGCGGCTCCTGAAGGTCACCCCCTTTGCTCCATGGGTGCTTAATGAACCTCTGTGGCTTTTTGTTGGGAAAACAATGTAGTAAATAGATACTATGGTGACTACGTTAAGGTATGGCCACCTGCTACTGCCTGCCACCTTAAATCCACAAACCATGAATAGCTTCTACTTTTTAAACCTATACCGTCTCCACACGACCTCCACACAAGATGAGTAACTAATATAAAAACCCCAAATCTGAAATGCTTTAACATCTGATTTCAGATTTTCAGATCAGGGATGTTGATGTAAAGTCTATGCAAATACGTTAAAAATCCAGGAAATTCTTTAATTTGAAGTACTTCTGACCCCTAGAATGCCAGGGAAGGAATGTTCAACATGTATACACCTGTGCTATCTAGTACTGTAGCTGCCAGACACAGGAGGCTAAGTAAGCACTTGAAAAGTGCCTAGTCCAGATTGAGTTGTATAAAGCACACACTAGATTATAAAGATTTGGTTTAGAATCAGTACGAAATATCTCACAGTTGATTTTCATATTGATTACCAATCGGCATTCTAACTATTGGATCAAGTCAAGTACATTATTAAAATTCATTCACTGTCTTTGGTTTTATCCTCTGTTAAGGTGGCCACTGGCCACTTAGAAGTATGTATGCGGCTCGGATCACACTTCTACTGAGTGCTGGTAGCTTCCCGGTGAGTTGTGCGCTCAGGAGGCCTCATGACAAATATAGAAGGAGCCATGAGCACAGGCTGCACATGCCACTGCCAGGCACTCCACACACCTCCTCTCAAATCCACAAAGCACAGGTACCACTTATCACCAGGGGAGCAAGTGTTCCATAGAGGTGGTATGCCAGAGCCTTGTGCCTGTAGGGAAAGCTGCCTGAGGCCAAATTCCAATACCACACAGTGCCGGGTTGCCCTCCTTGGACAGCTATTAAATTATGACTTCTGTCTGGTAGGATTAGAGGCTACGGCACTGAGCTGCGGTGTGAAAGGTAGAGGTCAGAAAGAAAGAGGGTCGAGGCCCCTGAGGAAGACTGTCACCTTGGGGAAGATCAAGCGACGGAGGCCTGAAATGCTCTCACAGGTACCACAGAGCCTATGTCATGGGGCAGTGGTTTCTGGGTGAGATGGTGAGGACCCAGAGTAAGGAAGCGAGAAAAAGAACCACCTGTGAGGACTTGGGGCTTGATGCAAGCTGTTGGTGGTGTTAAAGATGAGCCAACAGCTTGCACATGTGTGGAAGTACGGTGCTGTTCGGAGCCAGCCCGGGGTCATTCAAGGTTAAAACAGTCTACTGGCTATGGAAAGATACTGATGCCCCTTTCCAAAGCTAACTTCCTCCTTTCAGCCCCTGCAGATGTTGTTTAGCAGGTTAGCTCGGGACTTTCCGAGAGACAGTTAGCTAAGATAAGATAGAGACTGTTCCGAGATAAACCACAGGATGTTCCCCTGATGGTATCATCTAGAGACATTCTCGGCCCCTCCTACTGCTTAGTTCCTGCCTCCACCCCATGTAAGCTTTTGCTTTTGATTCAATAAACAGACCTTGATAGGAACGCTACTTGGTCTCGTCTCTTTCTTTCCCGTCCCATCCCTCAGGCATGGCTCCCCTCGTGACCCCGTAATTACTGGTCCTGCTGGACGGGACCCGGTGCTGTTGACAGAATGAGGAAGTGGAAGGGGTGATGAGAAAACCCTGCTATCAGAATGCCTGCCATTTGCCGTGTCAGACTAATCGCTCAAGCTTTCTACCAGGGCCACTGTGCCATCAGCAAATTATAAACATGAAATGGAGTTGGAATAATAGGAAAGCAATTATTATGAGTGGGACAAAAGCACTGTCTTCAATTACAGAAAAAAAAAGCCTTTTTGTGGATAAATCTGAGGAAGAAAATATGAGGGTGACATACAGTAATTTCCAGGGTTCTGAAGGTGCAACATCTACAGGGAGGGCACAATGGCCCCGGAGCAGGCACACAGTGCTGTGCTTGGCCTAAAGGCGTGGGCCACGGCATCTTCTTGAGAGGCCTCCTGGGTGGGAGGCCCTCTCCTGGCTCAGCTGGCTTTGGCCGACTCTGCCTGGCTCCCCTCAGAGCTCCATGGAATTTCCTGTATGTTTAGATGCATAGTTCGCCAGGTGCGGGAGAGCTCCCTCAAGTGTGGCTGTGGTGGTGCCAGGGTGCTGGCTCTGAGGGAAGAATGTTTCCTAGAGAGCTGTATCGGCTGCCCCAGGAGGGCCCTGCCCGAGCACTCGGCCTGCAGAGGCTTGCTTCTGTTACTCAGGGTTCTTCCCACATGAAGGCCATGAGAGGGATGGATGTTCAGTGTCTAGAAAGCGTAAGCGCTGACCTGTGTTTCCATGATTTTCTAATCACAGAGGCTGAGGATGGCACCCCGTTTACTCACTCCTCAGGACCCCTTTGCAGGACTGGATTTGTATTTCAGCATGTTCTCTACTCAGGTAATTTTGCCGCTTGCTGGGTGTTTTGAGAGGATTAAGGACACCACATGGTTATGCAGTACAGTGATCCCTGGAAGGATATTTCTTCAGGAAATAAGCTTTTAATTCAGGAATGCTGAGAAGCCCACAAGGGACATAGAGATGACTCCTTTTGTTGGAAGCAGGTGCAAGGGAAAAGGCTGCACAGGGGGCCCAGGAATCCTCTGAGCTGGAGCTGGCCGGGGGTGCAGTGGCCTCCACCTTAAATCTTGTTCTGCTGGTAATACTTTCAGACAAAGAATTTGGTCATTTATATGAACAAAGAGACTTAGTTATCGAGAGAGTCACTTAAGACAGTGGTTCTAAACCTTCCGAACACTGCCACCCTTTAATATGCATCCTCATGTTGTGGTGACCGCCCCCCCCAACCATAGAGTTATCTTCATTGCTGCATCATAACTGTAACTTTACTACTGTTATGAATCTTAGTGTAAATATCTGATATGCAGGATGTCTGTGACTCCTGTGACAACGTTGTTTGTCCCAAAGGGTCCTGACCTACAGGCTGAGAACTACTGCTTTAAGATGAATACTCTACACCTGACTGGTGTGTCCAGGGACACTTTCTCATGCGAGCCTGCAGAAGCTTTGAGACAGTGACTAAAGCAGTGAGCTACAGGGCGCCAGGCAGGGGCAGAGCCTCTGGAACCCTGAGGGTGTGATATGGACTCTCCACATGTGTGTCCCAACTGTTCTCATAGTTAGAGGCTGTCTAAGGTAGTGAGGGAACATACAACCAAAGGCCTCTCTTGCTGGGAAATTCTCCTCTGCCCAGTGCTGGCCAACCAAGTTCTTCATGTGACTTTAGTTTCCCACTTGGCTGCCTCCTTCAAAGGGCCCATTCCACGCACAAGGGCACATCAGCCTCAACTGTCTCTCTTGACAGACTCAGAAGACTAAAGTCACACTGCAGCAAGCTAAGACTTAGGGTTATACCAGGCTCCTAGGCTGACGTGACTGCATTAGTGAAGTTTGAGGAAGAACTCTCCAAAATGCTGGGTAAAAATCAAGCAGCATGGTGCTGAGAATTCCTTCTGTTGGTACCTCCACAGAAGGGACAGTGCTTAGAAACAGGCATTTGCATGCCCAGGGTTGCTTCTGTTTAGCATTTCTCAGTAGCTTGTGCTGGGGCGACACTTCAGCTTGTGTGTCAGGAGCTCAGCCTCCATGCACCCAAGTGTCTCAGCTGTAATGTGGGTGCGCAGGTGTGCTTCTGTGGAATAGAGATTTCTTCAGGGCGCTTTTCTGTTCTATGTTCTTTATGAACTAAGGGCTAGCCCATTTATAATGAACTATTTTGGGATAGTACAATTAAACTTAATTTTTTTTTGTCATTTTTCTCATTATAAGTTTTTATGGCTTGAAATGAGACAGGGAAAGAGGCGGGGGTGGCTGGAGATTTGTGATGAATGATTTTGTTATTAGTGTGGATTCTTACTAACTTTGGCTGGGAAGTGGGAAGGGCTGTTGCCAGATTTCTGAAAATAACATACACAGTTCTTAATAGCTCAAGTGGTCCAGAAAAGTAGGAAAGTAATGGACTGCCTCCTGTCTAGATCAGGTAACAAATGGCTGTATAGAAGGCATATTAACGAAGTCATGAAAACAAGAATAAAATTTTTCATTCTGCAAGTCATGGCTCTTTATATTATGAATGACCAATTGTTGCCAGGACCTACTGTTTGCTAAACCTTTGCCTGGCTCACCTAGTTTCCTTAGCACAAAAGTATCTAAAAAAGAAAAAAAAAAAAAAAATTGAGCCAATGATGAGGTAGGGCTGATATGGCTCGTGTTCTGCAGTGTCTTGAATTGCAGATTTCAGAAGGAAATACTCCACTGGCCATATGGATGAGCAATCACTTGCTAACTTGGAAAGAGTGAATACAGAAGTGATAGTATGAACTCAGCCTACTATTACTGAAGAACAAAGGCGACCTTCTGGTGTTTAACAAGGTGCCAGGGAGGAGCAACGCCACGAAAGGCTCAGGACATCTAGTTCACTGCAGGTCAGGCCCCCAAACTCTTTGTAGCAGCTTCAACTTCTACAGTCTAAAATATCATTTTAAGGATGTCCAATGATTAGAAACTCCCATTTCCTAGCTCAGAACTACAATTTAATAATCCTGAACGAATGAATTCATCATATCATTTTCAGTGACTTGGGCTCACAGCTGTGGCCTAGAAGACATTGACTTTATGGCCAAGGCAGGGCCAGTTAGACTTGGTGCAGCTTTTGCCTTGAAGCACAGTAACAGCAGAAAGCCTGTCGGGGAAGCACCATGCATGGGGCAGTAGGTACTCAGGGGTGGGGGATGAGGTTGGGGGGGGGAGAGGAAAAGACTTTACATTTAGTAACTAGGTTGGAGCACTTAATTTTCTGAATAACAGAAGACCTACTTTCAAGTGAATAGTAATTTCTTCAAATTATTAGCAGTTTGAATTCAAGTTTATTGGCCTTAAACATTTTATGATTCTAAGTTGGCTTTCATTATCACTGACAAGCTCCTAGTCCACACCTGCACAGGCCAAACGTCAAGGCTGGAGAGCCACTGCTCTTGCAGATGGCACTGGCTGGCTACTGAAGACCACACAGACACTACTCTGCCTTCAGGGAGGATTTTGCAGAACCCTGGCAGCCGCGGCTCAGGTCTTGGCTAGGGGTGCAGGCAGGACTGGTCGTTAGGGCTGTTCTTGGGCAAAATGAGCTCCCCAGGGTTGTGTTGCTTGTTCTCTCATTCAGAACAAATGTGCTGGCTGTGATGTGCAAGCTTGGGCTCAAAAGTTATACGCGGCTCCTGTCCTGGCCAACGCAAACGTGCAGTGGGGATGTCGTATAGGGACTCGTGTCTTGGATGGCTGATCAGACAAGGTGGATTTTGAGACCTTCTTTCAGACCACGCCCCCCCATGTGATTCTGCAATTTAAAGAATTTGTAACTATGTGACTTGGAGAAGTGTTAATGGAAGAAGGACCCTTCTCTTGATGCCTTATTGCTTGAAGACATGCCAAGGTTCTGAATGAACACCAGGTAAGTTTGGTACTACTGAAGGTTACAGTCGAGAAATGGAACAACTAACTTTACTCTTCCACTAGGTCATAGCTTTAACATGCGTGTACACACATCATACCCACATACATACACAAGCAAGCAATTTTTCTAGATGCATTATATGACTTGGTAGTTTCATATTAACCAGACAATGTTTACACAGAAATCAAGCTGACAGCAATAGCCTTTGAACTGGAATTTGCTTCGTATGTCCTCTGCATATGAGATCTGAGTGATACATTTTTGTATTGGTCATTCCTCATTTCATTTGACCATTCCCTTTCCAATATCATAAGCAAACCACTCCTCTTAAAATTATTACTGACGACAGTATGTGGTTATAAAGTAATCCTTGATTTTTCTCTACCATATGTTTCTTAAAAGTCAAAAATGCTTCTGGCAGAGGGTTCTGGGGAATATGAGAATATGTTTACAGTCTTATATTGGAAGATTCCATAGGATATAGCTGCTCCTTAACTATACAGTCACATTTCCTCTCTTCAGGGCCAGGGCCTGCATCTTAGAAAACATTTTAACAAACACAAGAGCCAGCAGACAGGAGCGGTGAAATGAGGGCCCATACCTAAGTGAGCACTTGGGTCAATGTGCCATAGGCAAAAGGACATGAGCCCTTCTGAAGTGCAGACTCAAATAAATTAGAATGACTTTTAAATAGTAAAATGTAGGGGGGAAAACCTCCCAAACCACTGAGTGTTTGTGTACTTTTCTTCCTGTTTAGCACTAACTTTTATAGAGTCTTTGAGGTCTGCTCAGGAAAGACAATATAACAATTCTGTGCTAGGAAAAACGTAGCAATGAAAGTCCAGAAAACATCTTACTTCTTTTGTGAGAAAGGAAAACGTACATTAGGGATAGCAGGATCGTGTCACACACAATGTCAGCTAGTTTAGCGAGGGAACCAAGGGTGAGTGTCTATGGATACATTTAGCTGATACATATGGAACACTGCAAATATCTTCTGGGTGTCCAGCCTTCTTCACACCTGTGAGCAACAGCCAGCCCCACCTACCTGCCCAGGGCATCACTTGTCCCTTACAGCAAGCACTATGCAAGGCACAGTCTAGACAAGATCACATGCTCTACCCACCTGTAACAAGCTCCCTGACTTCTGCATCAATAGATTTTCTCAACAGTCGCAGCAAGGCAGGGATCCCACCAACGTTCTTCATCGCTATCTTGTTTTCATCCGTAGACTTGCCAAACACAAGGTTTCGGAGGGCGCCACAAGCATTCTTCTGCACTTCTAAAACCCTGTGGTCCAGCAGGTCGACCAGATGCTTGATTCCCCCTAGCCTGTACACCTGGAATGAAGAAAATCAGGTACCAGGACTGAGTGATATGCAATACATTGGTGAGATCACGGTATACACCTGCGGAATAATTCTAAGGACACTCTCTAAGAGAGCGTTCCTTTCCTGTACATAGGGCTTAAAGAGCGATGGGAGATCGGGGGTGGGGGTGGGGAAAGACTGGCACCTGCATGCAGGCCACAGTCATGCTCCAGGCCTGACATTTTCCCTGTAGGAATGTGTGCAGTGAATACATAAGTGCAGCGCACAGCTGCCCACAGGCAACACGGGAAGGATTTCCAGACCTGGCTCTCCAGGCTACACTCCTCACACTCTTTTCCATCTGTGAGTTCTTTAGTATTTTACTTGCACGGTGCTAAGCTTTCCTTACGTCCACCTTTGGGTCTGTAGTTGTTTTGCTGTTTTACATAATGAGCAGATAATATATGGCACTATGAGATGATAAGGCCTGAAGTGTCACGAGAATCTGCATGCCACAGAGCACTGGCTGACTCGGCCAGTGACTCACGATCCCATGAACACCAGGACACCTGTCTTGACCAGAGCCTCATGAGCTATGTTAGCTCCCTGGTTCATCGAATGCAGTGATATTTTAATCTAAGAGATTCTTTGAAAATATTTCTGGAGCGCAGATTAAATTGACTTCTGCTCCATGTTTTATAAGTATGCTAGCTAAGTGGATGAGCTATGACAAGGCTGAGAGCACTCCAGGCAGTACACACGTTCCAGGTTTTCCTGAGAGGCAATGAAATGCAGTCAAGAAGTAAAAGTATCTGGAATCAATATCACTTCAAAAATAAATTTTATTTTTTAGTATTTTTCGTGGTGCTAAGGACTGAAGGGCCTTGCAAGCATATAGTGTACCATTGACAATACTCTCAACCACTACTCATTTAGCAATTATTTTTATTTTTAAAAATTTTGTTATTTTACATGTATGAATGTGTTGCCTGCATGTATGTGCAACATGTGTGTGCAGTACACACAAAAGCCAGAGGAGGGCATTAGATCCTTGCTAACTGGTATTACAGATGGCTGTGAGCTGCCATGTGGGTGCTTGTAATCAAACCTGGGTCTTCAGGATGAGCAGTCAGTGCCCATAGCTGCTGAGCAATCTTTCCAGTCCCCCACGTCCCTAGTCACTTCTAAATAGAAATCAAGCAGCTGCTAAGTAGAAGGCATGGTGTGCTCCGGGTCCAGTACCTCCATCTTCACTTTGTTGTCACCGAAACACAGGTGCTGCAGGTAGGCTGCAGCATTCGCCTGCACAGATGGGAACTGGTGCTGCAGCATGTGAATGACCTCTGGCAGCTCGGGGTCACGCCAGGCAAACTCCCTATGTGGAAGAGACACAGCATCAGAACGGAAGCTCCCAGAGGAATGCATTTCTGATAGGAGGGCAAAGTTCAGCAGAGGCAGGAATTAGAAATTAAAAAATCCTAAATTATCCATTTGAAAATAATCTCTCCCAATCAATGTATGCAGAGGCCCAAGTGCTTGTGATCCGAAGAAATAAATCATGGTGCAGACAGAGGAGTCGGGACTAAAGGCGCCTGTCAGTGGGCAGCTTTCCCAGCACAGAGCTCCTCCTTCCTCCAGGGTTTTACTTTATGCCTTTCTACCCATCTAAGAATGCAGCCGATGCAACACACAGGTAAACAAGAGCAATTCAGCTATGTGAGATGTCCCACGAGAAGAAAGGAAGGCCTGATGGGAAAGGACAAAACTGCTACTGGCTACTAATCACAGATCTTGTGGGAAACATAATATTCATAGTTGCTCTTGAGTATGAGTCAGAAACACAGAGGAGAAGGAAAAAGAAAAAAATAGCTTGTCAGAAATGCTATGCCCAGGGAACACCATTTCTGAAACTCCCTGGCCTTTATGTTTCCAGAACTGTATTATTGTTAGGTAGTGCTGAGCAGAGCCAGGAACACATACCCTGTGCCAGACACTATCCCGGGTGCTCCCCGCCTCCGTCAGTGCCTGGCAGGAGAGCACCTTCACATCTTCTCCATGCAGTGCACTTTGTTATTGGATGCTGACGTAAGAGCAAACATTCACACTTAATAGAGATCCTTTTATACTTCCTTTGCAGGCAGCATCACACTGTCACGATTTTCTGGTGTCATCTGACTGACCTACTGTTTAGGATCTTTGCAACTTGTCCTCTTTACATGAAGGACAGTTTTTTTTTTTTGTAGGAAATGGTCCACATAACAACAAATATGTAAGGGGTGCCATCAAACTTTAATGAAAATAATGAATTCACCCTGAGTAAGCTAATAAAAATCCTTTTCATATTAATAATCAATTGAGACTTCTATTAGTGTTTTGTTTTTCTGTACGTGGACACTGATAAATGTCGTTTGTAGTAGCCGTTTGGGAGGTGCCCTGGCTAGCCACTAAAGAGGCATCAATTAACTGGGATGGAAATAATGGATGGAATGATACTTGCCAATCAAAGGAAGGTCCTGGTGTACTCAGTGGCATGCACTGCAACGAGTGAGCACAGCGAAGCTCTGCCAACACAAGTCTGAGTATAACTGCATACAGAGCGAGAGTGGGTGGAAACTAGTTGGGAGTTATACGAAAAAAACCTTTCAAGAACAATACAATCTTTTTTTTTTTTTTCTTTCTTTCTTTTTGAGACAGGGTCTTACTTTCTAGCTCATGCTGTTTTTAAACTCGAGGCAAGTCCCCTGCCTTAGCTTCCCTACTTGCTAAGTTATAGAGCCCTGGGTGTCACCTGGACTGGGAAGGCTCCAGGGGTTAATTTTCCAGTCCACTTCAAAGGGCCATTACACACCTACATGTATGCACATGTACCACCCATGCAAACGGGTGTCCAGCTGCTAAAGATACAAGAGCTGATGACAACATGGCCTTAGAAACAGGGCCCTCTGCCCTTCAGAGCAATGACACAAATTAACATTTATCCAGTTTACCTGTATCTAGCCCTGTCGCTTGCCATCCCTGCTCCCCCTGAGACAAGCACTACTAAATATCATCGGCTATAGACGAGGAATTGGGTTCAGTATGAAGGCAGAAGTTAGGGGATGTACACAGTCTATGTGTGCCTCCCTACAGGAACTAGAATGTAAACACAAGTTTTGGAGCGGGGAAATGCAGCCATGGCCACATTTATATGGAGATAATGTTGGTGGCCAGTCTGAGAATGAGCTAGAATCAGGGAGGACTGAGGCCTAAAACAAACAGAGCCACCTACAACTACAACTGAAGTCTTTCTCTCATCGCTCACCCAGCCTATCAGTGGGCTCGTCTCTCCATCCTTCATCTTTCCTGAGCCGTCCCAGACTCCTGCTTTAAATGGCACCCTTCCCGGATTCAGTGTTTGCCTGGCATCCAGATGATCTGAACATTCTCCAGAACCCACATAATTCTGGGCAGCTATGCCAGTCTGCCTGTACTCTAGTCTCTGAAGGGGGAGACGGGGAGCCCCACAGCACGCGGGCTGGCGACTTAGTGCTTCTCCCTGAGCAAGGTAAAGGAGGCACTGAAGAGGATTCGCACCAGGAAACACACATGCCCCTAGATGCACCCACACCTATGTGCATGTGCACCCATGCATATGCAGGAATGTATATACATGGTGTACACACACACACACACACACACACACGCGAAAAAAAAATTCATAGGAATTGGAGTTACTGGCTGCAGCCTTAAGCTCTTCAGTCACTGTTATTTTGGAAATCAGCTGAGTATTTAGAGCACCGTTACCTCTCCTGTAAGAACAGTAAAACGGCTACCCCTGCCTGCTTTAGAGAATGGCTAGTGGCTAAGTGTGATGGTGAATAGTTATTAACATTTACCTCTGAAAAATGAGGCTTTCCAAGAAGGAACATTGTCTGTAATAGCCTCCCTTTTCTATACTCAACTGCGTTAAACATTTTTCATTAAAAAAAAAAAAAAAAAAAAAAAAAAAAATCTATGTAGCGTCTATTGTGTAAGACTATGCTGTAATTTACAAGAGTGCCAGGAGTGTGGTCTAATCCTTCCTGATAACTCACACTTATTGCAAACACTTATTCTTTTTCCTCTTTAAGTGGTACAGTGATGATTATGACTTTCTGACATACCTGGGAGCCAGGAGGAGCAGGCAGCATGAGGTCAGCTTCCAGTAGGGGCAGGGCAATTGTTGCCAATAACATCACCATGACTTGGGTTTAGCACAAATTTACCCTGGGAAGGCTGCTACCAGTTTCCATGCTAACTGGATGGCACCAGTGCAAGGAGTTACAGCCTAAGCCTAGACTTTTTTTTTTTTAGTATGGCTCTGTATCTTGATGTTCCATAAACTACTACAAAACAGAGGTAAATGTGTGAGCGAACTGTGTATAGGCCCTGGATAGGTACCACAAGAACGGAATCGTTGAGAGGAGTCAGTACCCAAGGAACACCTCATCTACTTGGCTTTTTGCTTCGGGCATCTTCTGCTGTTCTGTGGTTAGGAACTGGGGGGAGGACTGGATGTCGGGGTAGACTGGAATTTGTTGGTGCTAAAGAAGTCAGAAGGCACAGACAGGGCACTCTAAGAGACTGGTTGGTGTAGAGTGACTACTGTACAGCAGAGTTGAATGCACAGTAGGTGATGTTGGACTCCAGGCTTGTTGGAGTACAGATGTGAATATGTGAGAATTTAAGTCATATAACCACAAAGGCCATGTGTGAGCATCCGGGACCGCACCACAGAATAAGGCCGATATTCTAGGGCTAAATGTATCTGAAATATGCTTCTCAAAGAGCAAAAGCAGTGCTGGCAGTGCCAAGAGGATCTGCTAGTAACTTGGTTAGCTGCCACAAGAAACTCAGTAGTGTAGCAGGTCTTCTAGTCCAGGCTGCCTTGTTTACAACATCCAGCAGGTAAGCAAAAGTCACTGGAGACGATGGGACAGAAAGCAACAGTGGACACAGAACCAGAGGTAGTCCTGACCCTGGCCTTTTCAGAGGAAGAACTTGAAATCTCTCCAGTTGTGTTCAGAGGCTTAAAAAAGCTGGGGGTGGTGGTGGGGGTTGGAGCCCATGATCCCAGCAGACGCAGAACTTGAGGGTTTAGGGAAGTCTGTGACTTCCAGCAAGACCCTGTCACAAAAGCCAGACCACACCAAACAAACAAAAGACCATAATATAATGAGTGAGTAGATCTGGATTCTTATCAGAGACATGGAATCTATAGAAAAAGAACCAAGGTGATTAAAAAAAAAAATCAGTGTATAAGCAAAACAGATACAATGCTAGAGTAAAAAGCATGGCATGTTTGCAGAAGGGTCACTAGAAGCCGTCCAGCCAGAGGGGGCTAAATCTCATGGTTGCAAAGTGACTTTATTTATTTATTTTTTAAAATGTTATTTATTATTTATACAGTATTCTGTTGCCATGCGTGTTTGCATGCCAGAAGAGGGCACCAGGTCTCATTATAGATGGTTGTGAGCCACCATGTGGTTGCTGGGAATTGAACTCAGGACCTTTGGAAGAACACACAGTGCTCTTAACCTCTGAGCCATCTCTCTAGCCCCCACAAAGTGACTTTAATACATGTAACTAGGATCCCAGAGGGAGAAGAGGGAGTTGAGCGCAGAAAAGAGTTTAAAGAAATAAAAGCTGATTCCCCCACCCACCCAATTTTTTGGCAAAAACATCAATCTACATTCAAGGAATCTCAGTGAACCCCAATCATGCCAAATGCAAAGAGACCCATACTTAAGCTCAGCACAGTAAAACTGCTGGAAGGAAGCTGAGAGAAAAAGCATATTACAAAACAAGAAGAATACAAATAATTTCTTATTTCTCACCAAAAAATAACAGATGTCTGAAGACAATGAATAACACCTTTTAAAGTACTGAAAGAAAAAAAAATTCACACTTATAAATCCTGAATTTTATATGTAGGAAAAATACCCTCAAAAAGAGGCAAAACCATGTAAGATAAACTGAGGCTAAAAGAACTCACAGCAAACTCTTCAAGCTGATGGGAGTAAGATAAGATGGAGACCTGGGTCTACAGGAAGATCTTTAGTGGTAAAGGTGAATATTTTTAAGTATTTGCTTTTATTTCTCTTCATTTCTTTCAAAGTGGCCATTTTCCAGCAACAATATTATGGGTGTTCAAATGCATATGACAGTGACATAAAGGCCAGGGGGTAGAGAAAGGACCAGTTGGATGGAGAGGACTGCACCGAAGGACCACCAGGGACACACACCTTCCGTCATCTTCCAGGAGATGCTCTATCGTCAGTCTGTGCACAAAAACTGTTTGTATGTTTCAAAGCTGAAATTGACCCCCCACCCCTGCCTTTCTCTCTCTCTCTAAGTCAGAGCTGGGCCTGGTGGTGTGTATCTATAATCCCAGCATGAAGAGAGAGAGGTAAAAAAAATTATGAGCCCGAGGCCTGCCTGAGGGACATAGCAAGAGCCTGTCTCAAAAGACTAAAACACAAGGAAACCCATAAAACAAAACAAAACAAACAAACAAAAAAATCCCACAAAGCCTAAAAAACAAAATTCTTACAGATTTCCTTCTATATAGCAAACACCAATAATTTCCAGTCTCACGGAGAACTTGTCCAGTTAATTATCCAGTAAGAGCAGTAAAGTCTCAGGCTGACAAAATCATTCAAGTTGTTATTTTTAATGGAGGAATAGCAATTGTCAAGAGCCTCTGGTTCTGGTGTGCATATTCAGTCTTTGGATATGTCTTTCACGCATTGGATTCCAGGGTCAGCTACAGTAAACGTACCTGTCACTGTAGAATGACCGGCTGCTCATCTTGTGAACAGTGTTATCAGTGAAACTGTATACAATCAAAGCTCGCTGTAATCGCTTATGCAGTAGGCTATGGCATTACCATAGCATGAATAGCAAAAACATATTACCATCTGGGAGACTTTTGTTTACAGTGAATCAGTTCACATTAGATGGTGAAGCTGAGGTCTCCAGGGCCCGTCTTCGCCTCACAGGCGAGCCACGCTCCCCTGCCCTTACAGACAGCCACGACTATCCTGCAGGCCCCGTGATGGTATCGAGTTACCCTGAATTCAGAACACTTTGGGAAAATTTTGTATGTGTTGACTACCATAAAATTTTGTCATTCTGAAGATTTTAGAAAATGAAATAATATAATAATTTCCCTGACAATTATATAGGAGGTGCTATAAGAAAAAAAAATCTTAAAAAATAAATCCCTTATGATAGCCATAGTGACAAACTGTACACCTATGTCCAAAAGAACTTTAGGCCTACAAACAGACCCGTGATGTGCTTCAAGCAGACAGTGGCTTCCTGTCCACCTAAAGCACCTTTGCTTACTCTGTGTGCTGATCAGAGCCTCGCTGATTTTTGTTCACAGTCATTAGAATAAGCTGGTAGGCTCTTAAATTAAAAATGATAATTATAACAACTTCCCAGCGAAGCCACTGTGGGCGATAAGTGAATGAAACCTTGCTAATAATATATGCCTTAAAATAACACCAAAGTTGCATAAAACTTAGTAAAGATTCCATTCTTTGCGACAGGATAATTCTTTTAGGTCTGAAAACATCGTTTCTGAATACTTTAAATGGCTTTTCCTAAAGAGGAGGCCAGCTTTTCGGACTCACTTAAGTACCGAGGGGCCCATATCTACCTTGGCAAATGTCGTCTATGTGGCCAAACAAAAGAAAACAGGAATACCTATGTGCTCATAGTCTGTCAAGCGCGTTATGCTTCTGAGATGCTTCTGAGATGAGAATTTCTTGTATGCCGTCTTCTCCTAACTGGCACAAAGACACTTAAAGGACCTCATTGGTAAAAGATCTGCCTAGCGCTGACTAATACAAGTGAGAATTAATATGTGAACTCTCTAAATCAGGCAGGCAAAGGTGTGTGGATTGCTGATGTCTCACGGTCCGGTCTAATTTGTGTAGGCCCTCCCAGTAGCTGCTAGCTGCCTGAGGAAAGTACCTATATGATGAATGCTGCAAATTTTCTCACAGACCCGTGTGCTCTCTAAGTACGGAAAGAAAGCAGTCAGTTTTAAAAATTGAAGTCAGCTTCAATGACCTGCACAGGTGGAAGCAATAGAGATAAGGAATTACTGATATTACCACAGGCTTGACAGGTTAAAAAGACAGAACGGTGGAAGTGGTTGGTATGACAGGGCGTGTCCTGAAGAGTCCCTCTGGTACTTGCCTGGGGTCTTTCTGAATGCTATCTATTGATGGGGATCTTGTGGCACCATCGTCAGCTGGCCCGGTGTGCTGTAGCCTGCTGTAATTGCACTCTTGTACTCGGTACTGGACTGGCCGGTAGGGCTCCGCATAGGTAGCTGCTGTGTTCAAAGCGTAGTTATTTCTTTGGTATGTAAGGGTGCTTCGTTGGCTGGATGTCCTCTGTAGATTTCCAACACCTATTACAAAGTCAGCGTTTTGGGAAAGATTAGTTAGTATGTTCTCCACAGATCCGCACTTTTCAAACATACAATATTTTTGCTTTTAGACAGGATTAAACATTTGGCAATTGCATCAGCTGTTTAAATTTGGATTTTCCCAAGCCTAGCCTTGCTTAAGAATTAGAAGAAGTACCTAGAAAAGAAAGCCAGTGAGACTATGAGTCTGCTTTTAGGCTTTAGACATTTAAAACCCCAGTAAAACCACAAGAGATTAATCTCAGAAATGAATGGTTATTATGTCATAATTCTAATTTAGTGATTAAGAACAAGGTCTTTACTGAAATTTATAAATAACCCTTCAACTTTTTAAATATCCAATTTCTTTGATATCCATTTTACTTCTATACCTATGAATCTTGGTAATACTAGGAAAAAAAAATCCATGTCACAAGAAAGTCAGGCTTTCTTTCTATGGCTGTTTCCAGAAATTAGTACATGGTGGTATATACACAGCAACTGTCTGCACTCAACACTCTCTCTTAATAAAGCAGGCGTGTCTCCCATTGGGGTACTCAAGGGTCTTTCTGCAATTAGAAAAGCTGTTCACCTCTCCTCAGTCCTCTTCCCAAGAGCACATGAACATGTCTTCACTGACGTCTGTCAGAAGGAAAAGTCTTCAGTGGACCGAACTGTCCAACTTCGGTAAGAACACTGCAGACTTCTCTTCCCTAGTGATGTGCCTGGGTGGGGGGTCGTCACTGCCAGCTGGGCTTTGGCAGACCTATTATAAACTCTAAGACTTGGGGTTTTCTGGATACTGGAAGCTGCCTTTGAGCCCTCTCAAGCTGTCCTGTGCCACTTTCTGGCAGTACACCCCACAAATGCTACAGCTTCCAAACCTGTGGTGTGATAAAAAAGGTAAGGATTGGGTGTGAGCTCAGCAACCTGTTTATACATATTTTGTCCGCATTCTGTGCTGCTGTGAGCCTCTCACAGTGGGCATCTCTGTCACAACATGGATGTGAGACTTAGAGGAAATCCCACACTGAAAACAGCGATGTCCAATCAACCTCACTGCCAGGCTGGCTAACTCCGACATCAAATCACTCATCCGGACTATTTCAACACTTAGGTCAGGCAACACGAGTCACACAGAGCTATTTCAGCAAATGGTTGCCTTTCTCTGTCTGATACGAGTCTAACCTGAGGGAATCATATTTACAGCTTTATGCATTTATCCTTAAATTAACAGCACAATCATTACCTTCATTGATTAGGTTACACTATGGTAAAATATATCATCCAGTAAGCACGTGCTGAATGAACTCCTGTTTTACTGTTTATTGATTTGCTGTCACAGCTGCTTATCTGACAACTAACTGGGCAACAGGATTCTCCGCCAGCGGAGAAGTCGGTCTCAGTGAACTCTCTCTCCTCTTGGGCTAGGAAAAGCAGGAAAGCAGGAAACAGGGCCCACCTGAGCCTGTGCGGTACAAAGCTGTCTGTGATCCTTGGAGTTCCACGGTCCCATGGTTTGGGCTGCGGTAAACTGGGCTGTAGTATGTCCTCCCTTCATATATAGGAGTGATATGCAAGTCAGGAGACACAGCTGAACGAAGGTCTTGTCCAAGCTGACTGTGCTGACTGGCATAGGAGCTCCGTAAGCCTACAGGTAGGAATATGGCATCATCACAAAATGAGAAAACCATGGTGTGGTTAGGATCAGACACCCTGACCAAGCCCTAACCGACAGCACAAGAGTTAAGGCTGAAGATGACTTTTTTTTTTTTTTTTTTAAACAGGAAGGAAGGCCTGGTGTGCAAAGGACTCTGAGTACTGTGTTTTTAAAAAGAAACTTTCTTAGTAGCAAGAGGGAAGTACACTTCCTAATAAAAATGCATTATATTTAATTCGCTAGAACTCATTCTCCTACTAGGGGTTACTGTGATGAAATAGAGAATGCCCCTCCTGCTATGATTACCACTTAAAGATCATAGCAAAGGGTGCTGCATAAATGACAGCCTGGTTATCGATGGGCTGTCCATCCATGTCCCCATGAGACTGTGGTGCATGGTGACATCAGCATCAGCTTAGTTTGCGTAAGTATGCCCTGTTTGTACATCTCTTGCTGTAGCCCATGAAGGGAACCCCAGCTGTACTAGCTGCTCGCAGACCTCTCCATCTCATCAGCAGGTAGAACCTACTGTGCTTCACACAGCTGGGCCATCAGTTAGCCAAGCTGTCCCACTGCAAAGCTAAGAGCCCACAGGGAAGTCTGATGTACCCTACAACGGAGAAAGCCACGCCTCAAGGACCAATGATAGAAAGCTTTGCAGTATCGTTTACTCAATCAAGTTTCTATTTGCACTCCCACAAACCCCTACTTATTTACTTATAACAGTGATGATTCTATGTCATTCAAACTTTTGTATTTAAAACATTTAAAACAAAAATGTATCTTTTAAGCATTGATGCACTTTTTAAAATTTTCCAGACATTATTTAACTATACATGAGTAAGTATTTTGGGCCATATATATTTTTCTGTGGTAGAAAGTACATTTTTAAACACATTATGATATCAATTAAACTACACATTTAATCGCAGCACTTTGGAGGTAGAGCCGGGTATACCTCTGTGAATTTGAGGCCAGCCAAGGCCATACAGAGACCCTATATCCAAACCAAAACAAAACCCCAAACCAAACCAAAACAACATTTACAACCACCAAATGAATCCATAAATGAGGGTTTACTTTTAGAAATAGTGGTCTGGGAGACAGGGAATAAAACTTCCTGAGAATCCTTTGTTTCACTCAAAGCCTAGAGTTATTTGTAGCAAAGTCAGCAATGAAAGGCTAGTTCTTAGCTGGGTGTGGTGGTGCAGGTCTTTAATCCCAGCACTCGGGAGGCAGAGGCAGGTGGATCGCAGGATCGTAGGATCGCAGTGAGTTCGAGGCCAGCCTGGTTAATAAAGTGAGTCCAGGTCAGCCAAGGCTAACACAAAGACCTTGTCTTGAAATGTACCCCCCAAAAAGGAAAGAAAAGCTAGTTCTTACACATATTTTTCTACATATATAATACATTTTTTATATGTATACTTTTCTTTCCTTGAAATATCAATCCAATTTCTCTTGCACATCATCAGAGTCATTTAGAAGATGCCCATTTAGTGCTGAGTGCGGGAAACAGGAGTTTTTATGCTGTCTTCCTTCCCCAGGTCTCCATCATCTTTTTCAAGCTGGGAATTCTACACAGCTCTTGTACACAAACACTGAGGAGGACAAGCCCTCAGAAGCTGCTAGGGTTTGGAGCAGGGGCTCTTCATAACTGCTTCCAACATGACTTGGCTGCATGCTTCTCAGAGCCTTCAACCATACTTCTTTGATGACTGAATAATAAAATGGTAATTTCACAACTAGGAATTTTTCTAACCTTAAATGCAGGTTCACAGGGGCTAGAGAGATGGCTTAGTGGTTAAGCGCACTGTCCTGATCTTCCAAAGCATCCTCCAGTCCCAAGAGATCTAATATCCTTATACCAATGCACATTAAAAAAAAAAAAGTTTTTGAAAAAAAAAAAATCCACGTTCACTATGCTTCATAGGAATTTGTTAAATCAGAAAAAGCTTTCTAGAGGCCATAAGATAAAATATAAATTTTATCCTCAAATATATTAAAAATTTTAATAAAAAAGCAAAGGAACAAAAATACAATGGAGAAAAAGTGTAACTAACGTCAAGCATAAGAAGTTATTATACGTAAAAATTACAGAAGGTCTAAGCCTGTGTTTTTATTATAAAATGGATAATAAACATAAACTCTTCACCTTCGTCATAAACTAGTAATGGCCCTAGGTACAGCGTCTTACCCACCAGAATGGCCCATAGGAAGTGACAGTGACAGCAAAGGAAGCCTGCACACTCTAGTTACAGGTCACAAAAAAACAAATGCATGTACCCTTATTGGAGGACAGCTTGTTAGTCTCCCTCAAGGTGAAAAGACATATATGCTTTGTTGTAGCAATTCAGCTTTGACAAACAGATTCCCCAGGGAATACAGTATCTATTTATATGAAAAAATGTCTCTGTCAGCTAAAAATGATAAACAGACAAATGCCTATTAACATGGAGCAAGTAAATAAACTATAATGCATATATAAAAGGAGCACTGTGAATCTTTTTGTTTTGTTTTTTTCCTCCCAGCCCTAAGGTCCCAGAATAACCACTCATGAGACTCATTAAATTTTTTTTTTTACAAATACCTAGGCCATATAGATAAGCTCTTCTCTAACTAGCTCTTAACTCAAAATAACCCATTTTACTAACCTAATTTTGCTACATGGCTGGTTACTTCTGTTCAGGTACCATATCCTCATATCTTGCTGGCTCAATCTCCTGCACCTGGTTCTACCCCAGAATCCTTTCTGCCTGCTGGATGTCCCACCTCCTATTTCCTGCCTAAGCTATAGGTCATCAGACTTATTATTGGCAGGTGAAGTTTCCATACAGACACAAGATATCCTCTCAACATCTTTCAGAAAGAGTGCAAGCTCCTTTAATCTCAGTACTCGGAAGGCAGAGGCAGGAGGATAGATGTGAGTTCGAGGCCAGCCAGGTCTACAACACAAGTCCAGGACAGGCAAGATAACATAGAGAAACCCTGTCTTGAAAAACCAGGAAAAACAACAACAACAACAACAACAACAACAACAACAACAACAACAGAAATTCCCAAGGGCTTTGTGCATCTCCCATCAGGGTGGCCACCGAAGCAGTAGGGTATGAGACTCATATTCGTCCCCACAACTACAGCATTCCTCCAGAGAAATTCAAGCAGGTATTCTGCCCATAGGTTACTATATCATGAAGGTGTAGGAAGGTCAGTCTAGATGTTCAAAACCCTTCAGTAGAAAATAATGCTAATAAAGAGCTTAGGGTTCTAATAAATTCTTTTAAAATGCAGTGTGTACGTGGACACACACACACACACACACACACACACACACACACACACACACACGTGCGCGCATGCTTTATGTACCATAATATTTTGAGAAAAAAATTTGATGCTTTGCAAAAGAGTTCTGTGTATGTATTATACAGTATCATACAAAAAAGGACTAAAGCTTGAAAAATAAGTCACTCTCAAGCTTATAGTATAACTTTTCAGATAAAACCACTAGGACTGTCCACAATGATCATTTCCACACAGGCACAGGGAGGACTGACTCCCGGGGCTTTATACAGTGCTGTCACTTGTCCTCACCTGTCAGGCTGTCTGGCCGTGGTGGAACCATCCTCTCATAAATGTCATACTGCTGCTGTCCGAATTGGTCCATGTCATGAACAGTTCTTTGCAGTGAAGGTCCCAGATGCTGTGGTACGGCGGTCATCCCCGAGCGTTTGGGGGACGAAGACCCCACTTGGCCTTGAGATGGGGAAGCTACTCGAGTCTGGGCATCTGTCAGGGTCAGTGGGGACCCCACCCTGGTGGTGGTCTGGTACTGAGGGGCTGGTCCGTTGGGATTGGAGGTCTGTCGGGAGGTGACAGACCCAACCCTGCGCACAGCTGTTGGGGAGGCGGGTCTCTGTGAGTATGGAGAGGCAGCCCGCTGAGCAGGGAGCGTGGTGGAGGAGTAAGCACTGGGGTTCAGAGGTCGGGAGTCGGTCACTGACGGAGAGCCAAATCCACTACCCAGAGAAGTTCTCAGTGACCCCCTTGAAGGAGACACGCCTGTGCTGGTAACATAAGAAGGAGACTGTGCTCTAGATGGTACTGAACTAACTCTTCGCATGGCCCGATTGGCTACTGATGGCTGATGAGAGGGGAGAAAAGAGAATGGGTTTATCTAGGGGTTTGCATCATCCACTGTCATTACAGAAATAAAAACACACACAGCTCACACAGGATGTGACCTCACTATTGCAGGCCTCTGACTTTCTCCTTTGCATAAGCTTTTGTTTCTGCTCTTTTTTTTTTTTTTTTTTTTTGAGATTCATTTGAATATTAAAACCAGTCAGCAGAAGACATCTGAAGACATTTAATAACCTTTTTTTGGTCTTTACATTTTTCACTTGTTGCCTCTGTGTTTTCTGACATATGAAATGTTTTATTCCAAGTGGTACAAATGGCTTGTGAGCATGAAGGGCCCTGGGGCCATGTGCTTGTATCATTCCCTGCAAGTTAAGCTGGAGCCAAGGCAATGCGTTTTGCATAAAAACAAAAACTCTATCTATTCAATCTCTCAGCCTAAATGGAGTTGAGGAGCATTTATGGATGGCTAGTCTTTATGAGTTGGCTGTTAACTTGTGGGACATGTTTTTTCCAGTGTCTAATGTAGGAGCCTCTGGCTACTGCCTGGGTTCAGTTCTCCCTTGATAATTCAGTACAAGGAGGAGCCTGACCAGACAGGCGTCCTAGCCAAGTCCTTTAGCTCTCCTTTCTTTGGCTTTGTCTGACATATGAGCTCTTAGTGATAGTTTAGCTGGTGGGTTTAAAGAGATGGGAGTGAGCTACCCGAGAATCTGTGCTGTTTTTGTTAGCTTTCTTGATCTGTGCTGTTTTTGTTAGCTTTCTTGATCTTAGACAGCTGGAAAAGACTAGAATGGAAAGCAAACATTTCTACCATGGAATAGTCTGTGATGACTCTGTAGACTTCTAAGATACAATGGGTATCAGGTACCTTTCCTGGTGCTGTGCAAGAGTGAAGAAACCGAGCTGGAGATGTGGTTGAGGGGAACAGCAGGCAGGCTGAGGGATGGGAACAGACCTCAGGGTTCTGCATGGCAGGCTGCTCAGTTATCTTCTGTGTGCTTGGGTGGGGGGTGGGGGCAGCTGTCTACTGTGATGGTGAGGAGAGAAGCGAGGGTGGGATGGGGGAGTATGTGCAGCCTCATATGTCACTAGAGGATGAGCGCTTTGCCTCCAAGTGTTGCAAGCAACCTGGCTGCTGAAATACCTCAAGTGATCCCAGCCTCAACAGTCTGGGAGAAGTGGTGGAGGCACTGAGGTGATATGGGGAAGGAAGGATAAGGTAACTAAACAAGGCAATGGGATAGGGCTTAAAAAATAGTGTACAGTTGGGAGAGTTCAAATGTGTATTTGTGTGCTAACAGTGGTTGCACGGAAAAATGGAATAACATCCAGCTTATGGCTAGATAATATGGCTGTCCAAACTACATGTAGGTTAAGTCACAGAGATCTACTTATAATGCATTGACTTTAGGGACCAAAATCAATTTAATGTAAGTTTTTAATCTCTCTAAAAACAACATGATCATGACTAAGGATAAAACTGTAGCGCGCAGCTGGGGTAGATGCCACAAATGGACAGCTAGAGGCGCTCAGTGCAGAGTCCCTTAAACGTCACCACACACCTCTACCAGCCAACAGGCAAATGCATGGATGATGTGCAGGCCGGGCGCACAGCCTCAAGCAGCTGGTCACAAGGATAAGAGAGCTAGCTCCCTTTAACCTAAAAAGTCCTAAATTGATGAGCAAAACTACCCACAACTGTATCAGCTCTTCCCTTTAGTGTTGGAAAGCTGGCCCTATGTGGTGCGTCCTGCAACGTTTCCTGAGCTGTGTGAGGAACACAGAATCCCTCCAGCATTTCTGAAGGATTCCCATGGACAGAGCGCTAGCCTCGTTGGCTACTTTGGCTTTTAATCCTGACATAGTCTGGTGGGATGATGTGAATTACATAGCACCAGGGAAGCAAAGGAGTGTTCAGAAGCATGCGCACAATATTATATTTTTGTCTATCGACTGAGTCCTCACTTAACAGAGTGGATAAGCCAGCCTCCTTACTATGGCTTCACAAGGACAGGCATCCAGGACAAGAGATGCTTTCAGTGAACAATTTAGTGAAGGTGAAAATGTTCACTTAGAGTAGACTAGATCCCATCTCATGGAGGTAGAGAATGGTTTTCTGTCCTCTAGGCCTTCCTAATGCCTACTTTAGTGCTTGTATCGCTAAGGGTTAGGAGCCCCTCAGGAACTATGTCACTCCACGCCATCCTCACACTCTCTCTGGACTGCTGCTCCTATCAAATCTCTTGTTTCCAGAAGAATTACTCTACTGCATCTAGGAACTTATAAACATTCATTAGTAAGAGTGAACTAATTTGAACAAACATAATTCCAGGCTTTATGCTTAAAATATCTTCAAAACCACCATGCCCACAGTACGTAGTGATTTTGAGTGAAGTTTTTCATTCTATAAATTATACACATTAGCTTTGCTTTTAGTAAGCAATATCTCCAACAGTTATGCAGCTAAGAAGGGTATTTCTAGATGTCTAACTTACCTGAACCAGTGTTTGTCCTTCAGCTCTTGAACTCCTCACCACATGGTTACTTCCTGGTCCTGTGAATGGATGCTGTCTGTCTGCCTTGCTCACGGATTGGCTGTTGTGGAAACTCCCTGCTTCCTGGTACCCACTGTCAGAATAAGAATTCATCTGTGTTGAACTTCTTGAGTTTCCCAATGATCCTGCATGGATGAAATGGTGGGAACACTTCATTATACTTCTGAGGCTCACGCTTAAAGTAAAACAATGAGAAAAATCTAATGTTTAAAATAAAATACAACAGACCCTCACTTTCATGGAGAGATGTCTGTTCTGGTGAGTAGAGGGCCCCTTGCTCTGGTTCTGTCCTGATGAGATAGTTGTTGGGCTGGACAGTGTCAGAAGCTCTAGGTTTGCTTATACCAGTGTTTGGCACATCTGTAAGAAAATAAGTTTATAGCTGAATTTAGTGGCATTATAGAACAACATTACTTTCTGAAAGGTACAGATTTTTTCAACAGCATCCTGTAATCCATAGGATACTAGAAAGCTCTGCTCACCTTAATAGCACAGCTATCTTAATTTTATCTATGTGAATGTGTTCTCCATGCTCAGTTTATTATTATACTGTGCTCGGCTCCATACATGTTTTCTGTTCTGGTTACAAGTCCCAAGTGAACTTGGTATTATATTACATCAAAATCTGGAAATGCATCTTGTTCCCTCTTAGAAAACCCATCTCTCTCACTGTCCTCCAAATACAGTGACAGGTAGAATAAGAATGATGTCCAAATATCAAAGGGACAATACAGATCCCAACTGTTTAGAACAAAACCAAAGAGTACTCAGGACAGCGAGCTTAGTGATGAAGCCGGGAAGGTAAGATAAGCTAATGTAGTTCGTGCCGCTTATAGTTAAAGGAAGCCTGCAAAGTAGTCAGAGCTACAAATAACAGAGGCACTAATATCTTACTTACCTGTTTATTTGTCCCTTTAGTTTCCCCCAGAAGAACATATACACGTCTAACCTGATAACTGCTTCTTCTAATTAATTGCCTCTCCCGTAGCTTGTATTGTTTTCTATGGTACCAGCTGCCACCTTGAACTTGAATAAAGGGCAATCACCATCACCCCAAGAACTCACTTGCTTATCCATTCCAACCTCTTTTTTTATGCTGTACTTAGGTGATGTAGCTCTTGTTGACCACTCAAATACCCTCTTTCCTCCCATATATAAAACATACATTTCTCCACGTTTGGGTTATCATAATTTAAAACCCTTTTTTCAGATTTAACCTTTATGGAGCTAACACACATTTTCAGGAACGGTGCTTCACTTTCAAATACTTTAGCTAATTCTGAGTCTCTAAGTATTTTAATGTCTTCCCTAGGATTTCTCCCCAACTTTCCTTCCTTCTCTCCTAGGGTTCTGTTATAATCTACACTAGCAATAGTCTTACCGTCTCTATTAAAATATGTAAACCCAAGGATGCAGACTTGTCTCATTTGTGCTGTCATATCCCCAATGCCTCACGTGGCACCTTGTACTCTGTGGGTGCTCAATAAATATTTGTTGAACAAACATTTTGAGTAGCAATAGCAGTTTTCTTTTACTGGGTAATGATTCACAAATACTACTGTGCTATATAGCTTTATTTATATATTCAATAAAGTTGAGCTATGTAAAGCATAGTAAAAATTTTAGGCAGCACTAGTTGAGCTGGTCTAGAGACGCATATGAGTGAGGTATAAGGGAGTATTGGGAAATCCTAGTGCATTCTGAGGCTTGAACTTGATGTCAGATCCTAGCTGACATCGTTCTGTTTCCTGGCCTGTGGGAAGAGATGCTGACATTCCTCACAGGGGCTGCTAACAACCTGTCTTCTGATCCATCATATGACAGTTCGTTTCTAGGTGGCGAAGTCTATGACAGCACTGAATCCTCAAGTCTGGAATTTTAATGTAAGATTTCAGTTGTGTGTGGCTCTCTAGTAGATGGTAAAACATTATCTGAGTCACCACCAGGCAGGCAACAGAGAAATGACCTGCTTCATTTGTAAATCTTCTCCTAGGAGTTTCTGGAGCATAGCACATTTTATATAGCAATTCCTGAAGGAGTCTGTTAAGGCTTTGTTAGCAGAGAGTGTGCTGGGCTTGAAAAGTCACAGGGAACCAGAACAGCCAGAGGAGCTGCAAGAGGCATTCACCCAGGCAGAGAACACTGGGCAGGCAAAGGGACACACACACACACACACACACACACACACACACACATACACACACACACACACACACACAGAAAGTAATTGGCTAGCATGCACAAAGACAGAGGTTCAATACCCAGTACTGAGGAGAAAAGACAAACAAACAAACCAAAAAACAAAACTGACATCAATCATGGACTGGGGAAACAGTCAGTTGGTGGAAGTGTTTGCTTTGCAAGCTTGAGGGCCCGTGCAATGCCCTAAGCCACATAAAATGCCAGAATGGCAGCATGTACTTGAATTGCAACACAGCGGAAGTAAAGACAGGAGGGTCCCTGGGACTCCCCAGCCTGCCAGTGTTTTGATCTGTGAGCACCAGGAAAACAAGAGACTGCCTCACAGGAAGTGGAGTTCCTGAGAACAGCATCCAAAAATGAAGAACAAATGAACAGTGATTTTACACCAGTCACACTAAACACACACACACACACACATACACACACACACACCACCTTAACACAATTACTATCTTTAAAAATAGAAAAGCAAACAAATGATAAAAAAGCAACATTAGCTATGTGCCCTTGAAGTCTTATGCCCTGACTGTGTCTTCTAGTTTTCAGTGTTGTGCCCAGAGAACCACAACACAACACAGCAGTGCACACTGGTAAGGTGAGTGGAGCGTTGAAGCACCACATTGCCATGCAAGGAGAACTAAGTAACTGGGTGTAGAGAGGAAAGGGGTTTCTGTCCCATCTGTTAGCAAATGAGTCAGGTAGAGTTGTGACAACTTGATAACCTCCTCCCTGCCCCGAGCCCATTAGTAAGTATCTGTTAGGACAATAGGTGCTAAAATGTCTTCTGATTCATTATGTGAAAGTTAAGTGGCTTTCAAAAATAGTTTTACTATTACTGTGTTTCTTTGAACATTTATCAATTTATAAAACATAAATAGATACACACAAATGGGTGTACAGGCAACCACAAAGCACCAAATAACCAGAACACCCATTTCCTAATTAATTGGCAAAGTCTTCCTGATTACAGGATGGTGGGGAGTATATTGATCAATTATGTATTACTTATGCACTCTTACATTTAGATGCCTTTTACAAGACAGCTCAGGCACTATCCCAATTCAGAGAAAGCAGAGGCAGGAAGTGCAGGACGGACCATGTCATGGCTAGAGCTGTAATCTAGAATGACACAGTTGGCATGCTGTGATTTTATTTGGTCAGGATAAGAAATCAAAACATTTCAGGCTGGGCGTGGTGGCGCACACCTTTAATCCCAGCACTCGGGAGGCAGAGGCAGGCGGATCGCTGTGAGCTCAAGGCTAGCCTGGTCTACAAAGGGAGTCCAGGACAGGCAAGGCTACACAGAGAAACCCTGCCTCAAAACACCAAAACAAAACAAAACATTTCAATGACAGAGAGTAAGTGAGTGCTACTTTGAACTGCACCCCGAACAACATACTACAAAGACATGTTTTCTCAGACACTAGAAATACATGGGCATCTTCAATCATCAGCCAGCATCTCCAAGAAAGCATGTACTCAAAAATAGAGCCAGAACATTCTTTAAGATACAATGGAATCTCCATCTGTGCCCTAAGAATGGAAGGTTACTGGAATCATGGTCCTTTCTGCCTGTCAAATTTCATCTGAATGGTCTAATTAAAAAATAAATGTAAAAATCAGAAGATTTCATCTATAAAAAGATACTAGTTGGTTAAGGATAATAATGCCTTACAACTATGAAAAACGGACACATTATCTACCTCATGAAGTTCTAGTCAAAGATAGAATATGATGTGGATATTTTATCCTTTGTGCAATACACACCTCCAAATGTGTAACAGGTGTAAAACATTTGCTTAAGGAGGTCTTCAGTAAAGAATCTGGAGTCATTAAAATGGCTCTGCTTTGTTCAGCCACATGTCATGCTGCCAGACTGCATGAGGCGAGGGAGGTCGTACTGTGCAATCACCATGGAGACAGGAACCTGGAGCTCAGCAGAGGTTTTGGGCATGTACAATGCTGAACCTGGCCTTTCACAGGCCAGGTCGCTGGAACCTCCTGCTGGGTTCTCTGAGTTGCTGTGGGGTTAGGAGATGAGAGTTTCTAATGGTTCCTTCCAACTCTGTGGCCCGTGAACGGAGAAGTGCAGCAGGAAACCTCCCCGGTGGATCTGAGGCTCTCACTCCCAAATCTACCCAGATGCGGGAGGAGTCAACTTTCCACAAGTGCAGGAATGTCTCAGGCCTCCTGTGCTCAGGAGCAGAGCTCCGGGACAAGTTCTGGACGAGGACTGGGGCCTGGTACCATAAGGACTTCTCCTTATTTAGCACTTTGTGGTGTATCAGACATGTCCCCACAGCAGACACCCAGGAGCACATGGAAATGCTTCTGGAGTAAAAGTTCACACCAGGGCAAAAGGAACAAGGAACATGAAAATAATCCCTGGTGTGTGGAAAGGAGGCCAGCTGGTATTTTAAGAACATTAAAGATACACACAAGTTTGCTGACTTGGCTAAAAATCATTGTGTACATACCCTTGAAAGGCAGGATTTTTAATGGGAGTACAGACTTGAGAGAAAGGCTGAAGCCCCTGTTTCTTGAAATCATTTCTAGTCTGGTGCTAGTGAATATTTATATCAACTTTTAAATATTCATGAGAGCTCCGAAATTTTGTTCATCTAGAAAACGTTTTATGAAAAGCTCTGGGAAATAGAAAACCATTGATGAAGTACCATTGATGGAGTTCACTTTAAACTGCTCTGAAGATGACTTAATATGGCTGAAGTTCGCCCTAGAAGCTTGCCTGTCTACATCTCACTCTACGGCCAAAGCAAACCTTGCTGGTACTGTATCACAATCAATATCTGCATACTGAATCACTGATGCTTTGATTTCTACAATGACAACCCAAGAAGAATTTTAGTCCTATGCAACACCAAAGAGATGTCTTTAAACTCCGAGAACATGAAACTATTAAAACAATTTCAGGGAAAGGGTGAATGTGTTTCATTTCCATAAATAACCATGCCAAAATGAGTGCTTATTAGCAATTTTTAGTCTGCAGAAATCTAAACACAGGTGCCATACCTGCCAGAAGAACACATGCTTTGTAACTATAAAAGGAGAGCAAGCAAAAGCAAGAAGTAAAAAGCGGGACATGAGTGGACCAGACACACAGTTTGCCAGTTAGGCACTCTGACCTGGCCAGGGGCCTTGGGTTCATATGGGGAAAGTTGGAGAAAAAAATTAAGGATCTAGATGTAGCAGTGCATGCCTGTAATCTTGACACTTGGGAATTCAAGGCAGGGGAATCACAAGTTTGAGGCCAGGTTGGCTACAAAAGCAGACTGTTGGGGGTTGCCGTGTATTCTAACGCTAAATTACTGGGCCCCAAGATCTGGTTGCTATCTAGATCTTGAGGGCCATTCTCAAAGACATCGAGTGATGTGATGTAAACCTTACTCCCCAATTTAAAGTTGGTTGGTTAAAGAAAAAAAGCAGCTAAAAGCCTATAACTGGGCAGAAGAGAAATATGTGGCACTTAGGTTCCAGGGCTTGGGGTCAGATGGGGACCACGAGAAAGGAGAGAAGGAAGCCACCATGGGGCAGAATGGACCATGAGCATGTGACCATGAGGGCTGGCCTGATGGAGCAGAAGCAGTCCAGGCAGCAACAATTATGGCAGATAACTTGGGATGTGTAGCTGGGAAACAGCAAAATAGCTTAGATATGGCACTTTAAAGCTTTTATAATTCCAAGAGGTCTCTGTCTCATTATTTGGGAACTAGCTGGGGTGGAGAAGCTCTCTAGAGTGTGTAGCCATTCTATAGCAGCAGACAGATCATGTTCACACAAAAGTTAAGGGATTCGTAGTGATGGATGGAAACAGTTATTAACCTACAGGGAAATCCAGCCACCATTTGAAGTCACTCTCAAATATATTTTGCAGACATATTTTAGTTTTGGGGAGAAAAATGTAATCAAACATAGAAATGAGACTATCAGGAGGCTGGAGAGACGGCTCAGTCACCGTGAGGGCTGGCTGCTCTTGCTGAGAACCTCAGTTTAGTTTCCAGGGCCCATGTCAGGAGGCTCACTCACTATCACCTGCAAGCCCGGCACCAGGGGTCTGATGCCCTTTTCTAGCTCCTATGGGCACCTGAATTCACGAGCATATACGTATATTTAAAGAAAATGTCTTAAAATAAAAGAAAAAAATGGTATCAGAAGTTGGAAAATACAAAGCTGCTACAAGTTTCTTTTGATAAAAGAAAGGCATAGTGGTGTACTCAGGATGGAAGGCAGGGGGATCAGTGTAAGGCTATCCTTAGCTACACAGGGAATTCAAAGCCACTTTAGGCCACCTGGGTCCCTTTCTCTACAAATACAGCAAACCAAACCAACAGCCCTGTCTCCGCATGAAGCTATAAAGAATGACATTGCCTAGCAACGAACATAAAAATGAGTCTTCTGAAACAAAGCTTTCCTACTTTTCTCCTGGCTATCTGTATGGAGAAACTTTTCAAGGCAAGGTCAAGAGTGGGCTAGCACACAGGAAGGAAATGGGGACTACAGGTGGTAACCCCAAGTAACAAACCGCAAACCCAGGGACCAAGGCTTTGTGCACTGAGGGAAAAAAGGAAAATTGAAAGAAGAACCCTCAGACACGATCATTTCTATTACATTTTAGACAGTTAATAGAAGATCTTTTCACAGATCAAAAAAGTAGGAGAAAATTTAAACATCCATATCAAATGAAATATTAAACAGCACAACTAGATACTAATCTCTTCACCCTGTACTAGCTCTAGTTAAACTTTGGGGATCACTTACTTAACATACAGAAGTGCCTCAGACACAGCCAGGTATATATGTCTGTTGAAGCAAAACTCTAGTATTCTTATTTGGTGGTGGTCCAAGCACAAACATCAATAATTCATAGTTCTACAGCACAGAATCTGGTTTCCACTTCTGTACAGGTGTGTCTCTTGGTGGACAGCGTCCAGGTGGGGAGTGGCTCCAGGGTTCCCAGGAAGAAGAACCTATGGATACTTCAGATTCTTATGCATTTCTTTTTCTTTCTTTCTCATGTGTGCACGTGTGTGTGATAAGAGTCTCACACAGCAGCCCTATCTGGCCCTTTATGTAAAATGAAGGGCCGTTGCATCTACACAAAGGCTCCCATACACGTTATATCCAGACTCCTTATCATAACCAATAAGGTGTAAATGTTATACAAATAACCATACTGAATTATTTATTTAGAGAATGACAGGGTGAAGTCCGTACAGACACCATCATCACAGCCAAACCTGACACACCCGAACAAAATCAAAACAACATGTTTTCACATAACCTTTGTCTGCAAGACTGGGATCTGTGGTGCTGAGGGAGGATTCTACAAGTAATTTTTCTTAATAAAAGTTCACTTAAAAATCTTAAGTATATAGAAAATATGAATTAAATAATACCTACTTGGTAGAAAACCCATGTCATTTGCATCATAGTAAATTTCTTTCTATGATTTATAGATGAGAAACTCTGTACAACACAGCCAGCCTTTTCTGACTTCTACTCAGTTCACTCTGATGTGTCATTTTTATCCTGATATTTCTTTCTTTTTTTAAAATTTTTTATTAATTTATTCTTGTTACATCTCAATGGTTATCCCATCCCTTGTATCCTCCCATTCTTCCCTCCCTCCCATTTTTCCCCTTATTCCCCTCCCCTATGACTGTTCCCGAGGGGGACCTCCTCCCCCTGTATATGCTCATAGGGTATCAAGTCTCTTCTTGGTAACCTGATATCCTTCCTCTGAGTGCCACCAGGTCTCCCCCTCCAGGGGACATGGTCAAATATGAGGTACCAGAGTTCGTGTGAAAGTCATCCCCCTACCCTGATATTTCAAATGACTTGTAGAGAATTTATACTTAAACTGATTAAAGTTCATACTTCCTAATATCTTCCATTTATCTTTTTCCTTTCTTTGTTATAGAATCATAATATCTCTCCTATCAAATCATCTCTAATACTTCCAAACGTACCTCTATAAAACCAGGACACCATACAACCATAATGACTTTAATGGCATATACTGACTTTATATTCAAAATTTCCTGGTATTTTAAAGTGTTTCTGTTTAGCTGTCTTATACTTGTCAGCCCCAAAGAAGACTGTCCATGTTTAGTTAAGCCCCTTAATGTAGACATGGATGGACACATCTAATTTTCATGTCTTGTCTCATTGGGAACCACAGCAGTAAGATTGATTCATAGTCTGAAGACTATGGGTGCCTTGTTCCAAATACTAATTTTGATTTTAATGTGCGTGGTGAGGCACAGAGCTTAAAGGCCTCACAGGCGACCCAATGTATGGAGAAGTTTGGAGACATGAGGGATGAGGGCAGGAACCTGAGTTACCCCGCGATGGTAAAGAAGAGTGCATTTGTGCAGTGGACAACCAAAATAAACCAAACCCTCCAGGATCTTCAATAATATAGTGGTCATTTTATACAGCAGTGCTGACCTAACGGCCTGTGTGGGGCTGTAAGGCACTTCCTGCTGTAGCTGCCCTTCACGAGCTCTCCACGTGCCTACTGAAACACAACATGCTCGTACCATTTAAGCTCATGTCCTATCTCATGATGAACTCAATCTTCCTTTGTGTTGCAAGTTACTTGTTCCAGATGGAGGAAAGAAGGAAAGAAAGACTGTCCTAAGCCTAGTCTCCCATTTATCTTTTATCTTCAGTTGTTGTGCCTGGGGGCTTGAGCTCACTCTGGTGGCAGAATGTGTATCTATGTATACACTTTAGAAACAAACACCTCTCTGTACATACACAAAATGGAGAGCCTGCCTTTATGGCCTTAAACTTGGCACATGGGGCTGCATGAGGTGGGCAGCATGAAGCCATGACACTTCAATGTGCTGTATATACAATAAGTGGACACAGTACGGAGAATGCAGGTAATTGCTTTAAAACTTCTATTTCATCATTTCCTGTCCCTTCTATAGTTATTGCCAAATATGAAAAGCCCTTACTATATAGAATTGTTTTCTCCCTATGCACCTGAATTTACTGGGCACATGTAAAGTCAACTATAAGCTCCGCCCATTTCATTGCCCTGTCTTTTGTTGACTTGTTTTTTGAGGAGCACTAATCTTCCCGGCCTCTAGAATGTCTTACTTCCGGGTACCAATGCTCCATCATTTACTTAATATTCATTAATCTTTTAAATATGTATTTCTAGGAAGTACGTTAGAGTTAAGTGGGACTGTCTGGAGAAATGGCTCAGTGGTTAAGAACACTCACTGGCTGCTCTTTCAGAGAACCTGGCTTTAATTACCAGCACCCACATGGCAGTTCTCAACTGTCTGTAACTCCAGTTCTAGAGGATTCAATATCCTCACAGAGACATACATGCAGGTAAAACACCAATGCACATAAAATAAACAAATAAATCACTAAAAACAAAATAAACAGTGGGCCTGGGCAGGCCTATAATCCTGGTCACTTAGAAGCCAGAAGCAGGAAGATCCCAAGTTCAAGGCCTCTCTAGGCTACACAGTGAGCTTGAGGCCAGCCTGAGTAATTCCCAACCCTTGTCTCATAATAAAAGTAAAAGGCGGCTGGGTGTGTAGCTGCAGGTAGATGGAGAGAGCTTGTCATGCATGTGTAAGGCCCCAGCTTCACATATACACATAAAGAAAATCCCTCCGCCCTAAACAAGAACAGGAAAACAATGGGTTTTACTGATGGTGTGATGAGATGAATAGACCAGAGCCTTTCAGTTCTGCAAGGTGGTTGCTTCCTCTAATCCAGTTTTCTGAGGCTGATTCCCTCATCTACACCCCCGGGCCCCAGCCATCTCACACAGAACTGCTCAAACTGTCAATCTTTTGTATTATAGTGATTCCCCCAATAGAAAAACTGTGAAATTGTGATCCGTAGCAACCTCCATTTCACAAGCAGGGTATGAGAGCAACAAGCAGAATCACTGACAAAAAAACTCAGCTTGGCTTCCTAGCTTCTTCCTGACAGCCACTGTTACAGTTGTACATTAAAAAGAAAAAAAATTGATGTGGTTTTCCGCTATAAAAAAGCCACACCGGAGCATTTCTCTTCATGAAAGCGATTCCACACAGAGCTTCTTTCACCGTGAGAGTCCATGTGCCCATGTCTACATTCTCACTCCCCTTTGCCCTTTATTATTGCAGTACACATTTCCTTAAATTCTGATGTTATTTTCTATTTTATTATATACTGCCTTAAAAGTTACCTCGAGCTTTGAGGGATCATAAGCGATTGTACAACTACATAACATGTTAAGAGATGCAAAGGGGAAAGATGCTAACGATGCACTCGTCAAACAGGAAGAAGGCGGCGGCATGGATGGCGCTCTCTCTGAATCGCAGAGCAGAGCACAGGCAGCTAGAGACATGAGACTAAAGAAAACACAGAGCAGAGATGTGAAATGGTAAACTCTCCTCCTTGTAAAGACAAAAAGAAGTGTGCTGATGTTTTAGGAAGTGAAAATATGACAGGTAGAAAATGCAGAGTAATGAAGACGGCAAATGGCAAAGAGCAATGCGGTGCTTCAAAGCGCCATCATCACTTTGTAGTAGTGGTGGAGACGCACAGGATGCAGAGGGTTTGGTAACTTCTCATCCTTTGGGAAGTGGCTCTTTCCTAAAAGCCTATTATTCTTAGTGTAGGTTAAATGCCACCCACCATCTACCAACCATTAAGCGAAACCAGATTTTCCTGGGCTGAATTACAAAGAGATAGAAATCTTTCTGCTTAGCACACCCCAATTTCCTCCCTAGATGCTACAGTAAGTTGGCTATTCAAAAGCAAAACTCAGCAGCTGGGCTCAGTTTGGGAGCTTCAGCAGAAGGCAGCATGCTCAAGTGTCCCCCAGGCACCACAGTTGTGCCTCCCTAACAACTCACCCTCCTGCTGGACGCTTTTAAAGGGTGCATTTTTCAAATCGAATCTGTAAAACTTTAAAGAAGGCGGGAGAAAGGCAGACACACTGTCTGCAAGAAAATGCAAAATATGAAGACAGTAACAGTGACGGACTTGCAGCCCCACTCCTTCTGAGTCATCCGTTCTTACACAGGGAACCAAGGAAGAACATGAAGCTGTCTTCTGTTGAGACCAAGTCAAAAGCGCAGCATATGGAAGGCCTCTGAAATAGTTTTCACCTGCTAAAGCAACCCCTGTTCATTCTGGGAAGGATTTTCAAAGTATGTTTTCTGCCTGTCCTTCTACCCACACAGAGTTAATACAATAAAGTTTACAGTAAAAGACTACCAACACTGCCATTTTATTCCAATTATTAACTTACACTTGAACATGTAAATGGGCATCTATTATCTGCTAGAAAAAGGAGAATAAAAGGAATCAGATTTTTGTTTTATTCATAAACATCAATTTTCAATTTTCCTGCCCCGGAGCTATAGTTTACTGTCATGGCCACAGTTCGGATGCTATAAGCACAGCTAAAAAGCAGGCTAATCCCAGAAAAACACAATTCTGAGGGTAGGAGAAAGAGCAAGTTCTGCCATTTGTGGCTGTTATATCTGAAGGGAAGCCTGCCTGGAAAAACAATAAATACATGACTCTAAGGCCCAGGCTGGGGTAAGTTTGGGTTATACTGCTCTAAGAAAAATAAGGGGCTGTGTAGAGGGAGCTGGCTGTGGTGACAACAGCTGACTTGCTGCAGTTGTATCTCCCTGATGCTGGCAAGCTTGGGGAGACATGTGGGCAGCATTTAATTGTTATGTATTTAATTTAAGTATATTTTAATGCTTACACATACATATATTTTAATGAGATGGTTGCACTGTCTACTGGGGTGATGAAAGTTAAAAATGAAAACACACCCACATCTGTAAAATACTTCTTGAAGAATTTTAAGAAAAATATCCAGCCCATTAATGGTATTTGCTACTTGCCTATGACACAGATCCTGAAGATGGGGATCAAAGTGTGGGGATAAGGGAAGGGCCCAGCCAAGGACAATATGTGCAGTAAACTTCGAACCCCTACCCAGATCTAGCCAATGGATAGGACATTCTTCACAGTTGAGTGGAGAGTGGGGTCTGACTTTCACACGAACTCTGATGGATGGGGAGGCCTGTTGGCACTCAGAGGAAGGATAGCAGGCTACAAAAAGAGACTTGATACCCTATGAGCATATACAGGGTGAGGAGGTCCCCCTCAGTCACAGTCATAGGGGAGGGGAGTAAGGGGATAATGGGAGGGAGGGAGGAATGGGAGGATACAAGGGATGGGGTAACAATTGAGATGTAATATGAATAAATTAATAAAATATATTTTTTAAAAAAGGGAAGAAGGGCCAAGGAGGTCGTAGACACTGCATCTCCCATTGCATGTTTTCATCTGTCTGTGCTGCGCATCACCAGACATCTGTCTGGTGTTGGTAGCTACAACTGTCCAGCTGCCTCTCTAGCTCAGGAAGCTAGGCAGCAGCAGTGGGTGGGAAAGAATGGCAGAGAAGAGTTCCCAGCCCATTTCAACTTCAGACAGCATTTCTGCCACAGTGTGCCTCTTCCTGGTTCCCAGGAATATGAAGAAATCCCCACCTAACCCCTGTACCTATTCCAAAACTCTGACAAAGTCAAGCACCCCATTACCCCGCGACCTTGGAATGTGTGCAGACACTCAGCATCACCAGCCTCTAGGGTGCTCCGCTCTCCAGCTAAAGCTCTCAGACCTCCAACCTTCCTTTGATAGCTAGGTTCTCTGCTTCTAGTCCTCTAAACTGAAATAGCTGCCATGGGTTCTACTTTTCCAGCCAATAATAGATACTTTGCGTCTGGGGAGGCATAGGCCAGCCTGGATACACAGTGAGACCTGTTTGGAAATGCAAACAAACAGCAAATATAACTGCACATCTATGTTCTCAAGTTTGTTTAAAAGGGTAACTATGTGTAACACACATAAAAACTGAGATGAGATTAATTGTAAAAAGTTATTTTATATTTTCCTTTATTTTAAAACATTAACTGATGGGCTGTACAGCACATTTAAAATTGATAAGATTTTTTTTTATATAATAAAAAAAGGCAGGAAGGCAGGTAGTAAGATCAAAGTACAAGCTTTGCCATTCTCCACTGCTTGAAGAACAAAACCCAGAACCTAATCCAAGAAAAAAAAAAAAGGTGCTGGCCATCACTGAGGTGCAAATAAAAATTTAGGAGCTGCTACATCATGTCTGCTAAGATAGATAGTAAAAAAGTACCAAGTGTGGGAGGGGCGGGGAAAGACCTTATGCTTTGCTGGTAGGAACAGCCAAACTGGAAACCACTTTGCCAATTGTTTAAAAGTTAAACCCTGAGGTAGCAGCTGACCGAGGGGTTCTGCTCTTTGTTATCCACATAGGTAAAATCACAGCTGTAACTTTTCACAGCAATGGCCCAAAAGAGAAATACCTATCAATTCATGAGTGGATAAAGAGAATGTTCTCCAGTACCCTAATGGGACGGTATTTATCAATAAGAAGGAATGGAGTGCTGACACATAGGGTGAACCTTGAGAACACAATGCTAAGTGAAAGAAGCCCATCACGAAGGGTCACATGCCGCACAAACCCATTATCTGAAATGTCTGAAACAGGCAAATTCAGAAAGAAAGAGAATGGTGGCTGCTCAACATTAGTGCTTTTGTACAGAAAATGATGATGATTGATAAAATGTATGTTGCATCTTTACAGGTAATGACAGTGTTCTGAAATTGACCGTGGTGATGGGTGCACAACTCTGAATATATTAAAAATATTGAAATATGCAGTTTAAACGTGTAAATTGTAGGGCATGAGAGTAATATCTTAATGAAGTTATCATATCAAGAAGATAGAAAGAGCTACAAGGGAAACACTATGATCAAGATCACATCATACATGTTAAATCTGCAATAAAGAAAATCCCATAAAAGCTGAACATGGTGAATCCCAGACATGAAGGGGCTGAGCCAGGACAGCCTGGGCTGTGACTCAGTGAGCTCCAAGACACCTGGGACGCACAGAAAGACTCTGTCTTACAACAAAACAAAACAATCAACAACAACAACAAACAGGAGGAGAAGGAAGAGGAGGAGGAAGAGGGCGGCAGCAGTGATGGTTGACAAGGCCAAGGTTTACAAGCCTGGTAATGTCCTATTAGACTATCAGGAATCTCTAACTTTTTGACACTGCACCATGACACTGTCATCTGCTAAGTTCATGATCAAGAGTATGCAACTAAGTTTACAAAAAACAAGGGACGGGGAGGAGAAACAAACCAACCCACATTTCACGATGTGAGTGATGGCACTCATGACCATTCTGAGGTGATGGGACCACAGACTGTTGGATATGCGTACAGAATTTGGGTTTCAAGGGCAGTGAGTAAAGTAGCTAAGAATCAAAATAAGCTCAGAGTTTTAAACATTTTATAATTTTTTCCAAGTAAATATTAACACATTTGCCCTGCTTACACTGAAAAGTATCTTTAATATTTGCTAAGGACTGGACATTCTCTAGGTCCTGGTGCAGAGGAAAAAGAAACCTTACAAGGGCTTCAAATTTAGTTGTGAAGCTAATGTACACACCCTCAAACCTTCCTCTGACATTTATTATTCATGCATGCACGGTGTATTCATCTGCTCAGGTGAGCAGGGTGGACATGGTTCCTGCCTTTTGTGATGACCTGACACTGTGACAAAGTAGAGGAGCAACACTGGTCCCAGATGACACCCGGGGCTCCTCGGGTTTCAGATCATCTCTGATTACCTCCTAGGGACAGTGAGCAGGGCTGGCCTCAGGGTTCCAGCCTGGTTGCCACTCAGAGGGTTCAGCCCACAGCATTCCAGCTACACATCTGACCCACCTGACGAGATACAAGTGTGCAGGGAACTGTCCGCTCAGCAGGAGAGCTTTCCTTCACCCTGGGCTGGGGCTTGCTTTCATTCATTCAAGTCCAGCACGCCCAGTACTACCCAAAGCATCCCAAAGACTGGCTCTCCATTCCGACTTTCCCAGGTTTTTGGTGAAGCTGCCCTTCTACTCGGCTCAAGTCCTCGAGGCCTCAAGCCATCATCTTTTGTCTACACCAAGCCATTCTCCAAATCCTGAGAAGTGGTCTAGTCCAGATGGTCCTACACCAAATCACGCAGTACATTTCTACCTGGTCTTTCTTTGCTACATTTTCCTTCCCTGTGATTCACCACTATGCTGTTCTTCCAGAGGATGTTTAAATGGTGTGACTTTTAAAAAAGGATTTTTAGGGTGGAATCCAGCCTTCTAATATCTACACATTTCCCTTCCCCACACACTGCTGCTCCTGAGTGTTGTCCCCTCTCCAGTCTGGTGGAGGTGAAAACCAGGTGGGCTTCAGGCTAATTTTTGCATAGCTGCCTCAGAAGTGGCCAGTCCATCTCTGACACGAAGTCCCGCCTTATTTCCAAGGTAGCCACATATTCTTTCATGGGGTATCTAATATATAGGTCTTGCTGGTAGGAGCTTTTCCATGATCTTATCCACAATACCAGTTTGAACAAGCAAACACTGTAGAATAGCGATGTGAAAGACATCGGAAGTCTGTGGCCAAGTGCAAATAAACTTAGACAATGTGGCACCTGGTGCTCTAGGTTTCTTCAGGGCCAACTCTAGTCTTTGCAATGCTGTTGCCTTGCTCACCTTATAAGCTCCACATGGTTTGGTAGTGGGAGGCTAGGGGTGCTGGGCTAATGCTGTCTGCTACGCAGGGGGCACAGCATGTGGCATGTGGCATGGGTGCTTGATTAGCACATACTGAGTGAAGACTGCACATGTCCCTTGGGATAGTGGCAGGTGCTCTTTGTAATATAATCCATCCTCCACGTGGTAAGTTTAGGGGAAAAGACACATAAACTGCATTAAAGTCTACTATATGTAAAGACTATACCAAGACTAGCTGACATTTAAAAGTGAAGACATTGGTGGAGATGAGTAATTACCTTTTTTACAATGGCCTTCCTGGTGTCCCCTCTGTTGATATCGGGGAAGTGCTGCTTGATGCTGTAGCTTTCAATTATGCTAAAAGGATAAAGGGGACTGGAACTACCTACCACACCAGAGTGAAGCAGCTCAGTCTCAGTACTGTCTGCTTGGCTAACTTCACCAAGAAACAGGAAGACAGGGAATAAGCTATGTAGGAGTTAGTGGTACAGCACTGGCCTAGAGTGCACAACACCCTGGCTTCAGTGCACAGCATGGAGTTACAGGGTGGGTGCTAGCTAAGGAACTACTTTTTTGCTGTGTGTATCTAAACAAACAAACAAACAAACAAAAAGCCCATTTTTATATAATTAAAAACCAAACACACACACACATACCTGTTGATCTCCAAGGAAATGATTTTTCAGTTGAGCTAGAGAAAAAGAAAAAAAAAGTGTTTTGTTACAGAATTTAACCATGGACATATTTTGCATTCGAACACTAATATTTACATCTAATTATGTAAAAGTATAAAGACCTCAAATAAAATTCAAAATTACACATCTAAATTATTTTTAAACTCTATTTTTACTTGGAAATTAAGCAAATTATAAAGAGATACAGAACAACCGAGTGCATTAATGGAGCTGGTACTTGTGACACCATGAAACCATATGTGCAGCAGGTACATTTAAAAAAGACCCACTGGCCACTAAAAAGCTCAAAGGACTATGCCAGAGACTCCAACAGGCATGCAAGCTAACAGAGGCATGCTCTGAACTGAAAGTTGCTTCATAAAAAGCTAATGTACATAGAGCAGTATATTAAAAAAAAAAAAAAATCAAGACTTAGAAGCCAGGGCAGTATTTGTGCTACATGGTTTCCTTAGCTGAAAGCAGTGGTTCTCAACCTGTGGGTTGTGACCCATTTGGGTGTTGAACGACCCTTTCACAGGCTTTGCCTTAGATCATCAGAAAACACAGATATTTATATTATAGTTCATACCAGTAGCAAAACTACAGTTATAAAGTAGCAGTGAAAATAATTTTATGGTTGGCGGATCAGCACAACATGAGGAACTGAATTAAAGGGTCACAGCGTCAGGAAGGTTGAGAGCTACTGGCTTATAGTATATGTATTTAAAACACGTTTTCATGTGAAAATATATTTGTGTACCTTTTTGCCTTTCTCTGCCACTCACCAATTAACACGGGACATTATGGCATGAGGCGACAGTGTGGTAGACCATAAACTAGATGATTACGCATTTGTCAAAGGTCAATTAAAGCATTTAAGATATGTATCTACATCTTGAATACATTATCTTCTTTATCTTGCTCAATAACTTAATCAGTGTCATGAGTAATTTTATTTTATAGTTAAAACATGTGGCAACAAGAAATGCTGAGTTCAAACCTATGATGTTATGATTCCAAAATCAGTGCTCCTTAACACTGAGACAGACAGACAGACAGACAGACAGACAGACAGACAGACACACACACACACACACACACACAACTCAGAAAGAAGTCTAGAAAAATAAAAATCGAAATTATTTCTTTGGGGTAAGGACACAGATTTTTTCCTTTAGTAATTTATAAAAAAGAGCAGTAACTCTGGACTCAAACACTTTACAAAACAAAGGATGTGGAGTTAAGGAAAGGCCCAGACCTGTCAGTGCAATAGTTCCACATTCCTGTCTAAGTCTTTGATGTCGTCCCCAAGAACGAAAGGGTCACAGGGACTTTTGCTGTATGATTCCCCGCTTTCCACTGCAGGCTCAGCAGCTCACACCCCAGGGCCTGGGATGTCGGAAGCAGGTGAATGCAGCCACTCAGCAAATCCTGTGCGAGCTCCAGGGGCGCTGCTGCAGCTAACGTGCTCTTGCGACAGGAGGGTGGAAGGGCGGAAGGAAGACTGAGCCTCAGCAAGGCCTATTTGTCTTGTTCCGGTGGGTGGGTCACCACTGTCCTCGAACTGAGAAAGTGGGCTCTTTCTTACAACAAATTTCAGTTCTTAGCATTTTTGTTACTTAATTTTACTCCCAAAATCAGTTCTCCAAAAACTAGGACGGCTAATGCCTCACTGTACGCTTGGCCAAAACAATCACATCTTATGTCAATATTAATACATGCTGCTGACCCAACTGCTATCCAGAAAGGCTTATTATAGCTCATGTATCTTGGGACTACCATGAGAATGTACTAAGCTCTGAGTTTTAACTTACATAACTTAACAGAATGCTTCCTAATGATTCTCATCTTTGAAATTTACCAACCTTATCCTGCCACTCTTCTGGTCCTCTGCTCAGAGTAGCAGGGGCTGTGGCTGTCTGGCTTTTCTCTATGCCATGGGCCTAGCATCCTGCCTGCCTGGCACACGGGGGACACTTAATACACAGTGTTAATTCATAGAATGTGAAAAGCACCAAGCAGCTCTGGTAATGAGGTAAATATTGATGGAGAGCTGTAACTTTGCTCAAGCAGATTAACTTATTTCCCTCTTTATCACGAGGAGGTGCCAGTAAGCTTCCTTTGTGGCCTTTTCTTTTTTTCTGAACAAAAATCAGGCAAATAATATTTGGCTGCTGAAAAGACCTTAGGTCCCCTAAATACAGCAGGGCATCCCTAAGTCAATGGGAATCTCTAACTAAAATCATCTTCCTATTTCTATTTAAAGTAATATCCATAACTCATTAGGAAAATAAGCTAATAATGAACATTAAGATTAAGTGAAATTGCCAAGGTGTTTGGAGGACTACATATTACCCGATTACCTTGACAAGAAGTCGACAGTGCTGTTGTAGTGACTACGGAATATGTTCTTCAGAACAGCATGTTTCTCTTTTGAAAGCACCCACTTTGACTGAGTCTCAAACTGTTCACTCTGTGACCCGAGGACCGAATCTGAAATGCTGGTTAATAGGACTCACGCTGCTTTAGGCCTGGCAGATCAGAGCCATGGTAGACACCAGAGGCAGCCCCAGCCCGGAAGGGAAGGCCTGGTTCCTCCATCTCCTCTCTCCCCACCATCTATTCCTAGAAACACTTCCCAACCAACGCTGGCTGTCTACCATGTGTCTGCAGGCACTGTGCCCGGAAGACTCCGCCCTGGCTCCCTTTCACGTCCCTTCTGAAGATGCCAAGCAGCCTGTGTTCTAGGAGCTTCCACTGGAATGTGAAAGACATTTAACATACAAGGACTGAATCATCAACCAGAGTTTTGTGTCAACAGGAAAATATCATCATAATTTCAGATAACTTTATCATCAACCATGACTTAAAATGGACCATTCATGTGTTCAGAACTGTCCAGGTCAGAAGATGAACAACAAATAAAAAGAAGCTTGCTGGTAAATTAACCAATCAACGCTTTGCATTTTAGGTAAATTATTATTATTTTTTATTTTAGGTAGGGACTATGTATTTTTGTGCTTCATAAACTATGCAGCAATCACTGTAAAATTCTATACATATGGAATTAGTGTTCATTCACAGATAAAAATGGCCTCTTACATTGTGTTTGAAAATCCTCCTGTGTTTGGTCTTTGGTCAGGAGTCAGGAAACTTGCCTGCTCATACTCCTCCAGGGCCCGAGGGCAGGCTAGTGAGCAGGCTACACAAACCATGTGAGAACAGGGTGGTGATGACCTGAGTACTTGCCGTGAGCACTGTTCCTGGTCTCCAGGTTTTAGGATCTGGCTCACACGCCCTCCTAGAGATTCTGTGAACTGATACCTGATCATCTGTTTTGTGCATGCAAACCAGGGAGGAAGGGCTGTTGGGAACTAACAATCATGACTGGCTTATCATAAGACTGACAAACACATGCAGGTCCAATGAACTATGTCCAGTGCTTCCAATCCCACTTTATGCTTAGCATGTTACAGTTCTGTCCTGGAAAGTGAGCCATGGGTCACTGAACCTGAAAAGGAGGAGTTAGTTCACTGCCCAGAAGCTGACCTATGACTCTCACTTAGGGTACCCCACTACTGGGGACATAGGCTGGACATCCATCCTTCCATCCTATTTGGGCTGGAACATTCTCTCCATCTTTCTCCTAGTCAGTCTATCCTTTCAGGCTCTTTCCTGCTGTGACTACTGAGTTTTACTGAATGGCACTGGCAATAAATGGACGTCATTCTCCGACTGCCAATGTACAAACAGACCCACAGAAATCTGAGGGTGGCACAGGACACCCTTGCCACCTGCTTCCTTTAGTTTGCCCTTTCCCATCCAAACCTACATTCCAGGAACTTGCAAGTACTTGAACTTGCCTTGTCTGCCAAGCTGCTTCACACTTTGAATGATATTGTGGGCGGGGGGCGGAGGATGTGCAGAACAGTCTGAAAATTCTTTCAGGAACTGTTCAAATGCCAGAGCGGCTGTCCAGGTACCATGAACTACGCATACGCATGTATGGACTCTGTGCAGGAAACTAAGCAGTCTAGTGAGGTTTAACTTTACTTTGTGATTCTGCCTATAAAAACAAGAACATTCTCAGAAAATGCTCTCCCTGCCCTGCCTAACGCTGGCCAGCCTGCTTGGACATTGCTGAGTAAGCACTGGGGAGGTCACAGTGAGAACAGAGTGGAGCCACCCAGAACCCTGCCACACCACTTCCCTCACCCCTTCTCAGGTGCGTATCGGTCACTCAGAGGCAAAGACCTTTCAGCGGTTGACAAAACTAACCACGGCGACCACAAACTAAACTTCGCTCGTGTGAACTGCTCCAGAAACTGCATTCCCTTTGGCCATGGTTTAGGCTGACTGCCCACCCACCACTTGATGGCCTCTTCCTCGGTGACCTCTAAGGTCCTTCAAGAAGTAGAGTGATGAAAGTTGATTCCTTCCTCTTCACATCAGGACCATGTCCAGCTCACTTTTATTTTTCTACTTTTAATGATGATGATGATTGTGGTATTTGTTCCTGGTTTCCTTACCAGACCACAGCTCTGCTATGGGGAGAGACTGTGTCTTGATTCTAACCAGAATTGAATAGGACTCCAGAATGCTTGCCAATTAGAATTATTTTTTGGTGGCGGGGGGAGGTTGTTCAGTTTTAAAAGTAAATTTTACATGATTTTCATTCATCGTTTTTTAACAAAAGAGGCAGATTACTCATTTTAGATGCAGTAGGTTTCTTGAATGCTCTTGGCTTTTTGCTGAGAACACTTTTAAAATATAACACCTATAGGAAACCTAGGACTGAAAGCATTTACCTCATTGTCAGGTGAAATCTGTCTGTACCGTGGCTCCCATCAGCCATGTCATGGGCTCACTAGGCCTGTGAGAAGCAGGGTCGCCTTAATGCGACAAATGTCTGATGTTCCAGGAACCACTACCACCCACCCGCAGGTAACTGTCCAGTCTAGCTAGCGTTTTTGTGTGGTGCTTCAGAGGCATCTCTTGCCTTTTAAAAAGGCAGACTGAGTAGACAATGCAGTCTCTACACTAGGCTCATTTTCTGAGTATCAGAACAAGTAGAACCTCAGACAAAATGAAGCAATAAATCTTGATTATTCTTCCTCAGCAAGCACAAATGCTCCCCGTTCTTATAGCAAGCTACCTAAGTAAAAAAACAGAAAAGCCAATAAATAAAATAGATGACAAGGGAGCTTTGCAGTGCCTACTTGAAGAACAAGGAAGCCTGAAGGCAAATTGATACCATCAAGCCCTAAGAAGTCCTGAAGACCCTGGTTTAAAAAAATTCATTAGCCAAGGCAGAAGGCATCGCCTGTAGTCTGAAAGCAATTCTTGGCATTTAACTACACTTAGGAAAAGCTTCCAGAGTTATTAGTGCTCAGCCACAGCAGCAAACAGAAACTCTCCCTGTTTCTCATGTCTTACAGAGACAGAGTGCAGGCGTCTACCTGGAACCATGCGATATGCCTAAAATTCTGTTAGCCAGAGGCCAATTACCATTTTTCCTGGTTTCTCAAATAATTAGCCATAAGTCTCCTCTCTTCCAGAGTCAATCCTCAATATCTCAGTAAGGAGGGAAAGTGAAAACATGACAACAGGCCATAATTCAAGATCAGTTAGTTTGTATGTAATGAGTTTGTCCCAGAGAATGGCACATGTTCATAATCTATGAGTCATAACAAATGAGACAGGACAAGGGTCTCTTCATAATTATGTATATGACCCGAGGATGACACTGAGGCCAAGGAGAGACTGTGCTCCAGGTTAAGTTAAGAATGATGTCATTCACATAGGACATAGCAACTCCTGACCAGAGCCTTGAGCTGTCCCCACTGGGACATTCGCTTTGGTCCATCTCTACACCAAACCCAGTCATAGGTATGACCACAGAGAGGCAGTAGGTGGGTGGAGAGGGCAGACCAGATACTCCAGGGCCTGTAGGAAAATAGCCAGGCCTATAGCCTGACTCAGGTATTTCCTTTCAGCAGCATTTGACCCAAAAAACCTGGTCACACTCTCAGAATGTGTTTTCGTAGTTTCAGTACTTAAAGAATCACACACGGCAGGGGCAGGAAAGTTCAGTCTTGGTTTCTGTGGCTAGTGGGTTTAGTAAACTTGGTGGTTATCCGCTGTCTCACCTCTGTCCATGTGGTTTTCCTACTTCTCAATTCCTTTATGCTACCTTAAACTCACGCTATGTATTCTACCATAGTTTTAGATCCCCTTATAACAACTGTCTAAAATACACTTCAGGAAAAGGTTAAGATATAAATAAATAATATTATGACCAGTCTCCCAAAGAGAAAACGACTTTTTGATGCTCAGTGCAAACATTCAAAGTGAAGGAAACACACTGAGTAATAGAGGCGAATACATTTTAGATGATGTTGAATATTCTTTGACAAAAGCATTTTGTGTGAGTGCTGAGTGTATGAATAAAAGATTTAGAAGACCATATGGGAAGCGAAGATCAGAGAGGATGTGTTACTAGACAAAAATGAGACAAACAGTTCCCTGTGGCATCCCCGTAGATTGCACAGGAAGTAAGACTTCTGGCGAGGCCCACCCCTCAACAGTGTCCTGATTAGTCAAAGAAATCCAGAGAGAAGGATTTCCTGACATCTCAGCTAACACTTGAAAAACCACAGCAAATGGAAGGAAAATAGCAAGGTGCCTGGCTCAGCACCAGACTCCACGGTCCCGCTCAGGTAGAGGGTTAGCTTATGAACGGACAGGTGGATGGGAGTTGTCTGTGTTTATGGCCTGTTTAAAAAAAAAAAAAATGCTGTTGTTTCACTTCTTATCTTCTCAGACCCTCCAAAGATGAAGAAAAGAAAGGGGAAAAATTAAGTTCAAAGCAAAAATATTGTGTTCACATAAAAATGTCCTTTTCTTTTGGAGTCAGGACAATCTCAATCTTATAATTTTAAATGAAGGTGGCAATGGTAAGGATCAGGAAAAGAGTTTTCCCAAAAAGGGAAGAAGAGAAGGCCCCTGCTTTTCTACTTCTCCACACAAGACTAAATGCAATACCAACTCAGGACCCAGCTGTCCAGAGCTAAGAAAACCACTGATAATCACAAAGCTTTGTTTTGACGCACACAATTTCATTCTGTATAGTCTTTAGGATTTAGAACGCTCAGGAGGGCTGGCGAGATTGCTTAGAGGCTAAGACACCTGGGCAAGCCTGAGTTCTGTTCCCAGAACCCATAAAAGGCGGGCGAGAGAAGCAGTTCTCTGCTATTCAAATGTGTGCCAAGGCATGTGTGCCCATTATGCGCTACACAATAAATAAGAAAAAATGAAATTGTTGGAAGATTTACTTAATGTACAAATTTATCGTATGAAATTATTCCTTCAATTTTATCTTTTTTTTGGTGTATGGTTTGTTTGTGCATACATATACACATACTCACAGTGTGTGCACATGTGTGTGAGTGCCCCCTCTACTAGTTTTTTCTTTTTTAATTGTTCACCTCATTTTTGAGACAAGGCCTCTCAACTATCCTGGCTTGCCAACTTGTCCCTTGGGATTCTCCTGCCTCCCTTCCCAGTGCTGTGACTGCAAACATGTACTGCAGCACCTGACTTTCTAATGTAAATTCTGGGGATCTAAACTTGGTTTCTTGCATTTGCACAACAAATAAAGTCCATATCCTCAGATTCTGAAGAAATTTTAAGAGTACACTTTAAATGAAATATTTATTTTGCTAATAATTTACCAGTTTAGGCATTCAAAAGCAAATGCTTGGGCCAGTGATGGCACATACCTGTTACTCCAAGGTTTGGAAGGCTATGGCGACACCAATCAGTGTCCATCTAAAAAATAATTTCTGCCTACTGGTTAGCAAGACGAATAATTTACTTTTAGATCTTATGAGAAGTGAAGGTTCTTGAACTTCTAAAATAACTTTTGTTCCAATTAAGGACTTCCTGCTTTGCTCCCATTTCTCGCTGCCATCATGCTCGCAGCTCTTGATTTATAGGGCAGGGCCATTAGAAGCTATTTCTGTGCCGAGGGAGAAAGGAGTTCACATGGGAGGAGAGACCTAGGATCATCAATAACTGTCTGGGGAAAGGACAGAGCCTGGAGACAGTCAATATCCAGCCACCACTGCTCTGGTCTGCAGCACCGGAAACCCAGACGGGAGGCTGCAGACTGCTTAGAGCCCTGGCTTCATCTCCCACAGCCTTGAGCCCAGCCGCCTCCCTCTCTCTACTGACCACATAAATGCATAGGATTTCAAAGGTACCCACGTGGGGTGGGCCACGGCAGTGATCGGAAGGGTCTCTGAAGACGACATTCTTGAAAGAGGGAGGCTGATGGGCAAAACCGCCTCAGGTGCCCAGGCCCTTCCAAAGCACAGACTCGGGGACTGTCTGGTCACAAATGTTTTCCAGCTCTAGTGTGAATGCCCAGCATGTTTCTGAGAAATGAGAATCCTTACAGCAACACTGGTTTACAATTTACAACACGACAGAGAGAGGGCTGATCAGCTTAACTTTTTTTTTTTGCCCTTTACTGTTCACGACCATAAGTCAACAGGATCCATAAGAAAGACTTATGGAAGATAGGGAACCAACTGTAAGTAATAATCTACAAAATTTAAAAGCAGTGCTGGTAAGACTGGCAGATAAAGGCAGCTGCTGCCTAGCCTGTGACCTGAGTGTGATTCCCAGGACCTACGTGGCAGGAGGAGAGAACGTGCGTATGCCCCCAAACAAACACGTGTGATAAAACGTAAAAGTCAGGGCTAATAAGCAGTCTTTGTTTAAGCTTCTTAGAAGAATACCCATTCCACTATGAAACTTTAAGAGTTTTAGGAAATTTCTAATATTTTAATAAATATAACTATACTAGTTTTATAAAAATGCAATAAATTAGAACACAGTGATATGAAGGGAAAAGATCGGGAAGGATATTTGGGGATGGTTGAAGGTAGAGTGGAGGAGGGGTAGGAGCAATACAGAGGTTTGGACACACACACACATGTACACATACACACGCATTCACACACACAGGAACACATAAAAGAGTTTAATTGGGTTTACCCTACACAGCCTGTATCGCATCAGAAGCCAGGGGCTACCAAGTAAAAAGGCAGTTCCAGGTAAGGGATTCCTCCATTAGCGTTAGAGTGTCCTAGAGAGCCCAGGACAATACTAGTTATGCTGGTGCTCTTGGTTCCCCAGCAGAACTTGATGGTAAGACTCTGTTGCTGAGAACACCACAAACTTTAGTCACAGAACACGGAGAAATAAAGCTGGTAGTGATCTGGAACCTTCCTCTGTGTTGGCTGGCTTTTGCAGCACCAGAGAGCACGATTCAGGCTGCTGGGGGAGATGAGGGGGGTACGTCATTAACAGCCATGCCCAGCTATGAGCCTGGTGAGCTACAATAATGACAGGCAAGGCAAGATACACCCATGGGTGCAACAGTGGCAGGAATGTTATGGGGTAGCCAACAACTTTCTCATAGAATTTAGGGCCAGCTCCAAAAGAAGAAACAAATGTCTTGTACTGTAAATCTGGCCAAGACTGGGAAGTTCATAGGCCCCGGGGGTGAACCCACTAGTATTATTTTGTTAGATGGACCTGTATCAAACTATCTTCTAAACTCGCATGTCTATACCCAGAGATCAGTGCAGCTCTCAGACCTCATAAGAATCTTTGTGCAGTGGGTGGTGCCTAATGCAAAAGATTGCAACTGGTTAATGTACAGAAAGAAGGTGTCTTTGGGGTGCCGAGCCACAATGGGACATCTATATAACACTGCCTCCCCTCAAGCCCCAGGGGCCATCATAGATCTTGGGGAGGGCAGAAATACTGTAAGAACCAGAGGTCAAGGACTACCACAACAAAATAATCCCTTCTGCACATGGCAAGGGTGAACTCACAGCAGCTGTGGTGGTTACTAAAGACCAAGGCAGTCAGCTTTGCAGCACGGAAGGTAGTGGCCCTTATGAGTCCCCTCCGCTGGCTGAGGAGCTATGGACAGTTGATGGTCTCTGGGTAAGGGAGAGCCAGTTTTCTTTAAGGGTATGGCTCCCGGTAAGCCAACATTCCAGTGGATGGCCCTATACTCACGAGAACATAGGTAGCACCAATGGAACTCGAGTGAGCTGTAAACAAACAAACAAATGAAAATGACTCGAAGTTTGGGGGTGAAAGGACTGCGGTGGATCCGGGGGGAGTTAGAAAAAAGGGTAGGAAGTGAAAATAATCACAATACATTTACATGCATCCCTGGCATTCTCAAAGAATTAATAAAACACTTTGAAAGGCAAATATATACCCTATATAGTGAATTTTAAAAACAGTTTACTCAAATTTAAGGGCTAAATCATCTGACATTTTAAAATGTTATGCAACACTTAAACATAAAATAAAAATATAATGGATCACTTATCCAGTTTTACCCACTTTCAACCAAAAATTGGCCATGTGGCAATTATAAATCTATATCAACTTATTAAATCAATACAACAATAGCATCGCTCCAAAAATTTAACAAAAAAATTCATTCCATTCAAAAATATGATTTTAATATTTAAAAGCTATTTCTTTGAATCAGGACTAAAGTAAGGTCCATCTGTAGTACCTGGCTGTTTGTCTCTAAAGTCTCTTGGTCCTGTCTGAAATTATTTCATTTATTTGCTTTGTAGAATTCCTGGCAGCCTGAATCTAATTAGCTCACCAGCCCAGGATCATTTACCACGCTCTTCTCTCTCCTGTATTTCAGACTGGTATTTAAATGTAGATGCAAAAGCAAATTTTCACAAGCAGGTACCATGGTGACTGTTCTGTACACTGTCACACTGGACCATCAATCCTAGACTTTCGGTGGTCTCGCCTTCGATGTCAGTGTACGATGGAGACATGATTCTGGTGCGCACAAGCTGCCACAGACGTATGTGTGTGACACGCAGACTTACTCTGAACGCGCCACTCTCTCCCATGGCAGATACATACAGTGTGGGCCTGTTTCATGTCCCTACTCATAAATCATCTGACTGGAAAGTATTTTGTCAGTGCAGCTCAGGAAACAAGGTGCATTCTGCATTCTGTACCTCTTGGTGTCCGTGCTGGTGCCACACTTGGAAATTTAACTTGAATTTATTGTGGCTCCAATAGTGCTATTACTGATAATACAAATAAAGTTGGGATCAACCCATAATTGAGCTAGACTGTAGCAATGATCACAGGATCCTAAAACACTAGATCATGCTTGTTTTTCCATGAAGTAAAAAGCCCGGAAGGTGCATGCACACATCATTCCAGAGACAGTTTTGGCGGATTAAAGCAGCCTACTCATGCAAACCAATGTTGTACCAAAGCTTTTGGTGGATGCTAAAATGTGCAATTATTCAATATAAAATGTATAGCCGTGAAATTCTGTAGCCTAGGGCTTTTCTTCCCTTCAGCTGTACAGCGTCTTCCGCCTGTTGTGTGAAGGAACACAGCCCAGGGTAGAAAAATCTATGCAAAACCAGATTAGATTTGTTATTAAGTAGATCATGAAGTCCTGGGGAGTACAGCTATTGGAACAAGTCAGACATTAGAGACCTGGCAAATGGGGCAAGGTGTTTTCTTTCTCCCAGCAGACAGACGTGCCATGATCACTGCTAGCGGCAAGTTGATGAACTGCTGATGGTGCGCGAAAGGAGGGGCCTTCACTTTTGGGAAGATAATCACACTTTCAATTTTCCCCCCCAAGTATCACTGGATCAGAGCGATGCTGAGCAGCTCTCTGAAGGGCTAAGGAAACATCTCACCACACACATCACTCTACTCTGACTGCCAAGGTTAACAGCAACCATCTTTTAGCTGGTGAAGTTCAAAAGGATTCAGGCTAAGGGATGGTAGCATTTTTCCCCTAAAACAATTGACAGTACAAGTTGCATTAGTTGAGGTGCTGTTTTCCAAGGTGGTCTTCCAGAATTTCTGAGCCGGTACTCAGAAAGCCTCCCATATCATGGGTTTGATTAATTACTAGAAGCAACAACAGCCACTGCAGGTTCAGGTGGGCAAGCACAGTGATGGAGACCAGGGGTGAGCAGTTTTCCTCCTATATCGAGTGTAGGTGCACAACACTCAACTGGGAAGTAGCCAGAGGAGGTGGCAGGCTTACATCTTCCTTAACTACTTACTGGTACCCACATGGAAAATACCTTTGTTAGGACATCTTAATGTTAGTTGGGTGTGCAGTAATAATTAAAACCAAATCAAACCAAACCGGAAATCGAACTCTACTGAGTAATAATAAGATAAGGAGTCCCAGTATCTCCTAATACGACTGTCAGTGTCCTAAGAGAAGCTCCTATTCTCTTCTCTCATTTTTAAACCCAAGGATATAATAAGCAAGGACAGAGCCTGGGCAGCCAGTGCCATCTGATGAACACAGAACCCTCACAAAGTATATAGCGCCGGCAGCCATGCTAAGCAATGCAGTATTTGCATAGATCTACAGCGACTGTCCTAGTAGAATGGAGACTTCTTTGTTTTTTTTGTTTGTTTTTGTTTTTGTTTTGAGACAGGGTCTCTCTGTGTAACTTTGGCTGTCCTGGACTTGCTTTTTAGACCATGCTGGCCTCGAACTCACAGTGATCCGCCTGCCTCTGCCTCCCGAGTGCTGGGATTAAAGGCGTGCGCCACCACGCCTGGCTGAGTGGACACTTCTGAGAGGCGCCATACAGGTGTGTTGTGTAAGATCTGCTCACAGTTTGGTGAGACATTGTTATCAGACATAGCAGGTTGTCAGATGCCCTTCTCTGGCTTCTGCACACACATAGCCAATTCCAGGTAAACTGAGTATACAAATATGAAATATAAAGCTATAAAACTTTAGAAGTATAGGAAACCTCTTTTAAAAATACTTTTGGGTTAGCAAGAAGGCTCAGGGACTGAAAGTACTTGCTGCCACGCCCTAAGAGTTCAAAGTCTGCAGTGCAGAGTAGAAGGCAAGAGTTGACGCCTGACCGCTGTCCTCAGAGGAAGGCACTTCCCGCTTGGGTATGCACACACTCCTCATTCCCACACACAACATGGATACAGAAATGAAAAAACACATTTAAAACTGTACGTTTGTCATGACCCAAACACGGCGCTTCTAAGAGTATGTGCTCCAGAGTCTCACACACAATGAACAGAAGATAATTTCAAAAAGTGCTTCTTGTGAAAAAGGCTTTCAGACTGGAGGTGATTATGTTAGAAACAATAGGGCGGATAAACAAAGGCAAACACATCCTGATTTCACTTACATATTGAAGCTATAGTTGATCAAGAAGGAGGGAAGGTGTGGGATGGGCGGCTCGTCAAGCAGGTGTGTCACTGTGGGGCTGCAGTGGGTAAGAGGGTAGATGACTGGCTGACAATAACTAATTATGTATCTAAATGGCTAATAGAGAAAGTGCTCAATCTCTCCCAAAATGAGTGGGGTGCCTAAGGTGACAGACAGATACCCCAATTAGTCTGCTCTGGTCATCACTAGAACATATACAAACAAACATTTGATATAAATTAAATGCTAAAAATAAAATAAATTTAAACAGAATATTCATTTTAGTTTTAAAATGTCCACTTTTTACTACTTTTAAATTTCAGCAGAGAATAGAAGAACAGTTTACTAGTGTGATAAAGCAGTATAAAAATAAATCTACATGCATCAGTGTGGACACATCTCAGGAAGAAAAGGCAAAATGAATAATGACATAGAAATACTATTGTATATATTACTTAATTAGTTTTATGTGTATGGGTGTTTCAGCTGCATGCGTGTCTAGGTACCACATGAGTGTCAGGTGCCTGAGGAGGCCAGAAGAAGGTGTTTAGGGTCCCAAGGAACTAAGGTTACAGAGGTTGTGAGTCCCCCTGTGGGTTCTGGGAGCCAGAACAGGGACCTCTGGAAGAACAGCCAGTGCTCTAACCATTGAACTATCTCTCCAGCCCCACCACCCATGCATATTTAAAAAGCAACAGAAAATGCTACCCACAGGTGAATACAAAGTATATTTAATATAAAAGTACACAAAGTACTCTAGAAGACAACATACCAGTGGTTAGCTATAGAAAAACAGAGTGGAACAAAGAAAAGTTCAATTTTGCATTTAATATTTCTTCTTATATCAAAAAATTAAATTCAATATATGAAATTTTTAGTAATTCTGAATTCTGAGCATAAATATTCACATTCTCACTCTAGATTTGGTGTTTTTAGTTTTCTTAAAGATTATAAATACTGATAACTTCAAAGCGAGAGCCATAGGACAACAGGACTTTAGAGTACTGTTGTACTTTTGATATGGTGAAAGTAATTACAAATTCCTATATGTCAGAAGTAAAAGTAAGGTTTTTTTGTTTTGTTTTTCTCCCGGAGAAGTAACTTACAGTCTCTTTTCTAATCTGTTTTTAACATATGAAAAAATATGTACATAAGCCAGTTGTGGTGGCACATGCCTGTAATCCTAGCACTCAGGGAGGCAGAGGCAGGTGGATCTCTGCGAATTCAAGGCCAGCCTGATCTACAAGGCGAGTCCAGGACAGCCAGGACTACACAAAGAAGCTCTGTCTTAAAAAAACCATTGAACATGTTTGGAGGCTGGAGAGATTGCTCAGCGGTTAAGAGCACTGTCTGCTCTTCCAAAGGACCCAGGTTCAATTCCCAGTACCCACATGGCAGGTCACAACTGTCTGTAATTCTAGTTCCAAGGGATATGACACCCTTCCACCAATGCATATAAAGCAAAATTAAATAAATCATATTAAAATTTTTATAGCCCTAATGATTCAGAGGGAAAGCTAACAATGTAATTCTTAGTTTGGTTCAATAACTCATTAATGGCAAATAATTTAGGACTAGTAACTATAGAATATAAAGTATGAAAACTGTAGAAAATGAAATGTTAATTAAAACAGTTGCTTAAATTAGATAAAGGCATGGTACATATATTTTATGTGCATGGGCTTCTGAATCTTTAAAAGCTGTTTTCCTCTTCATTAATTAGAGAAAGTTAATACAGCTGGGCTGCTTTCATATTTAATCAAAGGTACTAGAGTAATATGAAATAACTATAAGCAATCTGTATTTGTGGTTCCTCCCGGCTACATCACACACTTAATGCTTTTAAATGCTTGATCTAAGAGATGGTGCAGTCACTTGGGGATGTTATAGACTCTGATTAAAATGCTCTGCAGCGTCGGGCAGGGCGGCGCATGCCTTTAATCCCAGCACTCGGGAGGTAGAGGCAGGCAGATCGCTGTGTTCGATGCCAGCCTAGTCTACAAAGTGAGTCCAGGACAGCTAAGGCTACACAGAGAAACCCTGTCTCAAAAAAACCAACCAACCAACCAACTGCTCTGCTACATAATGTTCTGGATTCATAGCAGACTTTATTTCTCATGAAGAATATCTGGTTAATGATTCCAATATTGTGTGGTATGTTCTTAGTTAAAAGAGGTATCTGGGACTGTGGTCTGCATGCCCCTGGGCCTCTGCCCCACAGAGTCTGCATGATCTAAGTTTAAATCAAATGTGTGCAACAGCCATCCATCTCAGAGAAAATTTGCTTGTGGCTTGAGTGGCAATGAGGAGTAGATGTTAAAAATGCCTTCTGGAAAAATGATGCTGAGCTACCTGCCCTAAAATGACTTCTGAAGAGTTGAGCTAGCCAGGCACATTTTCTACCCTTCTGATCTGGAACTCTCCATTGCTTAGAACAGGAGTTCATCCGTAAAACCTCAGTGATCCTCAATTCCTCTTAAGAGTGTCTACGTGATAAATATCTACCACGGAATCCCAGAGAGTATTTCTGAATTACATTTGAACAGTTTGTTCCTCATTTTGTCTGATTTAGACATGAAGTCAGGGAGCTTTGACCTTGACCATCAAGGGAGGCAGTAGTGACAGATCTAACAGGCTATAGGAAGACTGTGATAAACATAGCAGCAGGAAGAGGACTGGTCTACTATGTGCAGATGCCAGGCTGGCAATAAAGGATGAATGAAGTAGGAGACAGCAGGACAGAGGAAACAGTCAGGCAAGCAGAGACAGCAGAGCATGGACACACAGGACCAAGGCAATCTCTCTGGAGCTCGCTAGTCCCCTAACTTAAGAAGGGCTCAGGCAAACACCTCGGACTTTCCCCTAAGAGTCAAAGGCAGAACTCTTCAATGGCCAATAGTGAATGACAAGGAAAATGTGGTATGCCCACATAACGCAATACTACTTAGAAATCAAAGGCATGCTATATACAACATGAACAAACCCTGAATACAAGAAGTAAAAGATGTCAGATACAAAGGACCAAATGTGTAGTAGCATATATAAATATACTATGTTCAGGATGGAGAAATAGCAATAGGAAGTAGCTCCCGGCATCAAGAGAACGCTAATGGGCGACACCTTTGTGAACGTACTAAAATCCACTGATCTCTGTACTTTGAAAATACGAATTTGAAGGTTATAGGAAATTATCTCATTAAAACAAATATTCAACAACAATAATAAAAATCCTCAAATTTTCACTGATAAAGCACTAAACGTCAAAAGGATAGAGCTCTATCAGAGATCTACCTAATGGCAGATGAAGTACATAATAAATGTCAAGGAACAGACAATTTCCCCAAGGACTCTTTATTTCCATGAAGGCGTTATTTGAGGCAGCTTATTTTACAGTGATTAAAGAAAACTATTCACTGACTGAAGATGTGAATCATGAGGAAAGTGTCTCTGTTACTGACAGTCACAAAACACTTTCAGGATTTTTAGTGGGATCAGCAGAAGCCTGGTGGCACCAGATGACCCCATAAAATGCAAAACCATGACACTTTCCCAAGGGCTTCTCCCATAGGGAGTCAGCTCTTTTCATTAAATAACAGTTCTCTTCCTAAGTGTCAATAAGAAGACTGTCTAAGCTGCATGACCTTTTGTGAACCATGAAGAATTCTACTTGATTGGGGCTTTAAACTAAGGAGGGAAGGAAGGAAGAAAGGAGGGAGTGAGGGAAGGAGGGAAGAGGGAGATGGAGGGAGAGAGAGAAGGAGAGGGAGAGGGAGAGAGAATGAACATCTTGGGACAAGTGCGATGCTGCTGATGTCAGCACTGCCGCCCCACCCCTTCTCCTCTATGCAGGTGTAAGGACAGGGTTTTTCAGTCTAGAAGCTTTGAGAGTGGCAGCAGCAGCCAATAAAGAACGTTGTGCTTCTAAGTAAGATAAGTGTATTTGAACATCACAGGAGAAAAAAAAAATCAATAGTCTGCAACTATTAGCCTTTTAAAAACTTCACTATAGATGTAAACTGACTACTTTATCTTCACAAGTGAAAATGTTATGATTTACAAGATAAAGTATGAGAAACAAACCTTCAGCTTGCAAAGAAACATACTTTTACCATTTAAAACTTATCTGGGACGAGCTGAGGAACCAAGTCAAGGTGAGCTTCTGGGCAACAGAGCAGGATCTCAAGCCTCTTAGCAGTTTCCACATTATGCATTAAAACTCAAGAATCCTAAGACTCATATTTTCACTTACTGATGTCTATTCTAACTGTGTTTTCTATGCTTGCCTGGCCTTGTGACCCAGCAAGATGAACAACTACTGTACTTTCCTTGCTTGAATGCGATGTGAACACAGGCTATATATAGCTTGTGGACCCGAATGCTGCTTCCTTCGCCAGTCCTATGTCCCCAGGCACCTCTTTGCTCACTGTGCACCTGCCCCAGGATGGCTGCAGGAATCTCAGGCTGCTGGCTCCGAGCTATTGCTTCCCTGGGATATTTTGGACAAGTGGGAGCCATTAGAAGCTGTTCAGCTAATAAGCCTGGCATATCAGAGTGTAACTTGAAGAATAAGGTGAAAAGTTACTTGTGGGAATTACTTTCATGTAAAGAAAAAAAATCGAAGAGAAAGAAATGTAGCAAGCTTTTAAAAGTAGTTGTCTCATTTTTGGGAGGGTGATGAAAATACACTCTGTGGATTGTGGACGCGGCCCCACAGTGCTATGTCAGTTGTGTTAGTCAGAAATCATAAAACTACCACAAAGGGGTGGATCTGCTGCGGTTTGTATTTCAAGACACCTGACTTTTAAATATAGTAGTTATCGACTATGGTCTTGGTCCCTCTTCCCTCACCCCTTCCATGCTCTTGAGACTATGGTCTTGGTCCCCCTTCCCTCACCCCTTCCATGCTCTTGAGACTATGGTCTTGGCCCCCCTTCCCAGGTTCTTGAGACTATGGTCTTGGTCCTCCCTTTCCTCACCCCTTTCCATGCTCTTGAGACTATGGTCTTGGTCCCCCTTCCCAGGCTCTTGAGACTATGGTCTTGGTCCCCTCCTTCCCTCACCCCTTCCATGCTCTTAAGACTATGGTCTTGGTCCCCCCTTCCCTCACCCCTTTCTATGCTCTTGAGACTAAGGTCTTGGTCCCCCCTTCCCTCACCCCTTTCCAGACTCTTGAGACTGTGGTCTTGGTCCCCACCCTTCCCAGGCTCTTGAGACTATGGTCTTGGTCCCCCCCCTTCCCAGACTCTTGAGACTATGGTCTTGGTCCCCTCCTTCCCTCATCCCTTCCATGCTTTTAAGACTACGGTCTTGGCCCCCCCTTCCCTCACCCCTTTCTATGCTCTTGAGACTAAGGTCTTGGTTCCCCCTTCCCTCACCCCTTTCTATGCTCTTGGGAACAAAGCAGGGCAGGCTCCAGGTGTGTGGATGGGTGCAGCGTCCAGGTGGCTTTCTCATGGTGAGTTCTAGGTCTTTCTAGCCAGTTAAATTGAATCATAACCCTCCTCTGATGCCACTGGAGGGAGAAGTGGACCAAATGCCATGTTCATCAGAAGCTGGATGTTCTGGGTGGCTCCCAGGCTCTGCATAGCATAGCAGTTCCTGGGAGCCATTTTTGTCACTAATGTGCATATAGCACACCTGTGCAGTAAACTGCAACATGGGGCACCCCACATCTTAGCATCCCTTACCATTCATGACTCTCAAAACCTATGCAGACAGAAATAGGCACGGCAGGCTGCCTGCTTAGTGGACCTGAAAGCCATTCATCTATCTACATGTGCTAAATATTGCCCTGAGCCAAGCTAGCTGTCAGAATTGGCCTCCAGTGGAGTTACTTTTAGCAAAAGTGTCATTTCATCTATCTATCTTCCACTTAGCAATGAGAAATGGCCCTATGAGCTTGTTTCTGCAATTTGTTAGCAGAGGCCACTGAGGGTCAAACAATACTCTCTGATGTGATCATATAGGAGAAACCACTGAAGTCTTGGCACCCAGGATGGAAGGATCTTCCTGAGCTTCCTGGTACATTTCCATTTTGTACATGCTAACACTGTGACATTCATTAATGAGATCTGTTTTTGTCTTGTGCACACTCACATCAGGACTGCTTCTGTCTTCCAGCACGGCTGCTAGGATGCTCAGAGCAAAACTGGCTCTCAACTTTAGTAATGCAAAGCATGCTACATATACATTTTTTTATTCTATTTTAATCTTGGCTCCATTTCATCTTTCTAAATTTTACCTCCCCTTTCCCCTAATCCTCACACTTTATTTTTAGTTTCTGTATTTTAAAAGATGTTTCAAATGCATTGGATGAGATGAAATATTAACTCAACCAGCTACACAGTACTCAGAATAAGTACCTTTACTAATTTCAGGGCCTTTTAAGGTTTAGTGACAATAGTTAGTATCAGACATCGTCTTTATATAGACACCACCAAGTCCACACTAGGAGCATTACAAATGCATTAATATTGCTGGTTTATATATGTTAGAATGCTACAAAATAAAACAAATGGAAAATCATATAAAATTAGCTTTTGCTGCCTTGTTTGGAACACTTCTTCTGGGTGATTAATAAAAAATCTGAGCATTCCAGTTGAGGTTGTTGTAAAGTTCTCAGCGGAGCACCCTGCATGTGAAGCTCAAGTGTGAGGGGCTGGGCTGCTTGCTGCGGAGCCGCAATGCAAGCCCCTCGGTAAGCCCGCCTTGTGCTGCCGCCTCTTTACTCAGCGATGGCAGTAACGGTGAAAATTGTAGGCAACTACAATGTTGATAAAATATACATTTTCTTTTGATGCATATTTAGACAAAAAGTTAGACAGTCTTACAGATTACCTTACTCTCACTGACAAAAATCTTAAGGAAGGTAACAGGTTATAAAACGTCTATTTATTTTTCTGACTAAACTCATTTTACACATAAAATGAAAAAGTATCCAACAAGAAGCTTCTTGGGCTTGAGCAGGGATTCTACGTCAGTGTCCTTTGAACCAATCAGGAGGCCGACAGCAAAGGAGATGCAGGTATCAGAGCTACTCTCTATTTACATCTTTACATTCTGGTTCCAAAGTGGGCAGGGCGGGGCCAGGAGACGCACAGAGGCAGAGTCTCTCTCACAGGACAGAACAGAGCACTGCTGCTCTTTTTGCTAACACCCTTCTTTGAATGGTGTGCAGCAATGCTGGCCTCAGAGCTGAGCAACTCTGCCGACTGCACTGTGGATCCTCTAGAGAGCATCATAAGTTGCAGGGAAGGCAGACACCAAGGAGAGTGCGTGAAGAACCTGCAAAGCCACCTATGATGAGTTGCTGTCACTCAGTAAGGTCCATGATGCATTGAATGCACATTTGGGTGGGAGCAGGGCTGCTGAGCCACTGGGTGTGCAGTGGTTGGGCCTCACCACTTCACAGTGGGCTAACACAGGCCCACAGTTATGAGTTTATTCGAAGGGAAACCACTTTCCCCGAGGAACTTGGGAGAGGCTATGGAAAGGGGTTAGCAGTTGGGGCATCAGGAACACAGGGGGGTCTGACCTGAGAGGACACCTGAGTGAGTTCACGGAATGAAGAACCTTGTCCCTAGCTGTAACTCTAACAATCTGGTAACTCATTCTTTTTGGCTGCTTAGATTCTCCTCATTCTGCTTTACACCGACCATCTCAGCATCCTACAGATGTCCTAATGGGGTTCCTTCCCCACAGCCAAGGGCCAGCCCTACCTGTGTGAATGGATGAAACCCTAGTGATGTGCTGGCTTTGACTTCAGGCAGTGAGAACCAAGCATAAAGCACACACAAAATAAAGAATAAAATTCATTGATAGTAATTATTTTATTACCCAGAATACATATTTTATAGATTTTAAAACAAATCTATAGAATTAGATCAATTATATAGCCTTAATTAATATTTTAAAGATTAAAGTTTACTAGCCATGCAAATAACAAACACATCCTCACTCAACAGATGTTAACATTTTGTCATGTTTGTTCCAGATGGCTCTGTTAAATATAATTTTACAGATTTGGCCAAAGTTTAGCTCATGATAACTTCTTTCTTCCTTCCTTTGAAGAGGTATTACTTTTTAAAATTGGTGTCATTCAAAAATATTGTTTATGATCTTTTATCACGAGTTCACTAATGAACAATTTCAAGTTTAATAATTTGTACAGGAAAAAACTTTCTGAACAAAACACTGATAGCATAGGCTCTAAGAACAATTAATTAATGGGACCTCATGAAACTGAAAAGCTTTTCCATGGCAAAAGACACTACCATTTGGACAAAGTGGCAGCCTATACAATGGGAAAAGATGTTTTATCAGTTACAAGATAGAGAACTAACATCAAAACGATCTAAAGAACCAAAAAGAAGAACAAACAAAAAACCTTAGCTATCAAGAAAACAAATAATGCGATTAAAATGGGGTGCAGATCTAAACAGAATTTTCAAAAGAGAAAATTCAAATGGCTGAGAGAATTTAGAGAAATGTTCAGCATCCTTAGTCATCAGGAAAATGCAATGCACAACTTTGAGATTCCACCTTACAGCCATCAGAATGGTAAGATCAATAAAACAAATGACAGCTCACGCTAGTGGGAATGTGGGGTGAGGGCAACACTCATCTACTGCTGGTGGGAGTGAGTGCAAACTCAGAGAGCCACTATGGACATCAGAAAGAGGGATTCGATCTATGCCAAGATCCCGCTATACCACTCTCGGGCATATACCCAAAGGGCGCTTCATTGTACTACAGAGACACATGCTCAACCATGGTCATTGCTGCTCAGCTCTCAATAGCCACAAACTGGAAACAACCTAGATGCCTGTCAGCAGATGAATGGATAAAGAAAATTTATACAATGGACTACTACTTAGCCATTAATAATGAAATAATGAAATCTGGAAGTAAATGGATGTAACTAGAAAACAATCAATTAAACAAATAAAACATCCTAAGTGAGATCATCGGATGCAGAAAGACAAATGCAGTATGTACTCACTTACATGAGGGTGTTAGCGGTTACGTCACTGACAAGCTGGCTACAATCCATATAACCACAGAGGTTTGGTAGACAGTAGAGGACTGGGGTAGGGGGTGGACCTCCCTAGGAAGGGAAATAGAATAGATAGTTATGGATAGACAAAGAGGAGGGCCTGTAGTGGGAGAATAAACAGGGAGGGAGAGGAAAGAGTAGGGCAAGAGAGAGAACACAGGGAGGAACAGCTAAGACTAAGGTCTATTTGAAGGGTTGTATGGAAACCTAACACAGTAGAAACTTTCAATAATATATACATATATGAAGGTGATCTAAGTGAAATCTCCAAGTAGTGGGAAAGACAGAGACAAAGCTGGACATCTCATCACAAAATGAAGCTTCCAGTAGCAAGAATGGGCTACATATAATTGAATTGTTGGCTAAAGGGGTCCCATGGGAACCCCCAAACAACCTGGCTATTGCCAGCTCTCCACAAACTTAGAGTAAGGCCCTATTGCAGAAGACAACACCTATACAATTCATTGAACATGGAGAAGTCAAGCTGGTACCTACTGAGAGTCTTTACCACTATGGACTAGTATTCATGGTGCTGGAAGGTACTCTGTACACTACTAAAGGAGACAAGTAAACACCAATCCAGCTACAAACCCTTCAATCTACAAGATATGCTGGTACAATAGTGGTACAAAACTTATGAGAGGAACCAACCAGTATCTGATTTAAGTCTCACTCCATGATATAGAACCCATATCCAGCACTGCTTGGGTAGCCTAGGTAGTATAGACCAGGGACCTGGGGGGAAACCAAATTATTACTTTTATATGAAAGGAACGTAGCAATAAAATGACTCCTAAAAATGTTCTGCTATACTTATAGATCTGTGTCTTGCTCAGCCATCTTCAGAGAAGCCTCCCCTACAGCAGATGGTAATGAACAGAGACCCACAGCCAGACCTTATAGAGAGAGAGATCTTTGGGACACTCAGCCCTAAACAGGATGTCTCAATCAAATCCCTACCCTCAGGGCTCAGAGAACTCTGGAAAAGGAGGCAGAAAGACCCTAAGAATCAGAGGGGATGAAGCACACCAAGGAACCAAGGCTTTCTAGACACAACAGGGCTGGTGGACATACCAACTCAGAGACTGTGGCAGTATGCATAGGGCCTGCATGGGTCTGTACCAGATGGAGTCCTAGAGTTGAAAGGAGAAGTGGACACATGCCCCTAATCCTAACCCAGAAGCTATCTCCAGTTGATAACCACTTGCAAATGAAAAATTAGTTTTCTCAAGGAGAGTCTCACTTGGGAAACAAACCACTTTAAAGAGTAAGCCCCATGCCCAGGAGTAGATGGCCAACACAAAATGAAATCAGTGACATCTTTAAAGGTTCATTGTCTCACAATATTAAATCAGGGCTTTAAAACCAAACCAACCAAATAAACAAAACCTCAAACCTTTGCTGGGCGTGGTGGCGCACGCCTTTAATCCCAGCACTCGGGAGGCAGAGGCTGGTGGATCACTATGAGTTTGAGGCCAGCCTGGTCTACAAAGGGAGTCCAGGACAGCCAAGGCTACACAGAGAAACCCTGTCTTAGGGAAAAAAAAAAAAACCAAAAAAACTAAACAAAAACAAAAACCCTATGGGTCCCTTTGATACATATTAGAACTTGTGGTTTGGGATTTTTATGGGATTCCTGTATGTGCAAATGTGTGTATTTCTGTCTCTATATGTTTTCCTTTGGTTCTTCTTCTTGCTTGGCTTTTTTTGTCATATCCCAGTCATGTCTGCTTGGAAAACATGTTCATGTTGATATATGTATCTCATTTGAACTATTCTAGACTGTCTATTTATAGTTCATTTCCTACTTCTATCCTGGTGGACAATTAAGTCTGTCTGTCTGTCTGTCTGTCTATCATCCATCCATCTATCTATTTTTGTTTCCCAAGACAGGGTTTCTTGTCTAGTCTTGGCTGTCCTGGACTCAGTTTGTAGAACAGATTGGCCTTAAACTCACAGAGGTATGTCTGCCCCTCAATTAAGTTCTATTAATTGTTTGACTTTTGCCACGACATTGCAGTGAGCATCCTTTGTACCATGCATGCCTTTCAAAGTTTCTCCAATGGCTTCTAATTTGGTGAGTTAGAAACTGGATGGATACTGTTCACTAATTTTTTACTCATTGTCAAGCCTCCCCCGCCGCCCCCCGCAAGAAATATTTTAGTGCAAACTTTAAAAACTCAGAACATAGTGTGGCATATAAAACCGCACCCCTCCCACCTGGTGCATCCCTTCTCCTGTCTGTGTTACTTTGGTGTTCTGGGACCTCTCACCAGGTTACAGCTCCTGTGAAGGGGCCATCACAAGGGGACATTCCTGTGACAGGGTGCACACTGAAAAATTCCACTAGGGGTTTGTGTTTTACAAAATCTGACTGTGAGTTCATCTCTAGAGGTGACAGTTGCAAAGACAAGGATTCCTGAATAATGCGGAGAGTTACAATTAGACTCCAAAGCCACACACTGCTTGACTATGGTGTTTACCTTCTGTGTAGCCCTTTGAAGGATACAACTTAACGAGATAGCCAAATTCAAATGCACCAAACTGTGCATGCCCACGCCTTCAATCCTTGGGCTGTGCATGGAAATTAAACACAACTCCCATGCTTATCTTGAGATCTGGTAACTCCCCAGCTTCCAGCAAAGGCAGCTCAAAGCTTAGTGGTCGTTTTCCCTCTTTTTTATTCCCATTTTCTCTAAATATCAATTTTTATAATTGACATGGAAACTATTTCTATAAGTTTAACAGGATAAACCTGATTTTTCTGAGTCAGCTATTGCCAGGGCCAGGCATCCTGCCCAGCCTCTCACATGATGGATTAATTTTCTTACTAATATAAAATTCTATTTTTCTATTCATCTGGCTTATTCTTTTTGAAAACACACATAGCATCATATTCCTGAATTTGTAGACTTCCCTTTTTAATGCTAAAACTATTGATACCTTCAAAAAACTACTGAGCAGAATTGATTTTCTTCTTTTATAATGTTCCCTTCTGTGGCAAATTATTTCATTGGCTACCAAAAGGCATAATTAGACATTTATAATATTACACTTTGCTTGTGTATACATTTCTTAGTATAAAAGCCTGCCTAACCCAACAAGATGGCTCAGTGGGTGAAGATAATGGCCTGACTTTGACCCCTGGGACACATATGGCAGAAGGAAGGAACCTGTTTCTGCAAGTTGTTCTGATCTCCCTGTGTGCACCATGGCATGAGCGCTCACAAAACAACATGCTCAACACAAATAAACAGGTTTTTAAAAAGGAAAAAAGAAAAGACTTCCCATAATATTAAAATAATATGATCACTTACTTTTATATCTTTAAGCAGTCTTATTGGCTTTATTTATGTGATTTATGCCATGTCAATATACACACACCCAAGATGGAAACATTTGTGCAAACCAAGTCTAAGAGTTTAAAGACCATACCAACCACTCACTAGAAAAGAGAAGCTACAAGAAGCATCTTATTCAGCAAAAAGATGTTGTCTCTAATGAGCTACAGAAGAAACGGAGGAGAATAAACTGATGCAATTGCGGTGCAGGGCGTAGGTCACATACATCAAGCTTAATGACGCAAATGATAAGATCTAGTAACACATAATTTTTAGGAAGCAGGTCTGCAGGTAAGCAGTGATTTAACACATGGTAATTTATACAACTCTGATATTCTTAAAGGGGAGAAGAGGCCATTTAAATAAAAAAAACAATTGTGATAAATGTGTTTCTTCAATTAAATCCCCAATTTGTAACTACTATATTTGACTACCTTAAACCCATTCTGTACTTACCACACTTGAACACTGGTTATTTTATAGAGTAATCAATGTATATAGCAGTTACACAGATTTTAGAAAACCTAAATTGTAAATTGAAGGCATTTCTAAAGGCCAACTAAACCATACCACTTAGAAAGAAATATTTCTTAGTTTGAAAAATCTATTCCATGTTGCCTAAGCACCAGCCAACTTGATTTACCAGTTAGGCATTAACGGTGCTGCGCCTATCAATGGTGTGCACGCAAGACATCAGGTTTCCTCTTCTGCCGCATGAGCTTACCAATGCTGTATCAATTACTTCAGCACAGGACTGAAGGATAACCAATGCTGTCAGCAGCTTCTCACAAGTCAAATAAGTAGACATTTTGGTGTCAAATTCAGAATGGAAGTTAACAGGACCAGCATTCTACAGGACGAGTCGCACAGCCCTGTTAACTTACGAGGACATGTAATTTGGGTGCATAAAGATAGAGCCACTGGCCCTGTACCTGGTGCTGGCGATGCTTGGCGATTCTGCTCCAAGCCTACATCTTTCTAGCTGACTGGCAACAATCTGCCTTTCCACTTCCAGTTCTCGGGTGAGTCGTTGAAACTGAAGCTCCTGGGGGTCAAGGAAATAAAAGGCATATAAGGCGACCAGGTTGGCTGCTCGGGCAGATACGAGTTAATGTTTGTCACAGGAAACACAGGAACATACCCATCACATAGAGCTACAGTGAGGCGTTATGCAATTCTAGGAGACAAACCTGCAGGCATGTGGGTGTCTGAGTTGAGAATACTCGAGTCTCAGCGGGTAGATGCCTATGCGCCCTCTTTGGTTTCAATTCTACTCAAGGCCTTAAACAGTACTTTCACATGCTGTTTACATGGTGCCCACCCATCCTGAGTCTTTCTTCCTCAATGGCTACTTTTGATATCTCTTCTCATGTACTGCATGTTGGGACATGACGGGTACCACGGTGCCACATTTCCTATAAGTCACTGTACCAAGGAAACACTCGGACCCCTTAGGAAGTGTGTGGCTATCTTTATTCTGTCATATAACCAAAAATGTTCACTCTATTTACAATGTATTCATGTTGCTACTTTGCAGAGGGATACAAACAAATAAGAAGAATATGCTTTGCCATGGACTCCGAACTTGTATCGAGAAGTAAGGAAAGCTATCTAGAGAGATGCTCCTCATGCTTTATCAGAATGCAAACTGATTTGGTTATTAAGTGGTTAAACTGCATTTGTACATCTCGTACTGTTGGCTTGATAGGACTCGATTAAAAAAAGAGCACACTGTTCTATAAAACACCAGAAGATCAAATCTGACACATCACTTGCTGAAGCTTTAAGTTAGAATTACCATCTGCAAGAATATATCCAGGTCCTGTGTACCGTAACATGTGCCTACACATCTATTCAGCTGTAAGCAGTTTAACTTGACAGTGACTGCTAGTTCAGAAGAACAGGCAACCGAACACTAAAAGAAAAGTTATGGCTAGGTTAATGTTTGTCATGACCCTTACGTATGTCTGCGAACTCTCTGCAGTGACTACCTGACAGCGCACTGGCTTTGTAAATTCCATGCACTGTTCTAAGAATAGTATTACTAATTTTGTAACCTTTAATATAAAAACTTGAAAATAAATAAAAATATCACACACCAATATTAACCAGATCTAAAGCCTATATATAATGCAGTGGACTTTTATACAGTTCAGATGGAAGCTAGAGCCTCACATTTAAATTTATACTTTCAGTATTGAATAAATTTCAAGCACTTATCCACCAAAAAAATCTTACAACAGAATTAGAAAAAGAAAACCAATTGCCTTTAATATTTTTCATGACTTGTACCTATTACCTGCTTTCAGCCCTTCTGCATTTCCTCATATTTAGCTTTTTTGCTTTCTTTATTCATGTATACTATACACACAATGCACATGTATATGTATTCATATATTATTGTCCAGATTCTGAATAAGAGCACATGCTGTTTTTTCTTTCTGTGATTGTGTGACCTTGCATAATATTATATATTCTAAGTTCATCCATTTGCCTGTATTTTTTTTTGCCTGTAAATGTTAAATTTCATTTTCCTGCATAGTTTTCATTTTTCTTTACAACAGAGTAGTATTCATATATATACATATACATAAAATTTTCATTATTCATCCATCTGTTGATGGATAACTAGGTTGATTCCAATCCTTTGTTACTGTAAATAAAACATCAATGAACAAGGGGGTGCAAATATCTTATAGTGTTGGAGTATGGAGTTCTCTCGGTAGATGCGCAGCTGGAACACAGTAGTTCTAGTTTTAGTTTTTGTTTTGTTTTGTGTTTGTGTTTGTGAGAAATCTCCAAATTGCTTTCCACAATGGCTGTATTCATTTGCGCTCCCACCAGCATTGGATAAGGGTTCCTTTCTCTCCACATCTTCTCCGACATTGTCGGCCAGCATTGGATAAGGGTTCCTTTCTCTCCACATCTTCTCTGACATTGGCGGTCAGATTTATTTATAGCCATTCTGATGAGGGCGAGGTGGAATCTTAAAGTAGTTCTAATTTGTATTTCCCTGATACTTAGGGACATTGAACACTTTAACTGTACTCATGGGTTCCTTTGCTGCTGTACTAACCTCCAATTTAAGTTTTTTTTGTTTGTTTGTTTGCTTTTGTTTGGTTTGGTTTGGTTTTTTTGGTGGGAGGGTGGGAGAGCTGCCGGGGATAGGGTCTCATTATCTCACCATGTAGCCCTGCCTGGCCTGGAGTGTGCTATGTAGATCAGGGTGGCCTGGAACTCTCTAGATCTTTTCCTGCCTCAGCCTCTGAAGTCCAGGGATTAAAGGCAAGTGCCATCAAACCCATTAAAATTAAATTAAGTTAAAAATTAAGTGTTTAAAAATATAGCTAAACAAAGAAATGAAATGCTTCTATAATGAAAATCCCAGGATAACAAAAAGCAAAATCACCAGAGATACTAGACAATAGAAAAAAATATTCCATGTTTCCAAGTGGGGAAATTAATATTATGAGAATGTCTATGCTACCAAAATTAATTTATACCACTAAATTTGCCATGCTATATTTCAATGATTTAGGAAAAATAATACATGAATTCATATAGAACCATAAAAGACCACAAACAGCCAAAGCAATCCTAAGGAGTAAGAATAGTACTGAAGGTATTACAACACCCACCCTCAAATTACTCCACAGAGCTATAGTGATGAAGGCAGTCTGGGGCTGGCACAGAAGTACACAGGCAGGCCAATGGAATGGAACAGAAGAGCTGGAAATAGCAAAGTTAAGGTCACAGAATTTTTGACAAAGGAGCAAAAATATACTTGGGGGCATGGGGTGGGGTAGCCTATCCAACAAATAGTGCTATGAAAACTGGGTTCTCTTAGATTCTTATCTTTCTCACCGCGTACAACAATCAATCCAGAAGGGACCAAAGACCCAGATTTAAAACATGAATTGCTGAAACTTGGCAAGGACTTTTGGAATAGAAGACCCACAACACGGGAACCAACCCCAAGGGTCAAGAGGTGGAACTAGGAAAATAGTTTCTGCGCACAAAGGGAGTGATCCAGAGTAATGACCCTTCACTGCTCATCACTTTCTGATACGAGATCCTAGGGAACTTGATGGTGCAGGCTCATTGGACGAGGCATAGAAGAACAGCAGCTGGTTCACAGTGTTCAACAGTGACCAGGCTGAGAAGACCTTAGGAATCAGCATCACTCCCTTTTGGCTTTGTGTGTGTCTGTGTGTGTGTGTGTTGGTGATACCTATTCTTTTATTAGATGGAGCTTTCCCCACAACACTGGCTATTTGTATCAAGCTAGGAAGAAGCCACTCCTGGATCTCCAAGTATTTGTGACATGGCTTTTACACACTGTTCCCAATGACAAGAAGGGATTGAGGCTGGCATGATTTTCTACTTTATAGAAAAAAATTCTATTACGATAGATCTTTAAGATGTGTTTGTGGCGTCTTCTATGACCTTGGAAACAATCTTTCAAGGAACTGTAGAGGAAGTTTCTACCTGGAGTTAGGGACAAGGCATAGTTCCTCATAATTCCCTACTTGGTGCCAAAGGCAAGTGACTTTGCCTTGGCCTAAGATGTGCTCAGGCCAGACAGTGACTCATGCTCACCTGCAGACTGGCTCCAGGAAGCAGGAGGCTCCACCCCCTCAATTCTGCCTACTTGCAGTAGGAGTCTGGTCTCAAGGTCAAGTTCTTCAAACAGAAACCACCTCCCTTCCAAACAAGCTGTGTGTCAGCCTGGGGCTGCATCAACACTTTGACCATGTATCTGGGGAAGTTTGTAAGCTGTTCTGAAAGCTGGGACTCTGGCTTTGGTCTCCTGTCTTTGTCACAAGTGTGAAAAGTCAAGACTAAATGAAGTCCTTTTCTGTTTAGTTAGGAGCATCAGTCTGTGTGTCACTAGAAGCACCTCAGGAATACCCAGCGTATAATGCTCGGAAGGCCTGTGAATACATGCTGGAACACCATGCATTCAGTGTAAACGTTAGGCGATTGCTTTAACATCCTAATGAACACAGTAAGGTCTCTATTCTATCTCTAGCAGTCTCAGAGTCCATACAATTGAACATTACTCACCAACTTACCAAAACCACCGACTGATGTGTCCACACGACTCATCAGCAAGACTTCATCAGGGCACCAGGAAGCTGGACAGTGGGGATCTGCAACTGTTACTAACAACTCTGGACATTTTCAGATAAAATGTATCTTTGTTTTATTTATTGACAAATGTTATTTCTACGGAATGTAAGTCTAGCATGATATGTGACTGGCACCCAGAGAGATGGAGGAGCAAGTTTTAAGTGTTTGGTAATTCTGTCCCCATTGCACCCTTTGGCTGGCTGATGTGGAAGGAGCATTATGTAGCCATACAAGAACGCATGCAATGGCTCCTAAAGCGACACTCACTAAGATACTTAGGCAAAGCTGTCCCTTCTATATTTCACCCTCCAAACATCAGAATGTAAAGACTGGTCTCTTACCAATATTTAGAACTGGCCATTTACATTAAGTGGGGAGAACAAAAAGGAGATGAAAAATAAAAGGAACTTCCGGTCATAGCATGTGACTATCCTCAGAGTTCAGCAAATAAAGGCACAACCTTATAAAGAGAAGTGATTGTACCAATAAGCTCTAAAAGATAGTCAGTGCATGCATCATAAACTTAATTATAATCTGAATTTCATTCCAGGCATAAATTCATTGATAAACACAGAAGGAGCCTCAGGGCAATAGAACTTATGCAGTGTCTTGATAATGGTGATGCATAGTGGACATTCCTGCCAAGGACCAGCAAGGGCTCACTCACTACCCTGGCTCGCTCAGGAGCTGCCAAGGCACCAAGAACCAGCCCCCTTGTTCACAGGTACACCAGCTGCCTAGGCCTCCCCCAGCCGCTGACTAAGGAGGCCCCGGAAAGGCTGGGCCTAGGGAGCCTTCCTTCTGGGCTTGGCTAGGGCTTTGTCAGTCTGCGCTGAGGTTGATACCGTTCTTGCTGATCCTTCCCTTCACACAGGCCCTGAAGGGATAGATCTCGGCACAGAAAGTTCTCACCATGAGCCTCACCTTGGCCAGGCTCGTGTTGGCTTCTTTTCCACAGTTTCTTTCACTTAGGTTCTGAATACTGTGAGCTCCTTTGGGTACATAGGAAAGGTACAGACACTAAAGCAATGAGTGAACACCTGTGAAAGTGAGTGGCAGGCCTGCTACCACAGGCCTCACCCTTCAGCGGGTCTGCTTCAGCTGTCTTAAGAGGTAAAATGTTAATTTATGTTAAAGCACAACAGCCCCTGGTTTCCCGCTGGATCCTACTCTTCCCTCTTCATCCCTTTGTAGAGGAAATCAGTGCCTTGGGTCTGCTGTGTATTAGTCTTGTGAATATTTCATGTTATTGCTTCTACATATGTGAATTTATGTAAATAGCCTACTGTGCAGTTTGTTTGCAGATTGCTCTCAATGCAGTAAGACTCTGAGCTATCAGTATAGGTAGCTCTTGCTCATTAATTTCCAGCGATCAGTAAGATCCCGCTTTATGACAGTAGCAGACGTATTCATGGTCTCATCATGATGGACCATGAGCTGGTTCTAATTGCTTATGCAATTATAAGCATTCTGTAAAACAAACAATCTTGATTAAACCTTGTGTATACGAGCCACTCTTCTCCAGAACAGATTCAGACGGGAACTAAGACACTTAAAGGTATACACACTATTAATTTTTTTTCACAATGCTGGATTATCTTCCACGTGGCTGGCAGTACAGGTGACCTCTACCCCACACTCACTGCATCACAGGAAGTCTCCCTCCTCCTCTGTGGGAGTCTACCTTGCTTATGCTTCCCTTTGCGTTCCCTCAATAACCGACATATACTTCCTATGTGTACTGGCCATTTAGGTTTTTGAATTTCCCAAGAATTTCAACATTTCTCAGGGGAAAAATTCCTCCTTATTGCAACTGCACAGGCAGGCCTGTCTTCTATGGGAAACAGGCATCTCGTAGTGGCCAGAAAGCAGAGACAAAGAGAGAGAGGGGATGAGATACCCCAAGGATACGAGTGATCGATTTCCTCCTGCCAGATTCCACCCCAAGCTTCCCGGAACCTCCCAAATTATTACTGTTGGGAGAGCCAAGCCCTCATTGCAAGCACACACAGGGGCATCTCCTAGGCGAGCCTCAGCCCCTACCTCTCGGGAGGCCACCTGCAGGGAGAATGCAGGCTTTACTGCTCAGCCCAAGATGCTTCATTTCCGTTTCCATCTCTGTGACCCGCCCTTCCTTTCTGGCTCAGCTCAGTAATGTAGTGTAATGGCTTTATTCAGTCAATTTGTTCCATTTAGGTGGAAAAAAAAAAAGATTCACATATTGGATCTACAGTATACTGACTGTTGTGTTCATGTTTTCTCTTTATTTTTCTGAGCCATAGTCATGAAGAATTCCGCAGTAGTAAACCATCAGTGGCTTGGTTAGGTTTTAGTTCATACACTGGGTTTGTCCCAAAGAAAATATTTTCTGAGATTTCTTTTCTTTTTTAAAATAACACACCTATCTGTTCTTGAAAGTTCATGTAGCCTGGAATCTCTTTCCTCCTGTTTTCCTTCCTTGTTAGGGCTACACCTTTGTTAAACTCCCAGGTTTGAGTTCTCTTTTCCTCCTTAAAGCGACTTCCATGTTCTCTGAAACAGCAACACTAGGGATTCCGTGCATCCACGTCTGGGGCTGCCGCACCTCCCTCTGGCTTCCTGAGCATCTAGCACTAGATGCTGCCACCCCACCTCCTCTGAAACGCAGAAATAGCTGCACTCTGGTTCTCAGCTTCAAAGACTCTGTCCAGTGTTGCCCCTAAAATCAGGGCAGCCTTCACCTCCTGTGGGTGCCTACTCTCTCACCCTCGTCAAATCCTCTCTGAGGGTCTTCGTGCAGCATCCCCTGGCCCATCCCACCCGTGCCCTGTGGAAAGAAGTCTTATTCTGCTTTCCAAAGCTGCTTTACAAGCTGCTCATCTCTTGCCCAGAATATTCCCACCTCTGGGTTACTAAGAATACCCACGAGGCTTTAACTGCAATGGAGTTCTCTCCTAAAAATACTCTTTTCCCTACAACTCTGGTATTCCTCCACGCCCAACACTGAGGAGCCTTCCAGAGGGAGGGTGCTCTGTTGGCACCTCACAGGCCCTGCTCATTAGCATAAAGTGTTCATAGTATTCCTTGTCACCAGTGTGTTATGTAACCGTCCAGTCAGCAGACCTGGAAACGATACTCCCTCTTATAATCTCTTCTTTTCTCTACTGGTAAAGGTCATCAATTAGCTACTTGCATGTGTCAAGGTTCACTGTGCTTTGAGGCAGGAGCCATTCCACCTTGCCACCCACCTGCATCACCGCCCTGTGCGTACTTCTAGCTCTGCCTTCTGACCACAGGAGAAGCTGTAGTGGTTACTATGACAGTGGCGCTGACAGCAAAGAAAGAGCAGCAGGCTCTGCTGTTCAGCCACCAATGAAGTCTCCACCTTCTGGTTTCACAGTTGCAGGCACTGCCAGTTTTCTTCCAGGCTTAGTGGAGAGAGTTCCCCTCCTAGCCGAGACTTCCATCTCCGGGCCTGGTGGCCTCCTGCAGCTTCTTGCTCTCCTCTCTCTCTCTGTGCTCTTTAATATCTCTTCTCATATAATGCTTACACCGTTCCCATCTGAAGACAAGTCACGCCAACCCCAGGGATCCTGTTTCCTTCTCCTGTGACCCATGCTAGCTTTTCACTAATGATGCTTTACTTTGTCTCCTTTTAACAATAAGGTACCATCCCAGGCACCGAAGTCATTAATACTCTGTGTTCTAAGTAGGCTTTTAATATTCAAGGCACTAGGCAACATATGTCCCATTCTGATGACATATTATATGAAGGCACCCCCATCTTCCCTATATTCAAAAGATCAATGAATTGAAGACATACTATCTTTGTAAGTCTTGTTTTTAAGCTGATTTTATAATACACTTTACCAGCTGGAAGAAGGCACTTGGCTGGATCTCAAATACTGGACAACCAAAAACCACTGAGAAATTCTGTAAAATCTAAAAATTATTTAAAAACCACACCTTTTTATTGATTCTTTGTGAATTTCACATCATGTACCCCAACCCAACTCATCTCCTCATGCTGCCATATCTACCCTCTGCTCTTGCAACCCTGCCCCCCAAAGAAAACAAAAAACCACCACCACCACCACCAAAACCATCATGTTGGGGAAGCTGTGGTATGTCATGGCGTGTCACACCTTTTTGTCCAAACAGCTTTATTTGCAAATGTTCACTGCAATGAGTCTAAATATTATTTTCTAATCTAAGTGGCACTAACTAAAGTATCTATATTTACAAACTGTTTTAGGGTTTCTCAGCCTCTCAGTCTCAGCTAGTACCATAGAGGGGACCCAGTGTCCAAATTGTCTATCATAGTTTAATGTCTATGTAGTAGTCCCTCACCTAGTGCATAGTTACAGAAATATAATTAATTAATTAATAGAAACACAAGCCCTATCCCTTTGCACTAACTAGTTCTCTCTGTTAAAAGTAAATAATAATAATAATAATAATAATAATAATAATAATAATAATAATACAGACTTGAAAAACTAACACTGTCTTTCCCAAATAATAACCACAAGGGTCCCCAGGACATTAGTAGATACTCCCTTGACAGTGAGGTGTAGGCACCTACGTGAGACCATTCATGATTTCCTATACTTATCACTCAGGGCTCTTCACTATGTCTTCCACACTTCTGAAACACAACACTCCTGGGAACGCCTACTGCCCTCTGTTCATCCCACACTACAGCCCCGGCCATGACATCTGTTCAATTCAGTCATCATTTTATGTAGCATGTAGGGTTAGTGCAAAATATCTGCAATTTATTTATTTGTAAGTATTCTATATAAAAGCCTGGATAATATCTTATGAATGATCCTTTTTGGGGTCCTTAAGGAATTTAAAATACATCTCCTTAAAAGGCAGCAAAGACATTTGAACAAAAAGGTTTGCGTATAAAACTAGTTTCTACTTTTGTCTGAAGTTAGAGAGCACAGACAAAAGTGAGGGTGGACGCTAGTTGCCTGACAGTTCATTGATTCTTAACAAATTAGCTGCCAGCTTCTCAGAGATAAGGCTTTGCTGTTGAGTGCATAGTTTCAGAGGTACTGTGCACTGTCCCCAATTTCAGAGGCGCTGTTCACTGTCCCTTCTTCTGCCCGCTGCATTTATCTGTTGTTAACCATCCAGCTCCCTCAGCTGTGTCCTTTGCAACTCATATGCTGAACTAGCAATGCCTTCTCATTTTCATTAGCTTACCTCTTAAAAAGCTATCCATGTACTATATAAAAAGTATGTGTGCATTAAAAAAAATCAATAGTTCTACTAAAAATCTCTTACTACTTGAGGTTTTCCCAGCATGGTTAAAATTCTTTACATTTGGAGAGTTCTGTTGTGAAATAAACGCTGAGGCCACGTGTCATGCGGACAGTGAGTACTTGGAGTCAGTGTGACCTGACAGCTGATACTATGAGCTTCCACTACAGTAGCGGCTTGGGAGAACTGTCACCTAGAGCATGTTGTTCTTTTCTTTAAAGTGTCACATCGTTGTTGATTAGCTATTTCCTTGAATCTCATATTAAGAGATTATGACCAGTAACTTCGCTTGACTTCCTACCATATATGTGTTTCAAAACTATTGAGATGCATGGTGTGCCCGATATGACAATGCACACCTTAATTCCAGCACTCGGGAGGCAGAGACAGGCTGATCTCTATGAGTTTGAGGCCAGCCTGGTCTACATAGTGAGTTCCAAGCCAGCCATAGTTACATTGTGAGACCCTGTCTCCAAAAACAATCAAACAACAAACAAGAATGTAGGATACATGTCCTCTAGTGTTAGGTGGCATCTGGAGTGACCTGACCGCACAACACATGACAATAATGCACATAGATCATGATTTGCTGAAATGGAGTACTTTGAAGAATACATGGCCGATCTCCCATTTTCTCTATATAGAATATTTTTATACATGGCCAAAAATATGAAAATGGTATGAGAAAAATGACTAAACCTAACCTTTCTTTATGAAATCTTAAAAACAGCACTAAAAATAGGAGGCTAGTTTTTAAAAAAAATTGGTTATTAACAAGGAAAAATAATAGAATGAAAAGTAGATATCTCAGGTATGTTTTCTTATAACTCCATTAGAGTCACTTTCATAAGTGTTCCTTCTGCTCCACAGACTGTGTATGAGCTAGTTCTGCCCTGGCAAGTTAAACCTCTGTCAAGGCTTGTTCCTGGGCATAAGAAATGACTCTTGCAAATGGTTCACTTTATACACGTAACTTCATTAAGAATACCATTCATTTCTAAACTTTCGGAACTCACCTTGGTTTCTACAGAAATGTGATTAAGACCCAGATTTCTACCCAGGGTGTCAGAGCCACAGTTAGTTATCTTCAGGGACTTGGAGCAACAGGAGAGAACCAGGCCATATCTGAACCCATGGCTTAAGGTCAAGCACAGCAGTGTAGCCACAGGCAGAATGATGCCCATTTCAGCCTTGCTGTCCCCCAGTCTTTTTCCAAACTGGTGGTTTCTCCACTGACACTCCATGCTGCTGGTAGCTACATAAAAAAAGCCATTTTAACTTAACCTTTCATGGCCCTTATAAAACATCTGTCTGTTCCCTATTTATCTGATAAAGTAGTTGAGCATGGGCTAGGGATGTACTTAGTGGCAGAACATTCCCTAACACCAAGTTTAATACCCTGCAAATCTATCCCACAAATAAATATATTTTTAACTTGTGTTAAATCTACATGTCTAGCAGTATGGAGGAAACAACAACAACAACAACAACAACAACAACAACAACAAAACAGGAAAATTCTTAGAAGTGGCAAATTTGACAAAATGCTGTTTATGTTAATTTTTCAGACTAATTTACTCGTATGAATCTCAAAATTAGCATATTGGATACTTTTTCCATCTTGTATATATGATCATTTGGAAGAGATTTATTTATCTGCTTATGTTTGGTCCAGATATAATCTATAGTCATAAGACTATCTTTTTGTACAACACAGTACTAGTAATGAGTGCTGCTTGTGGGTTAGGCATTCTGCATGTATGTTTCTGTAACTCTTTTCATTTATGTGTGCATGCCGTATCATGCATTGAGATCAGAGGACAATTCTGAAACTTGGCTATCTATTTCCACCATGTTGCAGTCTTTCTGGCTAATGTTCCTGGCTCCACTTCCCATCTCACCACAGGAGTCCTTGGATTACAAACATATGGTACCTCATGTGGACATGCATACATCAGCTCCAGGGACTGAACTCATGGCATCAGCTGAACCACCTCTCTGGCTTTCATGTTTCTAAAGTTTTTAAAAAACCACAAGCGAGCTATGTCAGGCAGCTGTGGGGCGGAAGAGCCACGGGAGGCGGCGTGGAGATGGCTCCAGGCCTGTGAAGTGAGGAGGAGGAGCAGGGCCACACTCCTGATTGTTCTGTTACAGAAAGCCGAACATCTGAGCTTCTTTCATTTTCTGCTCCTTGAGGTTATATTTAGAACTATAATTTACTTTATTACTTCAAAACCTCCTTCCCAAATCAAATAAGTGCTAGAATTTAATGAGGAGTAAAGTGCCAGATGCCACATAGACACGGGAACTTCCTAACGACAAAGGGGCAATGCATAGTAGGAAAAGACTAGTGGCATAGTGAGAACACAAACTACTTCAGTACCTTGGTACCCAAATACACACACAAGCACGCACACGCAGGAAAAGAGCATGACAAGTATACATAAGAAAAACATATTCATAAAAAGATGACCTAGAACATTTTTATAAGCTTCTTAATATAAACCTGAAAACCATAAGAGAAAAGATAGACCCCTTAAAAACAGTTCTACACCTAGGAGATCATACAAAGAGAGTCAAATGAAGATTAGGGATGCGGGCTGCTGGCAGGCTTGGTCAGCACTGTAGGTGTATGACTCGGGGACCACATCCAGCACCACAGAAGAAGTCCAAGGGAGAGAGAAAGAGGCCAAGTGAGAGAGGGAGCAGTGAACAAGAAAAGATAAGGGAGGGGCACGGCAGGCAGGTGATGTAAAATAAAATATAAACACTAAGTACTGGGAAAACTGCTCAAATTCATTAGTAAGGAGAAATAAAATAACAATGTGATACCATTTTTATGACAATGGAAAACAATGTAAAGTCTGGTGCCATCCAGGGCTGAAAAGCAGCTGGGCACCAGTACATGCTTTTATGAGTGGGTTTGTTATACATCTCCAGGAAACAGATCTGACAGTAACTATTAAACCAAAACCAAAAATCAAAACACCCCCCCCCCAACACACACTGCTTAAGACCCTCTGCTTCCACTTTTCAGTGTCTAGTCTGTGGGGTAGCAATCCGTACAGCGCCAACCTCAGCACAGCTGGCAATAATGTCCACAGCCCGCCCCACCACCACGTGGCAGCATCCTAACCACAGCCCCTCACAGGGCAGCACACTATATAATCATTAAACAGAATGAGCTTCATAGTTATTTATGACCCCAGAACCATTACATATGCTTTTTTGTTTTTTAAAATCCAAATGAAAAGCTGACTAAAACACAACAGGTCAAGACCCCAGATCTGATTTGGTTTGCTGGGGCATGGAGGTAATTGTTAGAGGGGCTACACAGAGTGGCACAGCTGGCTAGCTTAGGAGGGAGGGGAGGAGATAGAGCTCAGAGCTTCATAGTATTGTATCTGTTCCGCATGTGACTTCTTTAAAGTCTTATCCATAAAAATAACAAAATGAACAGGCTAAAGAAACGAAGCCATTATTTGCATGGACCAGAAGAGATCTTATTTAGGAGACACATCGTAATTCCAGGAACAGTAATCTAATAGAAAGAACAAGTGTAAATTTTGCTTTTTTCAAAGCCCAGTGGGGAGTCCCATAATGCTCTAATAGCACGCTCTCACAACTAACGACTCTGGCTTGTTGTGAGAAAGCGTTTAAATGGTGAGGGCACAGAAGTACTGCAGAGGAGTGCGACTGGATGGGAGCCTAGACGAGTCAACTCAACAACACCTGAAAATATACCCCCATCAGTTCATTAGTTTAGGTGTTGAGGGCCTTATATACTTAAAAAACAAAACAAACAAATATCCCAACACCCAAAAATACAAAGCCAAGCAATCACATTAAACTGGAAATAACCTAACAGTCATCAACAGGGATTGGTAAAACAGACTGCCCAAACATACCGTGCACACACTGGCTAGAGATGCCTACGACAGTCCACATGTGATATGGTATAAGCTTCAAGATAAAATGAAAACCAGTGACCTTAAGCGGTTTTAGATGTGCTTGAACATGAAGAAAACATTTTCCTCATGCACATGTAAGAAACAGTTTGTGGGGATTTTAAAATGCTTTTTAAAAATATTTTTATAACTTTTTTTTTATTATTAATTTATTCTTGTTACATCTCAATGTTTATCCCATCCCTGTATCCTCCCATTCCTCCCCCCACATTTTCCCATTATTCCCCTCCCCTATGACTGTTCCTGAGGGGGATTTCCTCCCCCTGTATATGCTCATAGGGTATCAAGTCTCTTCTTGGCTACCTGCTGTCCTTCCTCTGAGTGCCACCAGGTCTCCCCCTCCAGGGGACATGGTCAAATGTGAGGCACCAGAGTACGTGAGAAAGTCATATCACACTCTCCACCACGAAAGCCTTCACTTACCAGGAAACTGGGACAGAGGGGAGGACATCCTATTGGGACTCTAAATGAGAGACGCATGGGCGAATAGCAAAATAAAAGGATCCAGAGGGTCCTAGAAACCTATAAGTAGAACAATATGATAGGCAGATTTGGGCCCAGGGGTCCCGCTCAAACTAAGGCACCAGCCAAGGACAATACAGGAGGTAAACTTTAAACCCCTTCCCAGATCTAGCCAATTTTTATAACTTTTTATATTTGAAATTTTTTTGATATTTTAAAACGAACTAGAGACTTTTATTGTAGGTTTCCTTTATAGTTCTTTATGTTTTTTACTTTACTTTGTGATACACACACACACGTACAAAATAAAATCAAAAGATAGGATTCAAGACAGTGGATGTCATGCAGGCATAGTCTGTTAGAATCTCCAGGGAATAAAGTAGGAAAAGCTGTGTAACAGTGATGAGAATAGATAGCTGACAACTGAAAAACTCTAGTCTAAGAGCAAAGTAAAATAGATAAATTTTAAAAGCAGAACAAGAAATACAAAGTCCATCCTAGACTTTGTCAAGCTCGTGGGAATCCCCTTGTCCTAGTGTGAGGAAATGACTGGAGCCACACTTAAGATAGTGCACCTCAAAACACTGTGCCTTAACTCTGGAGCCACACTTAAGATAGTGCACCTCAAAACACTGTGCCTCAACTTACAGGAGGAGACACTTTAAGAGAGATGAATGAAGGAAGGAATGGGTAAGTATATAGGTAAATAAAATAAATGGTGTGGGGGGAATGGAGAAAGCCAAATAAATGAATGAACAGTAGATAGATAGATAGATAGATAGATGCATACATACATACATACGTAGGTAGGTAGGTAGGTAGGTAGGTTGGACGGGGGGGGGGGGGGGGGGGGATGACGACAAAATAGCCAAAGTTGCTAGACTGAGGAAAAATCCCTTTCCCTTTGGCATTAGAGTGGAACATTCTAAAAGAAAAACTGGTTGAACAATTTGGTGCTATAAGATCTTCGATGTTCCACACTCTAGAAAGCTCAGGTCATGGAGTCTGTGTTGAACACATGTAGACGAATGGGTTGAAACTTTGAGTCAAAAACGTTATGATTCAGAAAGGTAGAAACCTGATTGGAGATAAAGTCTAGAATGAAACAAAGAAACAGTGCCAAGGGACACATCCAACATCAGAAAAGGCTGTGCATGGACAGGGGCAGCATTTGCGAGCTGGAGGTGGTCCAGATGAGTGACCAGCATCTATGAGCCAATCCAGGATGGATGGATACCACCTACTGATGGACCGGCATCTGTGATGCACTTTACAAAGGACCTCCTTAAAATGGAACAGCACTGGAAATCCCAACCACTGAGGAACTGACTGAGGGTGTGGCCAGTACCTATGCTCTGATCCCTGAAGGACCACCTACTGATGGGCTATTCCTTGGGACTTAACCTTGCACAGTACAGCTCAGAGCCATGACAGGCATAAGTGAGACTGAGGAGGAACATGGACAAATTTGAGGCTACAGCCAACAATAAGAGCACATTCAGACTCTGTATCTCCATCCAGCTCTCTCCCCTATTTGATACAAATAATAATTTAGCAGGCCAGCTCTGTTCTATTTTCTCATATATTCCCGTGCTCGCTTTCTGTCTTTCTCCTACTCCCACAGCTCTCGTTTCTTTATTATTTTTTTTGATAGGCTTTTAAGGAACACAGCCTAGCTTAGCCTGCTGGATTCTGTGTCTCAGCCTCCTCAAACATGCTTCTCTTTGGGATCATCTGACTGTAGTCTTTTATTTTTTTTATTCCACCTTCAGCTAAAATTGTCTCATCTTTTCCTGTGTCTCTTGTTTCCACCGTTTACTTTTTCCTTCTAGCCTTGTCTTGTATCAGCCACCTTAGCTCCAATTCCCCCCGCTCTACTCATGCAACAACTAATTTTTCAGTAAATACTGTCAGTGTGCCCATTCGCCCTAAAATGCTTAGAGTTTACGGGGTGACTGGTTATTGCCAAATGTTTATATGGGCCTGCTCTCTGACAGGTGGAGGCATTGTTTTAAATTCAGGGGAATTAACAAGGAGTAGGCCTACTGCCCTGAATATTAGTCTAGAAGACAAAAACAACAATTCAACTCTACTATAATCTAGTTCTTATTGAATACTACAAACATTCTCAATGAAAGAATGAAGGTGAATAAAAAAATATTAAACCTAAGCCTGCATGTACAAATCCCAACTCAAAAACATAATATAGAACACCAAATATGTCAAATATATAAACATATATACATATGTGTAAGTGTGTGTGTATACATAAGACCCCCCAAAATTTACTAATACCACAGTAAGTAGCACTAATGAAAATGAGTTAAATGAAATCGCAGGCAAGGGATTCGAAAGAGAAGCATATTCATAGAAACAATGGAGGATACCAATAAACTCATGAATGTACTCCAAGAGAACGCATAATGGAAATGACAATTTCAATAAGTTAAATATAGAGCTCCATGGAAACGCTCACCAACAGGATGCATCACAAGCATCACAAGGAGGACAGAGTACTGAGGCTTGAAGAGACAGTAAAGAAATTGGAACAATGACAAAGATAAAAAATACTAAGTAGAAAAAGAACATTTGGGATCTTTGGGACACTATGAATATACCACATTAATGAATCACAGACAAAGAATTTCATACTAACGCATAGAAATAGTTTCAGTAGGACCAGAGGAGAGAATGTACAAGTCTGGTGAAAGAGATGTTCATCTCAGGAGGCATTTAGAACACCAACCAGACATGTCTAGAAGAACTTTACCAAGTAATACTGTAGTCAAAACACTCAATATACACAATGTAGAAAGTGTTTTATAATCTGCAAGAGAGACACCAAGTAGCACATAAAGCCATGCCCATGAGAAAACTTGTATATTTCATAACAATTAGTTTAAGCTCATGTGTGTGTATACACACATGTGAAGGCAGTGGACAGAGATAGGAAGCGGATGTGAGACATCCTGGGGCTAGAGTTACGGGCAGCTCACAGCTGCCTGATGTGGGTGAGAGGGAACAAACTTCAAGTCCTCTGGTAACTGGAACACTACAAACATGCCTAATGAAAGAATAAAGGGCATTTAAAAAAACTACACCTAAACCCCCACGTATACATTTCAATTACAGAACACAAGAAGCCTAAAACACCAAATTCAAGTCCCTGGTTAAGAACAGCAAATGCCCTTAAGGACTGAGCCATCTCTCCATCTTTCCCTTAACAGGTAAAGCCAAGAGGGCTTGGCAAGGCATATTTAAAACTCTGAAAGACAAATGCCACAAAGACTATTCATCTAGCAAAACTAAGTTGTAACTATAAGGGAAAGACAAGCTTTCCATGATAAAAATAAGCTAAAAAAAAAAAAAAAAAAAAAAATCACAACCACTATACCAGCTTCATAGAGGAGGACATCTAAAGGAATTCTTCGGATGGAAGAGAAAGATAAATGTACCTGTGATGCCACAGGAAATAGACCACACCAGCATGGCAGTTAAGGCAGTGCAAATAGGAAAATACTGAACATGACCAGTAAACAAACATCAATCAATGAGATGAGAGGAAGCAACACAATAAAAACACTGTCTAAGTTCTTTAATCAAAGACACCAGCTAGCAGATTGGATAGGGAATGGGAGCCTCCTATTTGTTGCCATTTAAAAATACATTTCCCTGTCAATGGCAGAGGCCATCGTACCCTGAGGTGGTGGGAAGAGGTACCACAAACAAATGGATACAAGAAACAAACGGGCATCACTCTTCTAATGTCTGTCAAAACAAGAGTCTAAACCAAAATTAGATGTGACAAAGGTGTGGTGAACGCTGACTGCGGTGCAATAAAACAATAAGTACATCAGCAGCAGGAGAAACTATGGAGACCAACCAACCCAATGCTGAATGATAAATAGAACAGCGAAGACATCAGGTGGAAAAAAAGTTAAGTCTCAGCATCAAAGGAAAAAGAAAATACAATGTACCAAAGCCTATTGATAGAATGAAGTTAGTTCTAAGAGGGAAGTTTATAGTTACAAGTGTTCACATTAGAAAAATACGACAAATCTCAAATATACAATGACCTCAAGGCCTTGGAAAAAACAAAACGAATCTCATTTTGTGGAAACACCAACTTCAAAGTGATCAAAACTGAACTGCTTGAGTAAAAAGTAGGGAAAATACTTAAAGGCATAGGAAAGACTTTTAAATTGATTTTATTTTTAATAACACATTTTTATCAGTATATGTGTATGTGCCATGAGTGCAGGTACCCGTGGAGACCAGGGGCTTGAGACCCTCTGGAGGGTGAGTTACAGCTGGGAGACATCTGGCGTGGATGGATGCTAGGAACTTGGGAACGTGGGAACTTTTAATCGCTGCACCGTTCTTTCCAGCCCCCAAGAAATTTAAGGACTCGGTTGTTCAGAGAATAATGCTAACAGTTGAGAAGAGGGATCTTATAAAAGGATGTAAAAGTTTCTGCTCAGCAAAGGAAACAGTTAACCAAGTGAAAGGATAGCTTATAAGACAGGAGTAATCATTAAGGAAACAAATAGCAAATGGAATTAGTTCAGGAACTATGGGAATCAGTATGGAGGTTCATGAAAACAAAAACAAAACAAACAAACAAAACTCACCCACCCACCCACCCATCCAAACAAAAGCCCTCCGCTAAAACTAGATCTACCTCATGACCCAGCTATCCCTCTCCAGGGATGGCCTGGAGGACATCAAGTTGACACATGGCAGAGATATTTGCAGATCACTGTGTGGTGCAGCCTGACTCACGACAGCTAAGTGATACAACCAACCTCGATATCCAAGCAGAGAAGAACGGATAGTGGAAATGTAGTACGTAAGTACAATGTGATGTTTTTATCCAAAAAGATCAGAATCTTGTCATTTGCAGGAAAATGTACACAACTATAACTATGACATTAAGCAAATTAAGTCAGGCTCAAGGAGGCAAATACTATGTTTTCTCTCATATGACTCCTGGGTTTTATATAGTACATTAAGTCATGTACACGTAAGACATGAAACTGTCTGGGGGAACAAAGAGGACTACTGAGGAGCGGTGAGGCACTAAGAGCACAGCAGGGGAGGAAGGGCACACATACGTGGGTGTGTCGCTATAACACAGTACCATATACAATGACTACAGACAATGAAAATGGCAAATTCATAAATAAAATAGTGCGAGCTATTAACACCCTAAAGCCACAAGTGACCCCAATTTTTCTACCTGTACATTTGAACCTAATAAAGAGCATCTTAAAAATCAAGATTTATAAAAGGACATGGAATCTATAATAGAAATAAATGCCATATCTAGAAATATGTGCTAAATAAATGGACTGGTTTAATAGATTCCACTGCATATATTTCTCTTGGTGCTCCATTAGACAATTCAATAAAGACAATCTCTACAAAGATGCCGCTTGGCTCACCGTATAATTGTAATTAATTTTATTTCATAAACTGTTAATAAGAATGAAATTGTTGTAATGCTCACCATTAACCATCTATTGAACTTCATTTTCTCAAGTTGAAACTACATTTTCATTAGAAAATAATTCTACTCTCCCCACACCTTACTAACAGAGAACGACTTTTTGGTCTTTTATACAAAACTGAATACTCTAAGTATCTCATATAAATGAATTCATATAGTATTTGCCAGAGGATGGGGAGATGACCCATCAGTTAAGAATACTGGCTGCGCTTTGAGAGGTCTGTAGTTTGACGCCCAGCATCCGCACAGTGGTTATCGGCTGTTCTAACGCCAGTCCCAGAGCATCTCACACATTCTCTGGCCTCCATACACATGGCGCACAGGCACACATGCAGGCAAAACACCCATCCACATAAAAACAAATCTCTTTTTAAAAAAAAGTATTCACTTTTTTTGATTGGCTTATTTGATTTAGTACAAAATCCTCAAGGTTGATTTGCTCAGATTTCGTTTCCCTTTTAAGAACAATTAGTACTTCCTCATACATGGGGGGTGGGGGGAAGGGGCTCTACTTACGGGAGGAGGGAAGGAGGAAGGGGAAAAAGAAAAGCAGAATGGGAGGGTAAAATAAGTGAGGATGTCTGAGAAAGCTCTAAGTAACCATACTATTAACTATCTAAAAACGCCTGTAATATACACTAGTCAGGGTGGAGTTTAAATGGATTTTTTGCATCTGGGATGACAATGCTCTCCCCAATAGCCATGGACCAGTGGTTTTCAACCTTTGTAATAATACAGTTTCTCATGTTGTGGTGATCCCTGACCACAAACTGATTTTCATTGCTACTTCATTTTAACTATAATTTTGTTGCTGCTATGAATTGTAATGTAAATATTTTTGGAGATAAAGGTTTGCCAAAGAGGTCACAACCCACAGATTGAGAACCGCTGCCATAGCCCATCTAACAAAAACCAACTGGGCATGAAAAGCCCTTTTTTTGAATTGTTGGTTAGGGTTATACATGCACCATCCAAAATAGTATAAACTATTGCTGTTGCCCTTGATTTCCCCCCAACCCTCCCCTGACCTAGGTGGAAAATAAGTCCCTATTGCTGAAAATACCATGCACTTTGGACACAGGGTGTAGAGGTCACTGAGCTGGAAGTGACCTAAAGTCCTCCTGCCAAGGACTAATGTTTACGGTACCAGAAGGTGCCAAATAAATAAGCTTCTGAAGGAGGGAAGCAACCAGCGGTGTTACACAGCCATGATGCCTGTGAAACCCGCTACTGATCAGCAAAGCAAGGTGACACTAAAGGTACAAGAGTGGCATGCACACTGTGGTAGTGACCAACGGTTTTCCAATTAGACTTAAGAGCTGATCAACAAGGGGGAAAGCATCGGTGATATCAGAAAGCTGGCCAACTACCCAGGGCTGCTCAAGTCATGGGTTTTGGAGGAGACCCTACAACCACAACTTTAGGAAAGTGGTATAACTCCCTAACTTCATTCTAAATATCCATACATGGGTAAGTATAGTCCTCACCCTCCTCTTTGCAATAGGCAGAGGTCATGTAAAAAAAAAAAAAAAAACCACAACCAATCAAAATACAGAGTTATGGAGCCAACTGATACATATCTACAATACAATTCTCACACCTGAGACTGAGAGATCTTTGTGGCAGGAGGCAGAAAGATTCTAATGGCCAGAGAACAAGGACTTACTGTGAGCGTGCATCTACTAGGAATGGCAGAAATACAAAATCTCACTATCGTGGCTGTCTATACATGATCCAAGTAAGGGCAACAGGAGAAATGCCAAAGTGGACAGGAAGTTTAGGAAGACATAACCCTACATGAAAAAGTACAGGCAACTAAAGAATGCTGTGAGTAGAAGAAACTAATAGTGCAACAGGGGACAAATCACTTTAACATCTATCAGTCTGGCCTAGGTCATCTGTAAAATGGACACAGAACACACAGAAGAGTTGAGGCATAAGCAAATTGCAAGGTGTAATTTAAACACTAAAGTGGTTCTCAAAGAGTTAAAGCTCTAAAGTCAAAACCAACTTGTTTTTTCTTTTGTAGTATTAAAGATAGAACCCAGGCTCTTTGAAAACTTCTTATTACATTTATTTATTTGAGTGGTGTGTGTGTGTGTGTGTGTGTGTGTGTGTGTGTGTGTGTGTGTGTGTGTGTGTGTGTGTGTGTGTGTATGCTCACATGTGGAGATCAAAGGATAATTGCAAGAACTTGTTCTCCCTCTATCATATGAATCCTAGGAATCGAACTCAGGTCATCAGGCTTGGGAGCAAGCACCCTTATCAGATGAACCATCTTGCCAGCTAGAGGCCAAGTTCTTACACACAGGAGGCAAGCACTCCATCACTGAGCTGTATCCCCAGCCTAGCAATTCAAGTATCTTTCCGAGGAGCAACTTGGGGATAGATGCCAAGCCTCAGCAGTAACAAGGAAGCTTGTACTATAAATACCGAGGTACTGTATCCATCTTTACTAGGCTTGGCACTGCACAGAGTTATTAGATGGCTCACTTAAATAATTTACTTTTCATCTTCTGATTATAATCTGATTTCAATGGCCCTACTTTGTCAATTTGTTGTTCTCTCCTAATACTCATGTGAGGAGGAGCCAATTTTATCATGAGGTCAAAAAAAGAAAGTAGTGTCTGAAGCACTGCTCAAGACACATGACTGGGACATGACTGCTCAATACTGTAACAATGCTACAGTGTGTAGTGATTAAACTGCAAAACAAGTGACCTATATAAAGCTAGGTGTCCTCATGACCCCCACCCCAAGCTAAAACCACAATCTCTCTATGTAGTCAGCCCGGATATATCAAACACTAGGGCAGAGATAGGGATTATATTTTGAAGTTTTTCTTTTAGTGTTCCGGGAACCCAGAGTCTTTATTTATAATTTCCCATTGTTTTTATTATGTTGAGAATTTCTTTCTCTACTTTATAAAATGCTCAAAGAAAACTTTTGCATTTGTCTTGTGAAATTTTTCTAGGCGACAGTTTTCACGTTGGCAGCTATCTCCTGATGATGAGCATGGACAGGTCAGAGTGACTTCCTAACTCTCCTTTCTGGAACAGGAGTATGTAGCCTCTGAAGCAAATGCTCACTGTGAGTTCTCAGAAAGTGGTGGCTGCAGCCCTGTTCCCGATCAAGGACAACAGTCTACTACAGAGACTTCCAACTTTCAAATGAGAGAAAAGACCGCACATGGCAGGCAGGACACTGGGCCATCACAAGGTATGTGAGTCTCCAGGGGAGAAGGGTGAGACTGTGAACTGGTGCTAGAGCCGGGGAATAATTAGGGATTCACAAGGCAGCTTCTGCTTTTCACACGAAATATTCCAGATATTTCTGCAGAACACATTGGAGCTCCAAATCTAGACAAAGCCTTCCATCTGTGAGGGCCTTCTGTGCTTCTCCCCACAAAAGGTGAGGGGAAAGCAAGCCATCAGTATACCAGGAGACAGTTTCCCATTTATTCAAGAGGAGACCGATTTTTTACTGAACTGCTGACTGAGTCTTGTGCATTGACTGAGGACCGTCTGAACTCTTTGAACTCATACGGCACCCGCCTCTGGCACTCCAGCACCAGTTGTCTCCTCTGTTTTAACGTCCATCATCAGTGCAATCATCGCAGGCGCTAACTACCCAGTCTTTCGACTTCGAGATCGTTCTTGCTTCTTTTTCCTGATGTGCTTCTTGAAATGGCTCTACGGTGGGTCTTATCTGCTCCCTAACTCTGCTACCATAGTTTCTTCCCTCTCTGTTCTGTCCAGTTATCAACACCGCGCATGTTAGTTCTTTACAGCAGTGGGCACTATTTACCCAGGACCCCCTGCGTCTTTCAGCATGGCACACTCCTTGCCATTCTCTTCCCTCCTTTGGGTTCATGGAAGCCTGGTCATTCTCCCCTGCTGTTTTGCTCTGGATAAACTCAAGTTTCCCCTCCACCCCTTGCCAACAGTGGTGCTTCTAGTGTTCAGTTTGCCCTGGTTTCTCCTCGGGTGATTTTACCAAGAGTAACAGCCTCAGCTGACATTTACTGAGCACATGCTATATGTCACCTCTTATTCTAAGCCTTTACATCTCACCCAGAAAAGCAGCGGCTTCTCAGGAACCGTGTGTTCAGAAGAGACAGAAGCCTCGGGATTATGTTACTATGTCAGGTTGCATGGCAGGCAGGGGCCTGAGTTCCCCCAGTTTCATGTCTGTACCTATGTCCGTCACGCCCCTGCTGCTCTGTGGCTTCAGGCAATGAGTCTGTGGGTGGAAGCTTCTCGGGCGCAACTTCCAGTCACATGTGCATGGTCAGCTGCCTAGCACGATGGCTACAGCATCTAATGCAAACACCTCTAGAGTAGAATTTGGTTATCAGTGACCTCCATCACACCCATGTCACCTCAGGACCTCATCTTACCACACCCAACAAAGGCTAAGCAGGAACTCTTTCTGCACATTGGTTTGGGATGTAAACCTAAACCTACACTTTTGTACACATGTGTGATTTACCTTTTAAAATAAACAAATACATTACAATTAAAGCAAGGCAGTTTAACAATATTGTGGATAACACAACTATTATTAAATGGTAGATAAACGTACATAGTTTGGCAATTTGGGATGTTCTGTCAGAAGTGTCTAGTACTGCTGACAAATTGGTCTGAACAACTAGTGTATAGCATGGGACATGTTTACATGGAGGCAGGCAACTCTGGTTGCAGAACACCTTGCAAGCACACACGTATGGACAGTGTATAGCATGACTTGGCTGGTTGCAGGTTCATGACCTCACTCTTTAACTAAAACTCTGTCATCAATGCATTGCATGCAGTTGCACTTACAGAACTCTGGACTGTAACTTATTAGGAGTCAACCATGCACCATGCTGCCTCCCATGCTCGCCATACATGGTGACAGCCAAGGCCGAGGATGGATGACTTCAAGTGCTACATGCTTACTAAGTTTCGACGACTTCCCCGTGCAAATATATTATTATTCTCATCCTAGAGATGTGGATCATGAGTCTCTAGGGCTGCACACCCTGAGAGTGCATGCAGCACGAGAACAGAGCCAGGACTCATGCAAATTTTACTTAAATCATGTGTTTGTGTGCAAGCATGTGCATGCAGGTCAGAGAGCAACTTCTGAGAGCTGGCTCTCACTTTCTATCACGTGGGTTCCAGGGAGCAAACTCAGGTCCTCAGGCTTGGCAGTAGGTGTCCTTAGTCCTTACCCGCTAAGCCGTCTTGCCAGGCCTCCAGAGCCCTTTATCGCTCCCAACCTTACACCACAACCACCAGAATGTGACAGGAAAAGTGATTTCAAGTTGGAGAGGAAGATTATTAGAAAATAACACAAGCCAAAGCCATCCACGAAACTCTCGCCCTTTGGCTTCATTTGCTCTGCGGTGATCGCCATCTTTAACTCCGTAACTGCGGTTCCTATCTAACTGGGATGGCACCACAAACCAGCAATGGGCTACAACACAGTTTCCTCATCTCCAGGGATGCAGGTGTGGGCCCAGAGAATCCAGCTCGCAGGTGTTAAGAAACTGTCTTCTCTACACTTCTCATTAGATAAGCAGAGCCTTCCAAGCCACCCAGCTCACCCTGCAGTGAGAAAGATATGCTGCCAGTGGCTCTTTAGACTCCTGGGATCACAAATAAGACTCTATAAGAGCAACTAAACTAGGGAGGGACAGACTCAAAGCTTTATTTATCTCCATTCTAAAAACTCTCCGAGTTCTGTTTTTAAGCTCATTATTGTCAATGTATCTGATTGAGAAAGAAGATAAACCAGTCTCAGGTGAGAGTGCACCATAGCAACAGGCCTGCCAGGAATTCTCTGGGGAGCAGAATTTCACTGAAGTATGTGATTGCCTATTCACACTCTTGATTACAACACACCGAGCCATTAAACTAAACTAAGCCATTAATGTATTACAGGAACTTTGAAAAATAAACTACTCCGTGTGAAGGTATTTTCACACAGACATTCACATTGAGATGTGTTTAATTGTTTGTAGCCCTATTTCTCTTTTATTTAGAAAACAAGGGAACCATCTAAGCTGTTTCAGAATTTGACAATGTCACAGTGCACTAATGTGATAAATCTGGCACTGCCCTGTATCACTGATAAGCAACAAATCTTCCTCCAGCTCCCACTTTGTGACAAAATATAAATGGAACTCTTCTTAGAACTTGATCAGTGGTTGAAATGTGTGTTAGGCTGGGCCAACAGCGGCAGCACAGCAGAACCCCCACCTCAGCTCCATTGTCGTGGGCCATGTCTACCAATTCAGTGAAGACACACAAGAGGGCAAGCATTACACGGGAAAAGGTGTTTCTGTCTGTGGGTTGACAACACTGTCAGCTACCCCACAAGCTGATCACAGTCCAAAGTGGGAGCAGGCAAGGGTACAGATGGCGGGGCTGACCCCATCTCAACGGTCAGTCAATCAAGCCAGGGCAGACATCACAGTGAACTCTTATTCCTTCCTTTCTTCACTCACTCAGCATTTCCCACATTTGTCTGCAAATTGTGAGGTACACAGAGCAAACATTTTGGAATATTTAGATCAAAGGACAAAAAAAAAAAAAATCATTTATGTGACATAATTTTTATGCAAACAGTTTTCAGTTAATTATACTAATAAACACAACCAATGGTGTGAGTCTAATCCAAATTGCTTACCTTTGGATTTGTAATGCGCAGTGTGGCATTTCAGTAGTAGATCTGCTTTCCTAATTACATTCTGCTTTGTTAGTAAAGCCTGTTTAATGTTTCCTTAGTATACAAATTATATATGAAAGGTGGGGTTCCTGAAGCCTTCTGAATAGGAGGAAGGTTAGTTCACAGTTAAAAATCTACCACAGATAGCTGGGTGCAGTTGCACACGCCTGTAATCTCAGTACTTGGGAGGCAGAGGCAGATGGATCTTTGTGAGTTCGAGGACAGCCTAGTCTACAAAGCAAGCCCAGGGCAGGCAAGGCTACATAGAGAAACCAAAATGCAAGCCCCCACGCCCCCCAAATCCACCACAGATTGACTTCAGAAGGGGGAGAAAAAGAAAAGAACAAAAACCAATAAAGTGAACAATCTCAAATAATAATTATTTTATGGGACTTCATATTTACACAAGATTGGCATGGCTCACTTGGTATAGGGTAATTTAGGTTGATGCTGGAGTTGGCCTTAGAAACGTGGGCAGCTTTATGAACTACCTGCAGCCCAGTATCACTTCACTAAATAAAAATCTCAGAATCTACTTATATAGTTACAATATTCTAGACTGCACGTGTATTAAAAAAAAAAACAGCAAATTGCCATGATTATTGGGAAGCACATAGCACTGCAGCCATGATGTGAGGCACCACTGTGGTTTTTGTAGCCTACTGTCTTTTTAACATTCTATGTGGGGTGCTGATTATCCACTGCGGATACCTACAAATCAGGTGAGCCTAGTGTACTAAGAAGGTACAGAAAAACTGGCAAGACCAACAGGGAAAAATTTTTATTAAAGATGAAAAATTCTTTTTGGATAGGTACTGAGAAAGCAAATATCGGAACACGAGCTTGTGATCTAAAAACACAGTGTTTAAAAAAGTCACTGGTGATAAGAAAGCCGAGAGACTAGATGAGCTAGCTAAGTAGATTTTTCAGGGACACGGAGGTGAATGGGAGAAGGTTGACACGAGCTTAGTCTTCAGTGAATGAGGGCGAGTACTCGGAAGTACACAGACAGCAGCACTGAGGAGCGTGTAGTGGTACAACCAGCCATGATGCTTCGAGAAGCCAGGACTTGTGCAGGATAAGCATGTGTATGTAACACCTGGGAAGCAAGAAGAATGTTAACTACATGGTGAACTTGAGAGACCCACAGGTTAAGAGATGCACCAGGTACCCCTAGAAAGAGATGGAGAGAAAATATGAGGTCCTCTCAGGGAACAGCTGGATTGCTCCTAAGGCCAGGAATGGGGAAAGGGAAAATGCACAGAGGTTATGGATGCAGGAATGATAGCTGAGGAAGAGTTCCAGAGGATACAGAAGACAGAAGGGGTGACGGTGAATGCAGATGTCATGCTACCCAGAGATCTGTTTGAAGGATGAGAGGTAGGCAGCTGACATGCTAACTGGATGGTGCAGAATTCTCAGGAATGGAATCCAGATACTTTGAGGTGTAAGAAATTTAGACCCTACAGCCTTCAAAAACTTGTACCTTATCAAGAAGAAGCAGGTGTAGGTAGTTATGCAAAGCTGTTCTGCTGGGCTTCAGGAGTGGGACACTCACAGTTTGAGAGTCACCTGTCCCTTGCTGTGAGTGACTTGTCAGTATTAAGGGGATTTAGCTCCAGGATGTGAAAGCTGATGGTGAGTAGGATTTGGAGCCAAAGGAAAACTCCGATGTTCTTATTCCTGGCAGCCAGAGTCCACGTTACAGTTACTATGTCCAATAACAACCCCCAGAGATTACCAAATAATTCATAGCCAGAAGGAAGTGAAAAATCAATGCAGGCAGAAGTAGGGGACGCACATCCAAAGACAAGAAAGAGGAGGGGCACAAGCCATGTCTGGCCTGAGTTCATTGATGAAACCAGTGTGGCTGAAACCAAGAATGAAGAAGAAAGATAAGAGCAAAGAAACACCACGGGCCTGGTCACGGGGTTGGCAGAAGGCAATGCAGGGACACTAGTCTCTACTCAGAGGCCATAGGATGATCTGAGTGGAGGAGGTCCCTGACTGACTTCCTGTTTACCAGGCCCCTGCACACAAAGGAACATTAGAAGCCTCTGTGACAGCTGGGAAAAGGCAAGGGTGGGTTGTATAAGGATGATGATGAGAGGTAAAGAGCAGTTGGATTCTGGACATGTTTTGAAGACGTAATCACATGGGCCTCTTTTAGTTCCAGGAACATATTCTATTTCTCATTTGCACAGAGGAAGAAGTTGGAAAAGTAAGAAAGGTGTACTTGCCTTTGTGGTTTAGCTTCAGGGTCTCACTTGTTTGAAAAGATTTTAACAAAAATCCACTTCTAGTAGGTTCCCTCCTTCTACAATATCCATTCTTGTCAGTATAGTACTTACTCAAATCACCTATTTATCTGTGCTTAATGCTTGCCTCTCCCCATGAGATAATAAACACAACACAGTCAAGAGCTACGAAGGGAAAGGTGGGAAAGGAGCCATCCCCAGTCCTCCAGATCCTCCAATCTCAGCTCCTAGCATTTGTAAACATTACAAGGGCAGGAAGCGTGCTTTTAGGTCATGAAATTCAGATTAAGGAAATATTCCTGAAAAATCATTTTACAGGAGCATAAAAGGCCATGAATTTCCTCAAATTTCATAAGCTAAATGTAATGATGCATACAAGTAGGTACCAACTACTCAGCTGCTTAGGAGGCTGTGCTGGGACCACCATGGTGTGGGAGCAGCCTGGCTAACACAGGCTGACCCAACTATAAGAGAAAAAGCAAGCAAGCAATAAATGCCAACCCAGTAAAAATGTATAAAAGTTATAAAACAATATCTATATATCAAAGAGCAGGTATCACATGTACAGAGTGAATGTCTATAAAATTACCATTTTTAAGAGAAAGGTACAGTATGTAAAAGTTGAGCTAACTGCTTCTTTAATGGGCTTATGATTTCTACAAATAGCATGGGGTTCCTGAAAATTAAATGAAACAAATGAAATATATTTAATAAGGTTAAATGTAAAATCTCACTGTATTATAAAAGGTCACTCTAATTATGATCACCTCAGATCTTACAATAAACATGGTTCAAACTAAAAGAACCTTTATTATGCCAGTTCTGAAAGCCAAAAATTCAAAATCAATCTCACTGGGCAAAATCCTGGTGTAGGAGCCTGTTCCTTGCCTCTGGCAGCTTCTGGTGGCTGCCACACTGCTCAGTGGTTTCCTTACTCCAGTCTCTGTGGGTGGGCATCTCCACACCACTTTTTCTGTATGCAGACTTCTCTCTGCCTCTCCCTCACAACACTTCTCGTGTCTTGGGCTCACCTTAATAAACCAGGACAATTTCCTAATCCACGTATCCTTTTTCTAAGTAAGAAAATAATGCAAATGACCACGGGGTAAGAATCTGCTTTCCTTTATGGGAGGAGAGGTGGAATATTCTAGCCACCACAATCTATTCTTTATTTTCCAGGGATTCATATCTATCCTCTGTGCAAAACAGTGTGGCTAGTCCCAACATCAGGAGAAGTCTCAACACGATACAGCAAACAAACAAGAAGAAAAGCCCAGGTCTGTTGACACCGTGAAGTCTCACTTGTCAACTGTCGACCTTCCTTCCAGTAATGCTCTGTTGAGAAGGTCCCCGCCTGTGACCGCATCTTTAAGTGTTTTCCTTTTCCTTCTATTAGTCTATGAGTTTCTGGTTTTACATTAAGGTCTTTGATCCATTAGAAATCCATTTCTGTTTAGGGTGACATCTAGAGCTAGTACATCTGCCATGTCCCTGTGTCATGAAAGAAGCAGTGAAACTCTCTAGGAAATATGATGACCAAGGGTAAATCCAACAAATGAGGGGCAGAGAGGATTTAGAGAAAAATGGTCAACAAATACTATATATGCACAAAAGCTTGGATAAACCGAAGAACTCCCAAAATGTGAAACAAAACAAAAAAATCTCAGGTGTAAATTAAATATGGGCAATGGCTCTGAGTAAGACCTAGGCTCAGGTAAATCCCCCTCCTTCTTTGGATCGATAAATTAATTGAAAATTATCCTCTTTCCAGAAGACAATGTTGGGACAGGCACAGGAGTGACAGTTATGATAGTCTCATTCCCACGCCCAGACAGTAAAAAAGAACGATTGAACTCATCCTAGGTAGTCCTTACACCCAACAGGAAGGGTTTCCAGGCTTTAGAATAGCAGTCTGACCTCACAGTTTTATCATGGGGTCACCCTCCCCTTCCTCGTATCCTCTGCCTGTTGACTGTGGAAATTCCATAGCATCTTCCACTTCGTTTTCTCGGCTATTCTCAGTTCAGGGCGGGAGTGTCTATGATGCTCAACCATTCTCAACATCCCAGACATTGGTGCTACTAAAGGAGCTGGTCCTTCACAGATATTTCCTGGAGAACTCATTCTCTGGTTTCTGCCAAGATGGCTGAAGGATCTGTTTACAGTACGCCTTGGCTGTCTAAAGACATGGGGCTTTCTCGTGAAGCATGCACTTTCCTCTCAGGGGATATAATTTCAGTGTCATTTGCAAATTGATAGGTTGAGAATTCCTCAAATCAACTTGTAGTGTATCTTTGCTCTAACTTTCCCCATAATAAATGTTTGTCTTCTTGTATTTTATCAAAGAGCAATGAAGAAGCCAGGCCACACTTTGCTTGTAATCCAATAAATACTGATTCATCTACTGTATGCTTTCCATACAACTATGAAAAACATTTCAGCTGCTTTGGTACTAGGCCATGTGAAAAGACGGGCTCTCGTCTTTCCAGTTTCTACCTTTTCAGATCTTTGCTACAGAAGCCTGACATTCCCTGGCCCTGGACTCGAAGCTAGTTAGTTTGGGGCTAGAACCAAAGTTTAATCTCTGCTTATATTTCTTTTGTGTGTGTGTGTGTGTGTGTGTGTGTGTGTGTGTGTGTGTGTGTGTGTATTTCTTTACCCCTTGACATGTCTCTCATAATTTCTGGGCATCATCCTAGTCTTCATCTCCATCTTCCCCACTGCCCCCCACCCCCAATCGTGACCATTATATAGATACTTGCGGTGCATTTAGTACTCACCCAGGCAATCTAAGATAAACTCTCCGTCTCAAGGTCCTTGAGTTAATTACACCCATGAAGATCCTTCTGATCTTCTGGCCCCAGGCATTGAGATGCCTATCTAGGAGGATTGGAGCCTTACTCATTGTACCAAAGCCACAGAGATAGAGTATATTAATTACTAACAGTTTATCATGCCTATAAACAAATGTTGACACAGCTCTCTCAAAGTGACCATTTAATATCAATATTGCAACAAAATGCTACAAAATTACTTTGCTCTCATGTCAATGTGACATACTCATTCTGATTTTTTCCTTTTGCAAAAAAGTATAACTCCAAACATAAATTTGAAATGAGGCTGACAGTGTATTAATTATAGCAAGCACTAATGAGTTAGCAAATGCAAAGACTTAAAATAAAATATACTTCTGTAATAGGTAAAGATTCTTAGGAACAGTTATACTTTGTCTTACGAAGTATGCTTACATTCTTGATCCTCAGTAAGGAAGAGCAAGGTGACCCAACTTCTTATGGAAGAGGACTGGCTGAGATGGTTTCAGTAGAACAGCAGGCAGCTAAAATCTGTTGCCCTGTCAAGGGATGACCCTCAAGCTCTCCACTTAGAAAGGAGGGCAGATTGAGACACTGGTGATGCTTTGTAAATTAATGCATTTTCTCCAACAACTCAGAAGCAAATACAACTTGGAGTCCTCTGCCTGCAGATGGACCACCTAAAGGAAATCATGCCCTTTGCTGTATTATCAGCATTCCTAAGTTGACCCAGAGACCACAGTCCTAATGAGGGTCTTAGCACTAGGGAAGGCATGTGTTCTTCTCCATTGACTCCTGGAGAGCAAACCAGTGCTGCACTGCATAATCCAGAGAGTTAAAGCCACACTGTGTGTGTGTGTGTGTGTGTGTGTGTGTGTGTGTGTGTGTGTGTGTAACTAACCAAGCAATCTAATCTGTCTTGTTACATGCATGTTAAGAAGTCCAGATGTAGGCTGTCCAAGAAGTCTCTGGAAAGCACGGTTTGCTTCAAGTTTATGATTTTCCCCAAAGTCCTTATTTTGTAAATGTGAACCACCAAGCATTGGTAAAGCAACAAGCATAAAATATTAGAAGTGTCCAATCTTGCATGAACTCAGGCAGCTAGATGAGTGATGATGTTGGTTTGAATAGTTTCCTACTGTGCACAGTTACAGCAGCATTCTGCTGGTCTAAAAAGTAGATGAGCTTCAGGAAACGGCCAGGCTGGGAAGAGTCATAGACGTAAGATCCCAAACGGCCATGTTACCTAATGCATCTCACCGTCAGGGCCGGACATTATCCCACCATCACATTGGTCTGCCTTGGAGGCCGAGTCCTCAAGTCACACTGTCTGCCTAAGGACTCATAATGAATATTTGAAAACGTCTGCACAGATCTTTTCTAGGGTGATAGAGAATTCCCTAACTTTTGGAGTGTGTGAAGGAACATTACTGGCAAGGAACCCAGGGACCTGTGTATGCCAGTCAAGTACTCTGCCAGTGAGTTTCATTCTCAGCTCTAGGCAGTCTGTATCTGACAGCAGGTGGCTACAGGACTTGTTCATGCATATCAAAACTTGCAGAACTATACACTTAACTGGAGATTTTTACTGTATGTCAGTCAGAGCTCAGTAACCATGCCAGAGGACCATGTACCCTATCTCCATGATTTCTTTTCATTAAGTCACACCAATTTCTCCTTCGGGTGCTGTTCTAATCCTAACAACACTGATACATACTCACTAGCTGGCCACTGTACCTATAGTAACATTTTTCTACATTAATATATTAAAAGTTGTCATTAATGGAATATGCATGCTTTAGCAGCTGTGCTGCTTTGCCAGGCGCTTTCTACCAGGCTAAATGGTACCATTTCCATCAGCGACACCACTGTGAAGTAATGTGTTACTTACATAAGGCTGAGCGTTTTAGCATTACATTTGTATATGTATGAACTCACAGCTTTCGTCGTCTAGTGGTTATGTTTCTATTAGTTCAAAAAACGTTAGCAGTAGTGTGAAGAAAACAAGCTTTTTTATAATAAGCTTCTATGTCTTCACGCATGTGTCTAACAGATAACCAGCAAAGAAAAAGAGGCTGTGAATCTGCGTGGAGACAAAGGAGATAGTGGGAAAGGTTGGAGAGAAGAAAGGAAGAGAGAAGAAATTATGTAATTATAACTTAATTTCAAAAAAAAAATTAACTAGCTTTCTAGCAATGGTAGAAATATATTTAGAGCTGTGCAATCTAAAGCAATTGCTTCAATTAGCATAGAGAAGCCAAATAAAAATATAAAATGTTTCTGGAGTGAAAATTTTATATAAGTTCAAATTTAAATAAGATTTTTACAACTCTGTTTTATATACGTAAACTTCGATATTACTGGTCCAATCCTAAAACACTCCTGAAGCATAAGGTATTATTTTTATGATCCTGGTTCTCAAATAGATGAGTCAGGCCTGACTTTACTAAAACTACCAGCACAGCTTCTATATAGAGTGGGAGGCAGCTAATCGTCTGAAGCCTTGTCTGCCATGCCAAAGACTTACGTGTGATTCCAGCTATGTGGATCATGTCATAGCCACTCCGCACCAATAGAAAGACTGATGCAAACTGAGCAAATCCAATACCACATTTCAGTAGCTACATCCAGCTTTTGAATCAACTTGAACTCTGCCCTTGAGCCTTGCGAGGAAGTTGACAGGAACTCTTCCCTCGCTCCCATATTTCTGACTTCAGTCAGGTGTTGCTCTGTTAAGCCTGTGTTGTGTTTACCTCAGAAGTCTGTTTTCTTCAGAAATTTATAGTGTGGTGTAAGCCAAGTTTTACTGTAGGTGGTCCCCAGCCCTTCAAAGTCATTTAAATTCTTTTTTACATTTAAAGCCATCTGTATTGATTAATATAAGGTAGACGTAATAAGCTGTACCCATGGTGCAGGTGTTGAGTTTGCTGAGTCTTACTAAACACCTGCGACAACAAACCATAGGCAAATCCTATTAGGCTATATCCACCACCATCACATCCAACTGCCTTAGCTTCCTCCAAGGCCATCGCTCTCTGCACCTTGGCAAACAACAGATTTACATGCTGTTATTAGAGACTGACATGCTGTTATTAGATATTAGTTTCTTTGTGCTAAGGTTTTATCTGTACAGAATAATGCAGTAGGCATTCTAACACCTGACTTTCTTGACAGTGTGTTTCGGAGATACATCCAAGCCCTGTTTATCAATGGTTAGCCTTTCCAGCATGCTGAGTGACCGGCATGCAATGCAGCTGCTTGCTCACCTGTGATGGGGAGGATGTGGTTTCCTAGGCTGGCACTTGGGGACATTGATGCTCTAAACATTTGCATGGACACAGTTTTCATTCTTTCTTAGGTTGTGTCTAGGACAACTGTGTCACAGGCTAACTCTATGTCTAACAGAAAATATCTAAACTTTTCTCACACAGTTGTGCATTTTATAGTTATTACTAACAAAAGAGGCAAAAAGGGAAAAAATTCTGAAACAAAACAATCAATGAGAAATGAATTTGGATAGTGGGTTATAGTTTGCTGATTTCTGTTTTGGCCTCTGTGTAAAAATACTGCTTTTACTTTTTTTAAGGATGTATGTGCCTTCTGTATTGTTTTCTTACCTTACTGCACTGGCTAAACTTTCAAAGGAAAAGCATCCTTCAGCACTAAGTGCAATGCTGAGGTAAGTTTCTCCTAACACACTGCCTCCTGGTTTGCTGAGATACAGGGATAAATGGGTGTTGAATTGTACAGAACGCAAGTTTCTTCATCCACTGAAAGAATCACACACATTTTCTCCTTCTATTGATATAGAGGTGAGTTACACTTATTAGTTTTCAGATGATAACTCAACTCTTTACTCTTGGGAGCATCAACTAATGTTTACAAGAAGTATTGCCATGTGAAGTGGTTGGTTTCTTTCTTATAAGGTCTCACTGACTTTGGTTGACAGTAAAGTTACAGTGCGGGAGAAACAGCTCAGGGTTAAGAGTACTTGCTACTCTCATTTAGAACAGATTGGAATTTGGCTCCCAGCTCCCACATCAGGCTGCTCACAACCACCTATAACTCTAGCTCCAGGGGACCCAACATCCTCTTCTGGCCTTCCTGCATACATGTGCACATGCACACACATACACATAAATAAAAATACATTTTTAAAAAATGTAAATCTTGTTATATTTACTATGAACATTTCTTCCATATGTTAGATCCTTTCCTTTGTTGGGCTGATTTTCTATCTCAAAATGCTCAAAAGAAAACTCAAACTTCATTTTAGAAGTGGTTCCCTGGACAGCATTGCTGGGACACACGTGCTGTGTTACAACTCTTACTTAATACTTTAAGAAGGAGTTCAAAGGTTGGACCAGAAAGGTGACTCCAATGGCCATTCTCGGATCTGCATGCCATACTACCCTAGTGAATCTTGTGAGTGGTGGCTACTGTCTGCTACGTGTGTCCTTCAAAACTAGTGCTCAGTGACACTGTGGACACTGAAAAAGACATGGCACGTGGCCCATGCTTGTCCTCAGCTTTGTAAATCCAGCTTGTGTCTGGCCTTTCCTTCCCTGAATGGTGATTCTCAGCCATTCTGCAAAGCCTGTAGCCAAATCTTTTTTTGTCTCTGTGGGTTTAAACTACACGCCTGGCTCTACCCATCACCTGTGCCCTCTTCAATGCTGCCCGACTCCCTTTGCTATATTTACCTTCTCCCCTGAACTGCACAGCTTGAAAGGAAATCTTTATCTCACAAGTGAGATTTGCCAGAACCTGACACCTCACTCGGGCTGCCTACTGTGATGCTACATTTCTTGGCTCCTGCCCTAAGCTGCTACTTTACTCAACTCAAATCCCATGTTTCTTTCCTGTATTCTAAGGAGGACAGCCAACCAAATGGCTTGGGATGACTTCGTATAGAAAGACCACCAAAGCATGAGGTTTGGGGGGTCAGTGGGCAGTGCCTGTCCCTTTTGCCACGCAGCCATCGTCACCTGCACATTTTCTTACAAGCATCCCAAATGAGCTACACAAGACACAGTGCTCACATCCTGCAAAAATAATGATGCAAACTCTGAAGAAATACTATGCCTAAGCCAAAGAAGACCATGAGAAAATAAACTGAGAAAGAGGCTTTTATGGCTAGGGAATCTAAAAACTACTACTACTACTTGACATTTTTCTTATTCTTATTTATGCCATTCAAAATATATTATATGCTAGCTACGATGTCATCTATTCAGGAAGATGAGGTGGTGGGGAAGGGTGTGTGTGTGTGTGTCTGTGTGTGTGTGTGTGTGTGTGTGTGTGTGTGTGTGCGTGTGTCCATCTACACCAAGTTAGGGTCATCTTCAACTGTACTACAGCTATCCTTTCTCTAACAGTAAAAAAATAAAAAAGACAAAAATAAAGTATGATATATAGAACCCTCCACTTAAAACCCAATTTGAATAAAATACAGACTAGTGGCACAAATCCAGCATACAATGTAAAACAATCTGACAGGCTAATACAGAGAGTTTGATAGTCTGTATCCAGATGCCGACATCTATTTGCAGATATCATCTAGTGAAGAGACACAATTTAAACCGAATTTAATTTTTTCAAGATTCAAATCAGCAAAAACAAGCAATGTCAGTATCTACCTCAGCTAAAAATATGATTCAAATTTTGCAGCACTGTCAAAGGTATTGCATATAAGCTTTCTTTGACTGATTATGAGAAATTGAACACATAGAGTAAAAATTGAGCCATGGGAATTAAATGAAGGAAGCAATCACAGTTCTTGGCATTTGTGTAGGGATTTTGCCTTCGTAGAGTTGTCATAAACATTAAACTAATTAAATTATGCAATGCACTTGTGGAATCTCACCATGAGGTTGTAACTAGGAAAAATCATGGTACCAGGCTTGAGTACAGCACAGTCCTAGGGGGGACATTTGCATATATATGTATTTATGTGAACAGTTATAATTATTCATGGGTGACTAGAAAGTAGGAGCTTAAATAAGTACAAGATTGTGAACCAAATGCAGGTATGATGAGGAAAATTCAAGCTTTTCCACCTGCTTAGACCTCATAATTGTCACACTCTGTTATATAAAAAGCATTAGGCCACGAAGGTCTTTATTTGTGTCCTAGAATACTTGACAGGGTACATGCCCTCCAGTGGTTTTACAGTACAATAAAGTTATTTGCCCAGGTATTAATAAAATTTAAAAGCTCCTTTCTCTCCACTTTTCAGAGATACATGGACAGGAGACAGATGTGCTGGTGAGTGGGTGTGAGGAGCACAGGGACAGGGAGAAAACAGCTCTCGGGCCTGCGGGGTGGGGGAGGAGACAGTGGAGGCCTAGATGTCTGGCAAGGAAGCTGTGTTCCCAAAAGTGGGTGTAAGTTCCCAAACTTTAAAGCTGGTCGGAAGTCAGGCCCAACTGGCCTGTGTTCGGTGCCGCCAAAGCAAGCATGGGAGATAGGCCTTGTACACTGGGCTTGTGACGACGGATGAAGCTGAGTGCCAGTGGCACTGTGCATTCATGGGTGAACGACAGAACCAGATCCGGGTCCTGCGCATGAGAGGCCTTTGAAAGTAAAGGCTCTGGGTAGGACACTGAAGTTTTATTCACTCAGCTCTAACTCTCTTAAGAGAGACGAAATGCAAACCCTCAAACCATCAGTTCTCTGGGTGTCAGGTGAGCTGGAGCTGTGGCAGAGAAACTCCTTGCATATACCTAGCTGGATACCTTCCAGCTTCTACGGGCGGGCTGGTTGTATATCACACTCACTGAACAGTGCCCAAAGCCCAAATCATTACTCTTATTATTGTAGCCTACCTAACAGCAGAACAAAAGAAATGGAATGTGAAATCTGAAGGTAGCTTGGAGGGGTGAAGGGAATATTTATGTGAAAGTAGCAGATCGAGACATCTAATTTCAAAGTGTTTGAGGCCTAAATTACTCTGCTCCTTATTTCTTAGTGTAACACACCCCAAATAAAAATAACCATATTCTCGTTTTGCTGGCTATAGTAGCATGACAACGCTTTGGGTAACAATTTTTACAAAATTATTCCTAGATTTCTAAGTGCTTTACTTCTCAAGAGTCCCAGACTGCCCCTCTTAAATCAGCTACCTAAGTTCTCTCTCCGTCTCTCTTGTTTTCTTTAAGACAGGGCTTCTCTGTGTAGCCCTGATGCTCTGACCTTGCTTTGTCTTATTATTTTTATTATTACAATTAATTAATTAATTAATTTATCCACTTTACTTCCTGGTCGTAGCCCTTTCTCTCCTCTCCTCCCAGTCCCAACCTCCCTCTTCCCCCTCCCCTACTCCTCAGAAAAGGGAGCTCCCTCTTCCTACCCACCCTGGCTCATCATGTTGCGTCACAACTGAGCATGTCTTCTTCTCCTGTGGCTTTGCGAGACAGTCCCACTAGGGGGAAGTGATCAAAAGGCAGGCAGCAGAGCCATGCCAGAGACAGCCCCAACTCCTTTATTAGAGGACCCACATGAAGCCTGAGCTGCCCATTGGTTATATCTGTGTAGGAGGCCTAGGCCCAATTTAGGCATGGTCCTTGGTTAGTGCTTCAGTCTCCACAAGCCCCCCTGGGCCCTGGTTACTGGACCTTGCTTTGTAGATCAGGCTTTCTTGGAAATGCTTACAAACTCTACACAGCCAGGAGTGGTTTGCTCCAATTAAGCAGTGACCATGGCCAAGAGTACAGCCTTGTGACTGGTGGTGGGTTGCAGGTGAGTGTAGGGGATAGAACCAGATCTTAATTGTTTCTGAGTCCTTTAGCCTCCTATAGCTACTTAACTCACTTATATCTCACTTCTCCCATACTTAAAAGTGCATGAACACACACAAACACTAAACAAATATGTAACATTTTAAAGATTACCTTGATCCGTTTTCACTTTCAATGCCAATTATCTTCTAATTTCAAATACTAATAAAGAATGTATTGCTCTGAGTGATTAAATAGAATGCACGGAAAACCAAGAATTCTGATGATGACTGTTGAGTGCCACCTCAAACATTCACATAAAAAGCACAGACAGCTCTGCATGTTTTACTCGCTTGTCCCAGCCGCAGACACACAACCTCCAGGGGTGTGGTCAACATTCTTCCTCTAAGTCCCATTACCTGCTCTGCTTCCTCTTTCCTGTTTCTGCTTGGTCCTCTCCCCAGCTACACATACGTACACGCACACTACATCCCCGGCTACACACATGCACACGCACACTACATCCCACAAGACCACAGGCAGCTAAACTATAGATTTTAAGCTGTGGCAAATAAAGTTATGTCAGGGTCTAAAGAGTGAAAGTGGAGTCTCTGTACCGCTCAGAGCTGTCTGCAGTGTGCCTTTATATGCGTCACTGACGCTGCATGCCTCTGATACGTGTGCATGACATGCTTCAGTGTGTCTGCGTGTGAGTGCTTGGCTAGGTAGGTGATACAGCCCAATATTCAACTTATTTTATAGTTTTGCTTACAGAGAGTGAAATTGGGCAGTCTGTACTCCGATGTGAACACACTGGCACTCGACTGGGAACTGAGACTCAAATGCTGAAACAGAGGTGCATTTTCTGCTGATAGATCAAAATGTTTCAAGTTCAAAAGTCTTTCGTGGCTAACTCGAAGAGGAATATTTTAGTTTTGATTATACTTTGAAATTTGTTCATTTCCAATTACAAACTGCAAAGGACGTAATTTCCAGGCGTGGGGAAAATGTGCTCAACAAGCTCATGACTACAGCTTGAGACTCTGAGTACTTTAGAACACTGGTAGTTGTCAGAAAATAAATTCAAATAGAAAACCTTGTATTAATACAATAATTTCCCAAATCACAGGAATAAGAAAAGGAAACAAAATATTTTGGGCCTCACTGTAACATTAATTACTTGGTCTATTTAATAATATACATTGTTATTTTAGAAGATGGCAAGAACATAAAAGTTCAACACAAACACTTAGTTTGTAAAACTTAGTATTTATAAGATTCAGAAAAATCAGCATTTTAAAAGCTTAAAGTTAAAATTAACTAAAAAAAAGAAAAACCTTTAAAATAAAGACATATTGGAAACACAAGGGAACAGAGTCCACCCTATGCTCTGTAGTACTTTCTTCTTATATAAAACATGAAATAAGCAGGACTATGTTCTGAGGACAATACGAATGATAGTAATGGTTCTGACTCTGGTCCTTCATGGCCCACCAAGCCCACACTAGCCCAGCCCGAATCGAGGCGTGTAGAGGGCAGCACCCCATGTCTGGGTGCCAGGGCTTTCCTGTCCTTCCACGACCAGAGCAGCCAGCTGGCGATGCTTACTTCTGCTGGGCCCACAGCCGCTCATGCAAGTCACAATTCCCAGTTTAGGGGCAGCCAGGACCAAGCTCCAGTCATACGAAGAAGGAGCCTCTTCTTGCTACACTCTTCCAAAGAAATGTGTGCGCTGCCCGCCTGGTGGGCTTTGAGAACTGGAAGCTGGTTGGGCTTCGAGGATAGCAACAGTGGCAAAGTTCCCTGAGCTTGCTGCTCCTTGGGCTGTTTCCTGACTGATGAATATATTTCCATCTTGTTTAGCCAAAGCATTAGGATGCCCCTCTGTTAGCAGAGAGGATGCGAAACCTGATAGCCTTCTGACAGGGCTGACTGCTAGAGCCTAGCTGCCTCACTCCTGTTCCATACTGAAGCTCCAGCCAACGCAGCACACTTGACAGGCCTTCTGGACCGTATCCTCTTGCAACACTGAAGTTGTCTAACACAGGCCGCTTGAGGGGCGGTAGGAGACAGGTTTGGGGCTCGTGCAATCGTCCTGGAACTGAGCACTTGGTCATGACTGGTTTCTGATCAGAACTGGAAGTTCGGTAATCAGCAAGTACCAACTGAGCGCGCATGATGAAGCAGGTCGTATTCCAGGAGGAAATGCTTGTGTCCTGTGCTGGGTAGTTTTGTCAACTTGACTCAAACTAGAGTCATCTGAGAGGCGGCAACCTTAATTATGAAAATGCCTCCACAAGATCAGGCTGAAGGCAGTATTAGGAAATTTTCTTAGTGATTGGGGATAGCCCAGCCCACTGTGGGTGGTGCCAACACTGTGCTGCTGGTTCTCCTGTATTCTACTAGAAAGCTGACTGGGAAAGCCATGGGGAGCACTCCAGTAAGCAGCACTCCTCCATGGCCTCAGCATCAGCCCCTGCCTCCAGGTTCCCGCCCTGCTTAAGTTTGCTCAACGATGACTTCATTCAGTGATGAACAGTGGTGTGGAAGCACACGTCACATAAAGCCTCTCCCCTCCAAGCTGCTTTGGTCACAGTGTTTCATCACAGCAACAAAACCCTGACTAGGACATGCTGTGTTTGTGACCTACATTCCAGGAGTCTTGACTTGTACTCCTCTCTCAACTTCTGCTTCCTCGTCTGGACTGTAGGTAATAATATAGGGAACTGTTGCGAGGTTTGAGAGGCGGAAAACGCATACAACACGTTGAGTCTCCACATTGTCCGAGAGATGCTCACAGGAATTAAATAGTGTTCGTTAACTGTGCACGGCATGTAGATACCATAAAACCACCCAGAGCTGGGCATGGAGGTGTGTGACTTAGCAAGACTTAAACACCCAATTTAAAGATATATCCTTAAAAGCTCCAATGCTAGTGAGAGAACCAGGCCATAGTTGCTGTTCTCATCTGCTGGTATTGGTTTTACTTCTAATGTCTTTCCTTCTGCTGAGACATGGCCTCACACGGCCTAGAACTTGTGACGCCCTCTTGCCTTAGATTTCCAAGTGCTGGGATTACAAGTCTGTGCCATGCCAATGACTATAAAGATTTTTCTCTTTTCCACTGGCTTTCAATACAGATAGGAGCTTCCTCTGAGCCTGCATTAAAACTGAAAAGATTCAAACCTCAAGAAATCATTCCTCTTTGTAAACTTACTTAAGCAAGTGAACAAAGTGTTCTCAGTAAGATGTGCCCGGGTGTTCAATGCTCAAGGTAGATTATTAACGCAGCCTTTGTGTGGGTTTTGTTAATGGGCCATCAGGACTGTTGCAGCATGCCATGCAACCTGTGATCTGAACCTACCCCCTTGCCTGGCACAGCTCACACTCATTAAACAATTAATGGCTTCTCAGAAAACCTGCAGACGCTGGACGCATTTCAGGCGAGGGCTTTAGGGCAGGCTGGGACACGGGAAGCAGGGACCATCTGAACTCAAAGACGGGATTGGGAGCCTGGGATGATAGGCCTCTCGGAGATGGAAACAAACTTACAGCTTAGAAGGACTAATAATTAATAAATTATAAATAATAATTAATAAAATAAAAATAATAAGGGCAGAGTAAGCAACACTGCACACCAGGGGGGAGGAGGCTTCATTCTGCTCTAACAAGCCCAGGGGCAATCACATTTGAATGGCGGCTTTATCACTAAAGCCCCCAGTGAATGACAAAACTTCAGTGTTCATAAAAACCCAACAATGTGACAGCTCTACTTCTGAGTGCTGACATGACCTTCTAGTAAGTACCCTGCACTTGGATAGCTTTTCACGTAGGGGATATGAGTGGAGCCCATGAACTGGGTAATGCTACTGTTAGCTTAGCAGAAAGGATTCAAGCTAGGAGAGGCAAGGGGGCTTACCCAGATCACGAAGTGGTTTGCAGGAATCTACACTAGGCTCAGATAGAGTTCAGGTCTATTTGAAACTAATGTCTGCAATCTCCCCACTGTATCAAGATATCCTTAAGTTCTCTACTAAATTCACTAGGAAAGGACAGTGAAATGTGACGGGTCTTTACTAAGAGGGCAGGACTATCCAATGGTCAGTGTAAATAACAGTGAGAGGCGTACTGTGGTACAGAGATGCTCTGGGCTTACTGAAGCCCCCCACCCCAGGGTAGAGGTGGGGCTGGGGGTTGGGGTGGAGCTGAGGCTGGGACAGGAAGGTTGGTTTCAAATCACTAGGAGAATTTTCAGCTTTAGGGTAAGGAGCTGGTTTCCTGGTTCAGTTCTTGGTAGCCTCCCTCTAAACGAACATTAGCTGGTCAGCTGACATTACTCTGGGCTACCAGGTGCTTTCTTTTCCAACATGCCAATTCTAACCTGGAAGGTAAACCAAAGCTATGTGCAGTGGCACATAGAGCTTTCTCAGGATGTTAAAAAGGCTTTACAGAGAGCTAATGTGGGGCACTCAAGGCAGTAGCCGACAATAACAGTAACAGAACAGCAAACAAGACTGCATGTTACAATGTTTGGGCCCAATATATTCTATTATTGTGCACTTCAAGTCTCCCTGGCTTAAAAGATTCTGTAGCTAGACCTTTTCACACATAGAACCCTATGAAAAGTAGCTTCATTTTTTTTTTTTTTTTGCATAGTGCTAGCAATAAAATAAGACAGTCTTAATTGCCACATCTGCCTTCTTATGGGTAGGAATACATCAAAAGGGAAGACTTAGCATCTACCAATATGAGCCCTGCCCATCCTAATAAACCAGTCTGAGTGATTTTACTTGGCTTGGAGCACATCCAGGTTACAGAAGGCAAGAATAGATTAAGGGCATGCGAGAGCACAGCAGTGACAAACTCTTGCCCGCTTCATAAAAGCACCAGTATTTCTTCAGGCATAGGTGTGACTCATGCCATATTTTCAATGAAATATTGCTGGAAGCATTTAAAAGCCGGAAAATATAATTCTGTCACCACCAATACCTCCTGCCTCTAAAAGAAAGTTGTGACATCATTTCAAAATATATTATAGTTGTCTGAACAGGCTGCTGTGTAGAATGGGCCAATGCCTATACAAGCTGAAGCCTGTGGAGTGTGGCCCTAGCTGAGCCCCAGAGACGACCATTTTACTTTGGACTTAGAAGGGAGGCACACATTTCATTTTGGTACTTTGAGACAGGTTCTTTGTAACCCAAGATGGACTCAAGCTTGTAACAATCTACCTGCCTCGTTTCCCCTAGTATTAGGATGACAGGCAAGAACAACCACAGCCAGCAAAAGATTCCCATCTGAATAAATATCTTTTAATGTTAACCCCATATAAACTGTTATCTCCAGTAGCAAGGGAAAATAAAGTATCAAGTGTAAGTCAGCAAAAGAGATGTCTCTAGGTACTTTTGTCTTAACCTTGGTTATCTCCCTCCCTCTGCTATTTTCTGGGAAAAGAAAACACCTTCCTTGCCTCTCCTAGGTGTCAAATAATGTGATTAGTATATTTAATGTTCATGTTTGGATTTTGTTTTCAATCTATTTTCCATCAAACTCAAGCATTTGCAACACACGAACACTTAATATTTCTACATTTGGACACAACTTCAGCCCATAACATATGGTGGAGGGACCCTTTACAGCTTATCATCTTGAGTAAAGCATTAACAAAAAGTGAGGCTTTATACACATTTCTGTATCTTCCTTCCTTAATGATCCCTTTGTGTTCCCCTTCCAAGGTAAAGGGTAGAAATATCGGGAGAAGCTCTTAAAAGAACTGATCATTTCCTGTAATAATGCACTAAAGAGTCAAGTCTGCAGGGCTGATTTACAGTTCACATTCCACAGGTCCTGACCCACCTCGAGGACATTGGGTCCATCAAGCACGTAACCAAACCCTGCTTCTCCACGTCTGAAACTTTCCATTGGCCAGGCCAGCTGGCCTTGTTTCTGAGTCTCTCTCTTAAACTGTCCTGGGCCAAGGCATGAATATGCTATTGCTCCTACCCCTCTACATCCTACCTGCTAACCCCTTCTGAAGACAGGATCTGGTGCAGCCTAGTTGACACAAAATTCCATACATAGGTGAGGGCGACCTAGAACTTCTGACCCTTCTGCCTCCATTTCCTGATTGCAAGGGTTACAGGCATAGATTACCACCCGGTCTATGTATGTACCATGCTTGTCTGCTATCACAGCCATACATTTTCCACTTTTATAAGCAAGACGGTCAAGCTTCTTAACCACAATTCACCCAGCAAGGTCCCACTACCTGTAACCGTCACAAATTGGCCTCTTTCCTTCTTTGTCAGCCTTAGCCTATGACATCTTTATTTTAATAAAGTCTTTTATTCCTAACTAGTCATCTTATTTTGTAGCACTGGAATCTTATAAAATGCAAAATACTTTTTGTAATAAGTGTAGAAAACATACAGGAACAGCATCCTAAGATGCATGTGGAGGCTACATATAGGAATATGTGTTTCTGTAGTAAAGCTGACCATTCTGTATTTAAATGTTTCATTTTTAATCCTAACTTTTCCCATACCATTAAAATTCACTATAATGTACTGCCAGTCACATGCATATAATACAATGTAATGTAATACAATTCCACCTGTATTGAACAATCAATTTATCCTTACTTCTTAGGCCATTATAAATGCCATTGTGGCTAACATCTTTATGCTATTAGCCATATTTTCTTAGGTGTGATTCCTGAGGATCAAACTGTGAGATAACAGACAAAACTATTTTTAAGATCTTTACTGCAGATCACGTGCTCTCCAATGACTGTGCGCTGACATTCATGGGTACCCATGGACTCAGCATCACCACCCTGCTCTTTGCACTGTTACCAACAAGAAGAGCAGGTACCATTTCAGAGCTGAACAGCATCTCTAGGTTATTGCATCATTTCATGTGCATCTTTCTCACCAACATGCATGTGTCCACTAATTCCCTTTCTTGGACCCATGTCTATCCCATGTCTATCATATGCTTTCAGTTTTCCAGCTTTCCAGAGCGGGCTTCAGATACACTGACAACATGTTGAGTAGTCGTTGACCCACCCTACCCATCCTTCTGTCTTACAGAACCACTGCAAAAGTCAGGTGATTCCTGTTCTGCATCTGTGGCGTATGATGTCCTGAAAACGCATCTCAGGTTCCCTGTTTACTAACACTGTAGGTTTTTGTGAGCTGGGCAGCTTTCCTGAGGATCACCGTCCTCATGTCTAAATGGTGGTAGTAACAATAGCTATCTGTAGAAGTAGGTGTTTTTAAGAAGGAACAACAGAGAACACTTGGGCTAATGTAAGGATAAACATAGAAAGCTATTGGATAGCTCAGGATTATGAGATTACCAGCCACATTAGTAACATGGGCAATGCGTGGAATGATGATCTCCCACAGCTCTAGAGACAGACGGATTCTCGCTATAGTAACTCAAGAATAAGAACACAGGCAAGTTGGGTGTGGCAGCACACGCATTTAGTTCCAGCACGCAAGTCGCAGAGACAGGTAGATCCCTGAGCTCAAAGCCAGCCTGGTCGACACAGCAAGTTTCAGGATAGCAAGCACTACAATCCTCCTGCACACAGCACGTCCTCTCATTGCACCTGACTCCACAGAAGCCACCGATTCTTATGTCACAGTGATGACAAAACTTTTTTCAATTTTTAGTTCTCATTTGTCACTGGCAGTAGTAACAGTAGTTCTATTAATAGCAGTGCTGGCAGTAGGGAGAGAAGAAACTGCAATCTATTCAGAACGCGGGAGGCTCGTGAAGCAGTGCAAGGCTCTGTTCTCCACACGGCAGAGCCGGCCTGGGTACACACTGCTTCTTTCCTGTTCTGGTCTGCAGCCATCCTGCAGTAGAAGCCAGCCTCCAACTCTTCTCACAGACAGTGCATTTGTGAGTTCTCCCTTGCTTTCTCTCCCCTTACCCAACAACTGTTCATAGACTTTTAAGGGAACATTATCAAGCATTAAGGATTTGTTTTCATAAGAAACAGTATTTAAAATGAGAAATTAATAGTTTCATGTCACAAAATACATTTCAGGCATAAGGCGTGTTGGCCCAGTCTACACTGCAGATCCGATGAGCTCTGTGGAGGACTGCTCATATGCACCCCTACAGCCTTCACATGCCTCCCCAGTCAGCTTAGAATGGAAACAACTCTATAAACAACAAAACACTTTTCCACAGTAATTTAATAAGAATTCAATTTTCCATTATTCTATGCAAACTGAAATAAAAGAAATCAAGGTCCTAAAGTTAAGAGCTTATGCTATACAATAAACAAAACAAAACAAAGCAATTTCTTCTTATTAAATATCAGAAGAGCACTGGTAAACAGTTACAGCCTTGAAGCAGGAGACATATGAAGAGACCATATTACAGGGAAAAAAGTGAATTAAAAGGTATACTTTTATTTTAAAAGAAGGCTATTATGGCACTATTTAGGGAGATGAAAACTCTTTGCTCATGTCAGCCATGTGAAGGAAAGGTATTCAGAGGAAGACGATACAGAAGCGCTGTGCAACCACTGAGTGAATCCTCCTGAGAACTCATCAGAAGGCTAGGGACAGAGATGGGTCCCTGGTCATGAAGGAATAGATTTAAGGAAATTAACAGATGATGTGGAATGCTGTTCCAGCAGGTGACATCCTATGGCGAACACTCTTCCTGATGTAAAATTCAACAAATGAGACCATGCCTTATGTTGGTTATGGGAGAGGGAGGGGAACAAGAGTTGGTTGGGTTGGGGGTGGAATAGACTATGACTGAGATGTATTACGTATATGTATGAAAATATTGCAATGGAACTCATTATTATGTATAATTAATATTTTAAAATACTGAGCATTCAGAGAGGCAGAGGCAGATGGATCACTGTGAGTTAGAGGCCAGCCTGGTCTTTTGCGAGTCAAGGACAGGCAGGGCTACACAGAGAAACCCTGTCTGGAAAAATAACAAAACAAAACAAAAAACAACCAAACTACCCACAACTACCTAGCTTAATAATCTAATACTGAAATGATTTGAATCAGTATATAATTATCAAAGGAAAATTTATCTTTCAAAATCCAAAATACTTTAATACTAAATATTCTATCCTATTTATAAAAGCTATGTGTGATTACTGAAGTAGGGTTATACTGGAAATAATGTGTAATATGCATTTGTCTTCAAGTTCCAATGAGTGATTTCAATGTGTTTACAAGCTGTTTCTATTATATGAATCCCTAAGCCCTAAAGGTTTGATTCATAAATTCAAAGATTCTACAGTTAAGACACAGATTTATCTGTAAACTTCTTGCAAAGCCTTTATGTTTTAACTGCTTTTTCTTTGGAATGCCTGAAACAAAATAATTATAACTAAATTACTTTCCTAAGGTACAAGCAGATCTAATTACTCTGGAAAACAATTTATTCATAAAACATACACGAATGAAGTAAGGCCATATGGACTCATTTCTGCAAGTAACAAAAGTGGCAATCTAGAAAGCAAACACGTAAGTAGGCAGGCAAAAACAAAAAACAACAACAACAACAACAAAAAAACTATGCTTTGGCAAATCTCTGAGGTAGCTCTGGGCTCCACCTGAAGGAAGAGTATGTGTGTGAGATATCTTCCCCAGAAGCGGTGGGAAAGGCAAGAAGCCCAGTCACACAGGACAGAATTCAGAGCTGATTGCTGTTGCCCAACTGTCTCACCAGTGCAGCAGTAACTCACTTCAAGTTTAGTACCATAAAATGTGCCCATACAGGGGCGACTGACCCATGGAGTAATTATTTAACTCTGAGGAGAAACTGTGAATTGGGTTATCCAACTGAAAAGGAAATTATCATTTTAAGCATGAAAAGCTAGAGTTGGCTTTAAATGTTAAAAAGGAAGAGGTATTCTATTACTTTCAAATATAAATGGAAAGTACTGTGGATAAAAGTTAAAATACTTAAATCAGTAAATATGCAAATAACTGACATGCTGTGTGTGTGTGTGTGTGTGTGTGTGTGTAGCATATTTAAACAGAAGAGGAACCAGAGTGCACATAATCAGATCTGTGATCCAATTAGTTCATGTGTCAACTGCTCCCCCAATGAAATACACAACACTTTTGTGCCTGCAATTCTGCTGACAAGAACTTAAGAGAAGAGCACCTTTACAGGCTTCCTTCCCAGCCTCGCTGCTTCCTGGACAAAGAGCTTTACTCTTAGTCAGTTTACGATAATTTTGCTTGTTTGTTTTGTTTTTTTGAGACAGGGTTTCTCTGTGTAGTCTTGGCTGCCCTGGACTTGCTTTGTAGATCAGGCTGGCGTGGAACTCACAGAGATCCGCCTGCCTCTGGGATTACAGTTGTGGTACACCACCAGGCCTGCCATTTTAAAAAATGAATTAGAAGCAAAGCTTAGCAAAAAGTGTACATGCTTGTTTTTTAAGTTTACCTACAAGCAGGCATGTTCAGACAGCTATTAGGCACTCTAGCTGCGTATGTGATCCCGTTGCATGTCAACAGCCAGACGGAGGCTGTAAACACAAATCTACAATTAAAGGCTACTGTCTCCTAGACTCTAGTGTCAACATACCTAAAAGATGGCTTCAACTCAAACAGAACGAACATTCAGTTACTCTGAAGTACAACTTGGATCAGGAAGAACTGGGAATATCATGGGGGTCCAGCTGATCACTCGCAGGTCACCAAAAAATGGGTGTGCAAGCTAAGCACAAACACTATTCTCATCCACATCCATGGCACACACAAAATGTCAATCTTCGAGTCTACAGAGTCAAGTGTGAATGCTCAGAATTCTTGAGTACAAACGACGACACAGGAACTCTATTATTCAACTGCATTTTAACCTTGTTTCTATAATATTGAGGAAGAAAAGTTATGAAATTTAATCTCTCTCACGCGCGCGCACATACACACCACTAACAGAAGATCCAGCCTTACTTTGCACTTCATGATGCAGCTCAGGCATAGGAAACTGTAAGCCAATCATCACAACTGCCAGGGTCATTTAGTTACCCACAGAAGCGATAAGCAAGTGACCAGGAGAGGAAGGGGAAAGGCTGGTGCCCTACTCACAGGCTAGTGCTTTTAGCTTAAGCAGGAACTCCGCTTATTTACAGCTGGAATGCAGATGTTTTCTGCATGTGGCTGAAGTGTGTCAGAGAGTACAATTCAGTGTAAACAACCTCGGGCTACATAAAAGGAGGCTATGGAGGCAGGTGCAGAGCAGTGCAGTTATTTCAGTTTCGGGGAAATAAAGTAAATGTTTGCCCCTGAGTTTGTTGAGTTCTGGGCACTCTGCCATGCAGGAAGGGCGTGTAATTACTAAAGCTAAGATAGTCATGTAAAAATGAAGTAATACCAATAGGACATGGTTGGGTTCCAAATTCCTTTGTCTTATCTTCAAATTTTAAGAATCCTTGGCTCTCATTTCACTCTTTGATATTTAACTACCACTTAAGTAAATATGGGCATAATGAAGGTTTAGTTGTAATTTCCACAAAAATCCGGAACACGTTATCTTGAAAGATGGCATCTTTCTTGAGAGCCTCACAATTCTCATTGAAAACAACAAAAGTAGCACACAGGTACCTAATTTAGGAGCATAACAGAGCAAAAGCAGTACACAGTAAGTCAAAGTGTTTTACCACATCCACCCTTTGACTCCAATTTTGTGCCATTTGGTTTCACCTCAATCTTAATCTGGATCTTGAGTGTCTTAACTCACAATAAATAAATAAATAAAATAAAATAAAGAATGTGGTTTATTGGTAGGTGAAAGAATGAAAGAGCCCCTGAGGCAACTTCAAGCCTACACAGCCAAGTTCAAATAGAGACTTTATTCATTCACACAATTTACAACAGAAGATGAATGCATCTAATCAGAATGTGTGTGTGTGTGTACATGATTCTATAGAGAATAAGTAATATCACCAAAAACAAACAAACAAACAGTGAGATTTGTTAATCCTACTCATGATTAGTAGTGTCATTTTTATTTGAAGAACATTTCTAGAACCAAGAGATAGTAGTCTATCTGTTATAAAATTGCTACGCACTCTGCCAATTGGCCAATAATACCCTGCGCGTAGGCAGTTGCCTACTGTTTGCCTGTACCTGTGAAGAGAGCAACAGGGCCTATCAAAGGTGCAGGGAGAGAACAATAGGCAGCCACTGCCTTAGCAAATCCCTCTTAGGCAAAAGTATGCAGTATATTTCAAAACTGAGTCAGTCTCTGGTTTTCACAGTATCTAAGGTCCATTGTGGGTACCACATTTAGAGTAGTTCTTCATTTAATGATTGTATACAGTACATTAAGCCAGCTATTCAGCAGTATAAAGTCTGCCAGATATCTAAACACTATTAGGATACAAGAATCCCTCTGAATTCATCTTGGATGCCTGTATTCTTATTGAGAGATAAATTAAACAGCAAAACCAGCCAAAAGATGACTTTGATTGTAACCAACGGATGGCTATGGCTCACGTGCCACTTTCTGCAACTTCAGATTTAAGTCCAACGACCTCACTCCTGTTATTTCTAGGAACTGACTTTTTCTCACAGAGCAGAATCCCCAAATCAAAATCTGAGCCCATCCTTTCATTATCTGTTCTTAACTGTCCAATAATTTGGACACATGGAGAATGAAACCTGTAACATGTGTGTCAATATGTCAGCTGACATGAAATAAAACTTTATAGTCAACTATGTAGATCGATTTAAGTCCTAGATCAATCTGGGTACAGGATAGTTAAAACTGTCTTAAGAACGAGAATTACAGCTGGGTACGAAGCTGCTTCCAAGATGGGAAACTCCTGCTAACCCTGTTTCTGTGAGTTTAGCATAGGTTCATGGTTTTCACCAAACAGCGAGCTGGTAACGAGGCTACTCAACAGTACTGACTCCTCTTTGCATAACCATTTATTGCTAGACTGATATCATAGGGGGTGCTGAGAACAGGAACTTGTAGCAAGTGTATAAAACAGCATTCTGTCCTTAGGGAGCCAATTACATAAGCTCAAAGCAGCTCAGGGTAGTCGCAGCTGCGCTATAGAGCATGAGGGACCAGGAGAGATGTGATTTCAGGCTGGCAGAAAAAAGGAGCTAGCCTTTGACCCATCTACCAGAGTAAAGACTGTTCCTGTACCTTGCTGTTGGCATAATATTATTGTGGACTGTGTACAGTTTACCCTAGTTCACTGGGATGCTTATTCTAAATATCTGAGGTTTCAAGTTTGTTTAAACATGTCACTGTTAGTTCTCAAACCAACTAGCCAATGCTGAGCAATAACAGAATAAAGAGGGTGGGATATCCTGATCCAGTGAGCGGAGGAGAGACAGAAGGAAGGAGAGCATGGAGCCAAGCACCAGGAGGAATGAGCTGGACCTAGGATTTGAGTAAAAAGCAAGTACAAAGTGGGAAATCAGAATGGGAGAAAAATAAACTAGCATGGAGGTTTAGGATGGATTAATTATTGCGTAGCATTGTGCTATAGGCTAATTAAATAGACCCTGGTCTCTCTGTGTGGTTATTTGGGTATAAAGCTGGTTAAGGAAAAACCGCTGATTTCACTAAAATAATAATTCAATATTAAATATTACTAATCTTTCAACATCTTGTTATGGTGGTTTGAATATGAATATGCCCCACAGACTCATGGGTTTGAATGCTTGGCCACTATTAGTGGCACTATTAGGAGGTGTGGCCTTGTTGGAGAAAGTGTGTCACTAGGTGGGGGGCTTTGAGGTCTTAGAAGTTCAAGCCATGCCCAGTGTAGCATTCTGTTCCTGTGGATCGAGAAGTATAACTCTCAGCTCCCTCTCCAGCACCATGCCTAGCGTCAATGCCTCCCACCATGGTGATGATGATGATGAACTCTGAAATTGTAAGCCAGGCTCCATTAAATGTTGCCTTGTCAGGGTGTCTCTTCACAGCAATATAACCCTAACTAAGACAGCTGCTAACATCTGTGTGAAAAGCTATCATTCCATAAAAGGAGAATGTAAATTCCAACCTGTGCCAGAGAGCAACCTTGTTTGCCTGAGGATCTTTGAGGAAAAGATCTTTGTTTTTATGACACCTGGAAGCCAATTCCAGAGGAGACTGCTACAAGCTGTTTGCCTGATCCCTGCCCTTCCACTTCTCGTAACTAGCCCAAAAGGAGGAAGTTATGGGAATGCCATCGGGGATATTTAGTGGCCTTTTCCTCTCAGAATTCAGATGCATGTTAAAGGTTCTTATTTTACAATTCTTTCATCAAATGCCTTGATAGTATCAGTGTTTGAGGTTTTGATAAATCAACAAGTTAATAATTTATTTTTATATGACTGTATCTTATAATTTATACACAAAATTCTATTTGTGAGGCAGCTATGCTGAAAACTTGAAAGCTTAAGGCCATTTGTTAAGAAAAATACTGGCAGAACATAAACATGATTCAATACTCAGGCAGGGTTTTAGTCTGCTGATATCAATGTACAAAAGAAGGCTCATGAGTCTCAAAACATCCTAAAATCAAAACCACTCGCTCTTCCTTGGAGCACAAGCACTTTATATGTAGAGATGATTATGATGGTGGAGGTGGTAGTGGTGGAGATGGTGATGGTGGAGGTGGAGGTGGAGGTGGTTGGTGATAATGGTGGAGATGGTGGTGGAGATGGTGATGGTAGTGGTGGAGGTGGAGGTGGTTTGTGATGATGGTGGTGTTATCAGCCTTTCCTAGGTGCCAAGTACTCCTGTGTGACAATTACCACACAGGCCTGAAAACTAAGACCCTCAAAAAGGAAAAAGTTTCCTAAACTGGGGTCAATATTCCTGCCAACAACAGCTACAGATTCAAAACTCTCTTTACTGGGAACTATTTCCTAATTCTCTCTATCTCTAACTACATTTCACTCCCAAGGTGGGCCTCCTCAAATGTAACAATGGTTGCTATGAGACCGTGGCCTGGGACTACAGCCATGCATGCACTGTCCGTGACCAAAGTAGTTCTGCTTCACTTCCACTTATTAAAAGAAACATGACTAAAAATTAATCATTAGTTAATAAGTTATACTATGGCCTACAAAAAAATAGAGTATTTTAAAAAATTCCAGGCAACAACAACAACAAAAATGTCCTGTACACTGGTGCTAGACATAAGTTTTGTTTAAAAAAAAGTTTCGTTAAGGAGAGGACGCTGGCCCTAAACAAAGAGAACACATACATATTAATACTAAGCCAATAACTTAGAAGTGATGACGTCTTTTTGCTATGTACTCTGTACCTTATATTGTTTCAACTCAAAGTCGTAATTCAAATTATGACAAAACCATCTGTACCTGTACCATGTATACTTGATTACTCACTGACTTCCACAAATCTGCTCGGTAAAAAAAATACTGTAAAAAATATAACCAACCCCCCCTACTTTCAAAAAAATGTATATAATACTAGACTGCTTGACTAAAAAATACACCCAAATAAAAACTCAAACTTGAGTCACCTCTGTTTGTCACGACGCCTTATGTCTGTTCACCGACACTCCAAGAACCTCCAATCCCAAAGACCTATCCCCGACTGAGCTAGTGGTCCGTGACACTACTGTATACATTTTATATGTGTGAATATTGTTTGTTTTTATATCTGTTTTATAAATGAGAACACTGAGGTATAGAAAGGTTTAAAAACAAAGAACAACAAAAACCCTTCAAGATGACACAGCAATAAGAGAAACCAAGATAGAAAGTGCAGCCATCTACCTAACCGCCCTGAAGTGTGCTTCCTTCTGTGCCCTGGTACAAGGCCCTTACTGAGTTCTTGCTGCCATCAAACCAGGCCCATCCTTGGAGAACAGACAGCTGACCCCATCATCTACAGGGCAAGGCAGCAAGGCTTTCCAGTAATTACGCATCCCATCTAAGAACGCTGGTCTTGGATGCACAGGAGTATCAGCGGCAATCGCTTCCTTGTATAACGTGTAGGCTGAGAATGCCACTCTGACGACTAGTTCAACACTAACCTTGGAACTAGAAGGTCATCAGCATTGTCTACTCACATTTAGCTTTCTGTGCTCTATCCTTCTATAGACGACAGAAAGTGGTGCATTTCATGGGAGGATCAAGAAGCTTCTACTCAAGGGTGTGTTGTCTAGTTCTAAAATGTCTGTGGAAGCTGTACTTAGCTACCTAAAGCCAGGCATGTGTCTTAACACAGGAGACAGACAGGGCTCTCTAGGGTGAGTGATTGAAATCCTGAGTGCCAAGCACTGACAATTTTGAAAAGAAATTATGTATAGAAACTACAAATGTATATTAATGAACTCAAACTCTTCAGGACATGAAAAGAAACAAAGATAGAGTATGTCTTCCAAGTATATAAATTAGCTGGATGACATGTGACAACTCTTTTAATAAGCAGCATGTATCACCCTTTGCTACCTGGAGAAATTAGAAACGTTCTTGCAATTTCACATAAAATATTCACTCTCACACAATGTATCACCAAAAGATCTGATTTTAAGGCAATCACAGGCTACCCCAGAATTCCTTAGTTGAAAAGGATCACAGATGGCTTCCCTATTGTCTTCAACACATAGGCTTTCCAACGTCAAGGTACAAGTGCAGTGTCTCTGCTGTTATGTTCAGTGCACACGCTTTCTGGTTTTCAGTCCGTTCTGGGCATTTTGATCACTTTACCATAGTTTTGTCAGAACAGTGTCAGCGCTAAGAACATCAGCGCCTCCTCATCTTGCTGCACCTTACATTAGAGCCTGACCTCACCTGAGGGTTCCAGCGAGGTTCCTCCTCACTTAATAGCCCTGGGGGTTACATTCTAGAGTAAATGAAAACATCCTGATGGCACTTTGCTCCTGTCTTAATGATTTTGCAGTGACAGGGACTGAACCTAGGATACGGAGCATGGAAAGCAAGCACCTTACCACCAAGCTACAGTTCCAACCCTTAAAAGGCTGACTTCTGTAGTGTTTCAAAACTCCCAATTTCAGTGAGGAAAATGTTTTGGCACCGTTTCTTGAATAATTTTTCAAACTGCTTTGCTTAAAAATGTAGTTCTGATGTCAGGTGTGGCGTAATCCCACACGGAGTTCCTGGGTGAGGCAGATGGTGCAGTACTGCGGTGTCAATGTCCCTTAGTCTTTGTCATCGTTAGCTGTGTGAGCTGCAGATGCTGAGTTTTGAGAACACTGTGACACTCAGTTTCCTTCTCTTGATGGAAAAAAACACCCATCGTTTAATTGTAACAAAAAAACAAAAACAAAAATGAATGAATACATTATTTGAGCAGAATACCCTTCTTGGAGGGCACTGAGTTCTCTTGGAGGCAGGTAGAAAACGAATCCCAGAGGATCCATTTGCATGTACTGTATTAAGCCTCTAAATCTTAAAAATTAAATTTGAAAGCATCAGTTTCTCTAAGCACTACAGATAAGACCTAACTTTGAAGGTCACTTGTATTTAAAGGACAGAATATTAGTGCCTTAAGAATAAACATAAACACGGGATGGAAGCGGATAGGCAGTGTGACAAATTTTAGAACATTAGCTCACAAAATGAAGTACTTGGATTTAGACAAACATACAGATACAGCTTTTATCCCCCACCCCCAAACCACAGCAACAACCCTAATACCTATGTTAAAAGGCTCAGAGTATCTAGACAGTACAGGCCAGAGTCCTGATGGACAGCCAGCATTGTGAAACACGCCGTACACAGCTCTGCGCGCATGCACACACTCGGCAATGTGGGAGACAGACACCAATCACCATCAAGGTTGTCCTTACTTGCAGACGCACAAGTATCCTGCATGTTCCGATTCTGACTGGCAGCTGGAGCAGCTCTACATGCCAGTCATCCCAATGTACTCAGGGATGTAAACACCTTATAATTAGAAAACGTGAAGGCGTCAAGGACGTTAGACAAATTGATAACACATCCAAAGATTAAATTTTAAAGGCATTGAAGAAATGTCATTGCAAATTTCAAGGAAATGGTGTACCTGCTCCTTCACGGAAGCTAGAATAGTGGTGGCTGTGGTCTCGGGTTCCATGCCTGGGCCAGTGGAGACAGCTTCCTGGTGGGTCTGTAGTTGCCCCTCCTCCACCAGTGAGGCCTGTTCAGGGGCGGGCATTCCTCCTGCAATCAAGCAGGCAAAGGGTTAACACTGCTTCCTGAGTGCCTCAAGGGACTGGGATTTGCTGATGAGTCCCACTGTAAATGGTTCCTAAGAATTACAGTGGCCTTCTACAGAATAATCACAACTCTGATAACAAAATAACACACACTTGATAATATTTAAACATCATTGTGGAAAAATGGTATTAAAAGGGCTGGAGGAGGGCTCTTTAAATGGCTCCATTTACTAGTAAGTATGTACACAAACGACATCTACAAACATGGACTGACAGAAAAATACTTTATCAATCATAGAAGAAGTTCAGACAAAAGGTTAAAAAAAATTGAAACTCAAGCAAAGCTTGAAAGTTAACAAATAAAAGTCTATGGTGCTGAAAACAAGGTTTATGCCTTAACAACTTACAACCAGGACACTCAAGGTGGGGCTCCCATGACTTGGTTTCCTTCAAGTAATCTGATCACTCAGAGATGACAAGGACTTTGGAGATCATGTCAGAGACCAAAGCCTGTGATAGAATAGATTAGCAGCAGCAGATGCAATACCTCTCTTAAGACAATTTGACTGTGTTACAAGAAGGCTTACTGACCTCATAGAGACATTCTACAAGTTAAAAAAAAATGTATATAGCAAGAAAAAATGCTATATACTTTAGCAGCCTGTTTATGCCTCCTTGAAAGACAAGACTAAGGCTTCATATATGTAACTAAATCTTAAGTAATCCCTGTTGAATAAATAAGTATACGAATGACACCTTTTTGGTGTCTCTCACTTCTTGTCAGTAGGCAAATCCTACCAAATCCTAGAAAGACCATATCCATTTTAAATCTGCTACACCACTTACATAGAGACAGCTAACATCATGGATATTTTCATCAACATTTTTCATAATTTATTCTAAATACCACTCTACAGCTTTACTTCAATTTCCAGCAAATGAGCCTCTATGGTGTTCATGCCTACCCTTTGATCTGGGAGCCCCTGCCCCCATTCCCTTAACTTCCAGCATAGGCAGTTCTTTCCTAAGGACTTAACCCACTCATTTTTTCCTGACCCAGGGTTAGGAGAGAGGCTTCCGGGTCTCTGCTGATGGCTATCCTGTGTCTGACACATTCACAGGTGACTGAGCAGAGGGTCTGACGAGTGTGATTATCTGTGCATCCTCCCAAGGTGAAGCACACTCATGAGGCTCTCTGGCCTGCTCCAGCAGCCGAGCTCTTGGTTTCACAGAGCAGAAGCACAGGGTGGACGCTAATCTAGACTAGCCGATCTTCTCCTGCAGGACTAGTAGGAGGGGCATTCTTGGACCAAATGCATCTAGGATCAAAACCTGGGAGCACTGAGGCAAAGCACCAGACCTCAAGGCCCACATTCTCAGTGATAAAAATAGGCACACAAATTTTTATACAACACATTCAATGATTTTTATGGCAATCTTTTTAAAAATTTATTTATTTTTGTTTTATGTACATTGGTGTTTTACCTGCATGTATGTCTGTGTGAGGATGTCAGATCCCTTGGAATAGGAGTTACAGACAGTTGTGAGTTGTCATGTGGGTGCTGGGAGAGCAGCAGTCAGTGTTCTTAACCTCTGAGCCATCTTCCCAGCACTCCAATCTTTAGCTTTTATAATGTGTTTATTGAGATGTAAAGCACACTCAAAATACTAGCTGAATAGAATTCTATATTTACCAAGTGCATATCAAAGATAACATTATCAGCTCTGTTGATGAAAAAACACTATACAGACAGCCCAACATAGAAAGCATCCAAGGCAAGGAGAGAGGGGGAAGCAATCTGGCCATTGGGGGAGGGGGAGCCATACACCTTAAAATTAACAGATGGTACTGAAGAACAGAAATGTTACTATGCAACGGTGGAGCAAATAATGCCAAACCCCAAGAAACTTAAATGTCAAGAGTCTAATATGAAACAACCAATGTGTCAGAAGAAAAAGATTTGTAAAAAGGCATGGAGCAAATAGAGTTTAGAAAAGGAGCAGGATTTTCATTCTGTTATACACAGGACACCCTGAGCTTAGAGACACCAAATTATGTTACTGTGTCTCAGGGAGTGCACTGTACTTTACTTAATCACTTGCTGAAACATGACGAGCCCAACTACGCTCACTCACGTGCTATGTAGGTGGAAAGGGATTGTAGGTAGGAGGCAGTAGCTCATCATCTCACTGATGCAGCAAACTATGAATCAGAGAAGGCAAAGTCTAAAACAGACAATGATGACACGACGCTGAAGTCAAGAGAGGACCAAAGAGCATATTTATGAAGGAAACTACCACGATACTAGAATAAACTTCCATTAGCAGGGTTACTGTATTTTGATTCCTCAATAACCAGGATGCAATGTACAGTTACAGGGTGGAGAGTGGAGAAACTCACTTCGTTTTCTGTAACAGTCCTCAAGTACTATAACCCAAAAGAAACCCCCACAGTAAGGTTTCCTGCCGATTTTCTTACCATTCTTATAACAATAGGTCCATTAATGACTTGGAAATAAAGCTAAGTGAAGCTAAAGACAGAATCTGACTCCTCTTTTTGCAGAGCCCAGGGGTGAATATTCACAATGACTAGGGTCAAAGAACGGTACACTCTTTCCATTAGTAAGGGTTAAAACACCACCAACAAACACTCTCAGCTGAGACACAGTGAGCCAGTAAGCTGTGGTTTCCTCAGTGAGTGCAACTTGCCAGATCACAACCTGATCTGACAACACTGAACCATTTTAAGGCCTTTTCGAAGAACCATGGAGAAGGGAAGTGGTGTCAGAAAAATGGAAGGAGGAAATGCCATGCCTATATTTTTAGAAAGTAGAAGGTAGGCTCCTCACATTATAAATAAGAGAGAGACAAGATGCTGGGTGCGATTCTTCAAAGAATGCTATCCAAGAGGGATTTGTGAGAACTAAGAAGAGGTGCACCAAAGAAGTCACAGTAAGCTTGTTGAATTTCCTTCTTTGGTAGTGTAACCATGGAAATGCAGTGTGTCTGAATTTTAGTGAGGCGTGCACAATATTAAAAGTCCCTTGTGATACTATAATTAACATAGAAATGGGGCTGGAATAAGGGCAACTGCTGACTTGAGCAATCTATAAATACCTGAATGAAATACATCAATCTATAGAGGAGTCTACTGTAATGACAGAGTTCTGAACTTAACCCAATATTAACCAAAACCTTAGCCAATGGTATAAATAATACACAGGGCCTGTTCAAAATCTTCAATAACTAAGACAAATACTGATCTTACCAAATAACCAAACTAAAATAGGAGAAGAAGAATTCTCTTGCATTAACAACCTGCCTCTAATGAGATCATAAACAGGATAAATGCAAGGTCCTGTCTGAACATTAGCTCAGCAACACACTGGGCAGACATGCAGATGCTTGAGGTTCAAGAGTGACAAGTTGTAAGTCCAAAAAGCTAAGGTGACCACATACTACACTGATTAGGAATTTAAGAAGATTGGAGGGGGTCTAATGAGCATATGACACCCACTCCCCCTACTTCAGGCTTCTGGGGACATACCAACTTCCTGTTACAGATGGCCCATTCACAGGAATGAGTGCTGGATTCAGTCAGGAGATGGTGAGGGGGTACAGAAGGGATTCTGCTGTTATTTCCAGGTACAGGAAGGGTTGTGATGAATGGCACTGGTCTTGTTCCTGATGAACTCAAAACTTCATAGAAGAAACAGAACAGACTCTCAGTGACACGAGGAGGTTGGGGACTAACCCAAAGAAGCTAAGGCCTGTGTAGACAAACAGATTCTCTGAACCTCTGAAGGGCTGATACGGACATACACTCTTTCTTTAGGTGACAATCCTGGGAGCCACACTTAAAAATGGCTTTGTAATGAAAATGGATTATTCTATTTTTTGCACATGGAATCGAATTAGAATAATGGTTACACTGCTATGGAACTCAGGAAGACCACTCCTTTTGGAATTGTGGTTCAGATGTGTAAAGTTTTTGATAACTGGTTGCCCCTTAAGGTTGGTAGTCCTCCCCCGTCACAAGAAGCCTGCAGCTCAAATGTGGGTAACTGAGCAGGTGTGCTGGCTGGAGGTGTTGCAGCAGACGCAGGGAACTGAAGCTGACAGCAGGATGTCTTCCACATCCCCAGTGGTTATGAAGTCCCTAGTGAGTCCTCAGACACCGTCAACTGCACTATACTGTCCCTTCTACGAGACAGCCAGAGAGCAGGGAGCCAGGCTTATGTTAAAGAAATAACCTCCTACGCACCCCTGTGACTCGTCCCATCTCTGCCTTCACATTCTGGGACTACAGGTGTGTGCTGCCTCATGGGACTTGCAGGTTCCAGTATCTGACTCCACATTCTTGAACTTCCTAAACCACTGGTTTCGGAAGCAGCTCAGACAATGGGTTTCCAAGGTAAGATTTAGCAAAGACGAAGACGCTTTCCTGGGAAACTGGTGGGTAAGTGTTTCATGTGTTTATGCTAAACTCCGACTGATTGATTAGCGGGCATTTCTTTGTGCTCAAACTGGCTGGTCTTATACACGCTAGTGAGATGCGCCAAGGTTTTCTTTGCAGTTTATAATTAAAATATATGAGCAGTTTATGACCCAATATACATAACTCCTTTTATCATAGATGATAATAATACACAAAAGTATCTCTGTTAAATTTGTAAAATGGGACATCAATTCAGTACTAGATGTTTGTCTTTAGCCCTTTTTAATCACCACCCTGATAACTTTTAGTCAAAATATCATAAGTATACTTTTTTCCACCAAACTACTAAAAAGTTGGGTTCCACCTAGTCTCCCCTTCTTTTCTGAGATGGTAGTGTGGAATATAGAGTATATTTTCTGACTTCATCTAGAACACTCAGAAAAACATTATGTTGACAAGAACTATGATACATTATTGAAACTTCTTAAGATAGAATAATGACTTTAAGAACAAATTAAGATATTTTAAATTTAAAAAGCCATGTAAACATTTAAATCTGATTCAAATATATAAAAACACTAATGACACATGACAATGAAAATATTTAAGGACAATGAAAGCAAATTTGCAAATGAATATAGAGTGGAAATCCATTTCTGCAAAGTTTAAAACATGTAAAAATAAATCCGTATTTCTTAAAGAATATAGTCACACACATTCATAAGTAGCAAAGAGATGACCAAGAAGAATATGAGAGCAGCAGTTGTGTCTATGGGGACAGAGGGAGTGAAATCCCACGTGGGGCTGTTTTCTGCACTAGTACGACCAGAGAATACTAATTACACAGGATGCCGGGCTTTTAACTGTACTTTTGATTGTATTTATTTTCTATGTACGCTTCTGTGCCCTCTTTAAAAAGAAATTAAATGAAAAAGGTTAAAGACTAACAGATCAGGGCTGGGAGAAGGCTCAGTAATTAAAAGTTCTTACTGTGTAAATAAAAGGATTGAAGTTCAGATCCCTAGAACCCACATAAATTTCAGGTGAGCATGATGGCCCATCTGTAACGCCAACCTTGGAAACAGAGGAACAACAAAGCTAGCCAGGTTAGTGAGACCAGCTCTACTGGCAGCAAGCTTTGAATTTATTGAGAGATCTTGGCTCACAGTATAAGGTAGATAAGCCATCAAGGAAGATTCCTTATATCAACTTGAGGCTTTCAACATGCATCTGCACATATTTTCACCCACATATATGCATGCGTGTGCACGCACGCGCGCGCGCACACACACACACACACACACACACAGACATACACAAACAAACAAACAAAGAGAAAAGACTAACAGAACAGAACCTATGGTACTAGGTATGGCCCATAAATAGAAACACTGAATACTTGCAAAGTTACAAGCAACACAATAACGTTTCCCAGATTAACAGCGACATGTATCTATTTTAACTATTTTAATAAACAGGAGACTTATGGCACAAATATTAGGCCCCCAAATCTCCTGTACTGTTCAATAATGAATAATTTCTGAAAGTGAAACAGTTAATAAGTGATAGTGAGCAGTGCTCACACCCTGGTCTGTTCACTTGCACTGTGTCCAGCAGGGACAGAGTGACCAAGCTCCTGTCACAGCAGGACAGTACTGCACAACAAATGGGAATCTGAACTTGGTAAGTGTGGATCACAGATAGCTATCTTCAACGCTTCTTGAAAACATCTTACTCATCGTGAAGAACAAAGAAGGAAAGAAAGGGCATTTCTTTTTGGAAAGGGCAACAGGGCTTGGGGATTTTGTTTTTAAGGAGCTGGGGTATTTGTGGTCTACAGATGCCACACAGAAGAAGACAGAAAGGGAAAGGAACTGCAATGGCTCAAAGAGGCGCCTGCAGTTTACAGTACACAGACAAGTCGAAGTAGCCCACAGCTCACAAGTGCTGAGGCGCCTGCAGTTTACAGTACACAGACCAGCCGAGGTAGCCCAGGCCTCACAAGTGCTGAGGCGCCTGCAGTTTACACAGACAAGGTGAAGCGCTGGAAAGGGTGGACGTTGGCCTTTTCTCTAGCTCAGGGCTTGAGGAGAAAGCAAAAAGGCATTCTCTCTATTTTAAGATAAAAAACTAGTCAGTGTAGAAATTTCAAAAATGCCATCAGTGGGCCAAAACGTCAGAAAGATAACAGACTCAGAGCCATGGTAAAGCAAGCAGAGGAAACCCTGCCACAGCTGAGACTGGCTGGGCATCTGTTGGGAGTGCTGAAGTCTTAGAGCCTGGCAGACAGCTGTCTCTGACAGCAGAGCTTGGAGGATCAGGAGGAGGCACGTTCAGGTGGGCAGCCACTGCAAGAAGTGCCCAAGCAGCCTCCAAACACAAAAGCAGTGAGTCAGAAGGAAGTCTCAGCTGCTGAGGCCCAGGAAGAGCAACATCCCTAAAGAGAAAGCACTGAAGAGGACAGATGACACTAATCCTTAGTGTTGACACTGTGAACTGTGTATACAGAGAGAAGCCAGGGATACTGAAGGAAACAGAGCTATAGGTTAAGAGGAAGTAAATCTGGTTGATGGAACGAAGAACAAAATAATACCTGAGGGGTTTTCATGATGAGATCACAAAATTCCTAGATTCCATAGATAAAGACCAAAAACTTTATTCCAGAGGCAAAAAGAGAGTCAGTTTGTTCTCAATTATAACAAGTACAACAAAAGCACAAACATTACCAGGTATTGTGAAGGCAGCAGAGGGGGTTTCTTTGGGTTGTTTTTGTGTGTTCTAGGTAGAGTCTCACTCTGAGGTCCAGGCTGGCCTCGAACTCACCAAATCCGAGGTTTGTAGGCAGCGCTCAGCCCACCCTCTGCATCAGGGACTGGTCCCTGATGTGCTTTGACCGTAAGCACAAGATGTAACCTGAGAGAAATATCAGAGACGACAACTGAGGAGGCCAAACAGCTGCTTCTCCTGGAACTGTTGGGTCACTGTGCTGTGCGGGAGCTCAGGGGCCACGGAGGGAGCCATCCCAGGCATTCTAGCCAAGAAGGCAGAACGTGGGCCAATCCACCTCAGACCTACATAGCCTGACCAACTCAACAGCTGACTGCAGAAAGGCGAGACCTGCAGAGTAGAGCAGCCTCCTGGACAATGTGAAGTGCTGGCCAAAGAAGCAATGTTGGCTAAGCTGGTGACACACACTGAGCAAGGTAGAACCATACATAGAAGGTAATCTACATACTTTACATATCATAAGATTAAAAATAATATTTCACGTGCTGAATTTTTTTCTGAAAATATCACTTGTTTACATTTCTGATCTATATATGTGATACTATAAAGCAGATATTATTAAAAGTAATGATGATAAGATCCCAGCAATCAATCTATTTCCAATATAACAGGCAACACAGACAAATTAGTAAATTACTACATTGAAGTGCAGCTCTGGCAAGTGGGGAACTTGGAGCCCTCAACAGACAGGCAGCAGGGACTGACAAGGCCCAAGTGGGAAAGAGCCTACCTATGTTTTTAACTTTATTAAGCTTTTTCACTTAGGTTTTGCCTTAGGTTTAGATTTCCTAACCTCTGTAGTCTGTTGGTTCATTTCACTTGCAACTAAAAGCATAGTAAGTCATATCAAACTCAATCTGTACAAAGAGCTGTGCTCTTCACTGATTTTTCATATCTAATGCCAGTGTTAGCGAAAATTAAAGTCTAATGAAATCCCTGTAGGGCACATATGGAGACTTAGAAAGACGGTAATTGATAACTAAATTACTAAAGGCAATTAAAAAAAAAATAACCTGTTTAGCTGAGGGCCGGAGCACTTAATAAATACCAGACAAGCTTATGAAATGTAAAAACACAAAAAGATGTAACGCCGTCTTTTGTATTTCTCAGCAGCTGTGCTAATTGCTGACAGCAGCTTCTCTTCCCACACTTACTACCTGAATGGCGTTAGTTTCAGGTCCTGCCTGAGGGTTCAGATATTCTGCACTGGACTTCAGTTTGTTACAAATTAATTCATTTGTACCTTCAAGATTCAATTTAAAATTCTCCAATTTTTGCTTCTCAAAACTTAGCTGCTATGGTTAGTAAATCTGGGGAGAATGTGGCCATCTCCGAATGCTCTGCTACCCCACCTCATGGCCCTAAAGCCCCTTGGAACATGGAAGAAGAGCACAGGGCGGGGCTGTTGCAGAGGCTTCAGATGCATAAGAGATACTTGGTCTTAGAAAGTCTCAGAGTTACTAGTGTTTTTTGACACCATGAAGACCCTGAGAAGTCATAAGTTCCTTTACCACCACTGCCACCGCCACCACCCGATCCCCGCGGCTTGGGACTAAACCTCGGAACTTGTGTACCCAAGGCACATGCTCTACCACCAAATCTAAACCCAAGCCTTCACCCCAGATTGCCAAAGACCAACCCCTCCCTGCTTTCTCCTATTAACATTCTGAACCTAAGGAACATACGCTGGGAAATTTTTCCACATAATAATAATAATAATCAGTAAAAGTAATGTAAAAACAATAACAACAACTCAGTAATGAGTTAATGACATTAGAAAGAAACAACATTCCATCCATCACAACTGAAATCTGAATCCAACTTTCCAGTGTTGGCATGATATTAAAATAAAAACAAAATTAAGTACTGTGCTTGTTGGTTTTTATGTCAACTTGACGCAGGCTAGGGTCATCGCGGAAGAAGGGATCTTAACTGAGAAAATGTCTTTGTCAGATTGCCTATATCAAGTCTGTGGGGCCTTTTCTTGATTAAAGACTGATGTAGAGGGGTCCGGCTCACGGTGGGTGGGGCTACCGCTGGGTTAGTTGTCCTGGAGTGTGTAAGCAAGCAGGCTGAGCAAACCATGAGAAGCAAGCCAGTTAAGCAGCTTGTCTCTATGGCCTCTGCTTCAGTTCCTGCCTCCAGGTTCCTGCTTAGAGGTCCTGCCATGACTTTCTTTGATGATAAGAGTACAAAGTGAGAGTTGTAAGATGTAAGTTTCAAGTTCCTTCCCGAACTGCTTTTGGTCATGGTGTTTATCTCAGCAATAGAAAGCAAACTAAGACCGTACTTTAACGATGGTATAGAAGTCATGCTTTCAAAATTAAGAGTAAAGGTTTCTGGTAACAGAATTAAGTGTGAGTTCATATTTTGGCTATAAGACGGGTCCTAAGCTTTTGAAAGGTTGGTTTGTAACTATAGGAATGAATGATTTTCTAGAAAAAGAACCAGTCTGATCCAGGCTGGTTCAAGTTTTAATTATGTTTTCATGCACATTCATGTGGAATTAGGCTAGGTACACAGCAGACATCTGGGGAGTTAAACATGTCCAGTCTAAGGTAGATGTTAATCTGTAAGACAATTTAGTAAATGGACAGGGAGAAAAGGAAAGCTGACAGTTTTGAACTGGAGAGTCATCAAACATTAATTACACATATATTTAATGCCTCTTTTAGTAAATACTGACTTAAGTAATGATGCTTTTAATAATTTACAGCTTTTAAAGTAGCTCTTGGGAGTAAGAGAAAAACTACCAAAAAAACCAAAACCAAACAAACAAAAAAAACAGTATAATAGCAACAATACCTTCGTTTCCTGCCCTGTCTACAGCAGGCTGACTTAGAGGAAGCACAGACAGCTTTCTGTCTCTTCCACTTAGTTTTACAGTCTGCATGTTTAAGGCAGCTTTCAAGGGGCCAAGCACATATCCACAATTAACATCTCCAAACAGCCTTTTGAAGACAGTACAAGAGGAAACATCAGCCTTTTAGACAGAGCTTCTGGGACTCTGATGCTCAGAGGTGGAGCAAGCAACAGGTTCAACAGCAACAATTCTGAGGGACAACACTATGATTCCGTCCCTGGGAAAGAGCCAAACGCAGAGGAAGTGCTTATTAAAGCAAGTGTCTATGCAACCGAACAGGAAACGAATGACAACACATTTATGTCTGCATGAGAATACCTCGCCACGTGAGGTATCATGTAAGATGGTGAAGAGCCTCTGGCCTAGCAGGGAGGAAGGGAACAAATAGTGAGAAAAATGCAATGATAAAAATGTTCAAAGCACAGCAGGAGGAAGAAGAGACTGGTATGACATGATGTGGAAAGGTCATCGGAAGATGAAGTTACTTGGGGAACCCAGAGGTGTGAGCTTCCCAGCGCGTATGTGAGGAGAATGCCGAGTCTAAATTTGGGGGAGCAGGAAGAGGAGGAAGCGAGAAGGTAGCTCTGAAGATGGGAAGACGGAGGGGGCTGGTGGGCAAGGAACGCATGAATCACCCATGGGCAGCCAGAGATGATGCTGAGTGCTGAGGAGGAGTCAGATGGAAGTGTGCCAGCACCTGCCGGAATGTGTCAGTGCGACCTCCAAGTAGGTAACACCGACACCGAACTGGAAGAGTAAAGCCCAAATGGCATCATCGGGAGGGGCAGGAGTAAAGGCCTGTGAGAACTAAACAGTGGCAGGAGGTAAAATGCAGGGCTGTGGGGAGAGCGAAGCCTGCCCCAGGAAAGAGCTAATCTGTCCTTGGTGCCGCGACGGTGGCTATGCTCCTTTCATTGACTAAAAAAACATGTAAGGAGATCACAATCATGTACACAAGTATTAGCACCCTGTGCACAGACACCTTTACAGAAAGCATCCTGGCCAGAGACAGGCTGGAAAACAGGAAGTCGGTAAAACAGAGGCATTCCTGGACACATCAGTAAATAAATGCCTTCTCAGGAGCCCTGCATACTGTAACGCTAGAATAAAGGAACAGACTATATCATCTCAACCAGGATCAGAACACAGCTATTACCATCGTGCATGGCTGGTGTAAGCCTAAGGAACAAGAAAAAAACCTGGGATTTCCATCCTGTCTGGGGAAATAAGAGATCTTTACGTTGAAGTGCAGGGATGGTCCTGAGAGCTCTCCTGAGTCCACCATGCAACGGCTGCCTTGATCCCTCAGAGGCCTGGCCAGCCAACACAGCAATCGGGCGATCACTCCCAGTCTTAGACCTGACTGGTGACAGCTGCAGCACTGCAGTTTCATGAGGGGACCCTGCTGCTCCTTCTACTTGTTCTCAGGATGGGCACCAGGTTGAGCATTCCTGCCCATTCCAATGCAGAAATCGAGAGAACTGCCATGAAACCATTAAGTTCGAAACATCAGCAGCCACAAGTAACACATCCAATACTCACACTAGAGTTCAGTGCATTAAAAACAGCTACATGCATACACCAAATGTACAAAGGCACAGCGGACAGAGGAAGTGCTAGGCACACCAAGGCTTGTTAGAACCTATCCAGACAGCAGCAGCCCCAGAATGCTCTACACGCCAGCTATCTCATGGAGCCTGGACACCTGCCTCACAACAGCTGTACTCAAGTATCACAGTGTTACCACAAAGGCACTAAAGAACTCTATTCTTTCTCAGCCCACTGGCTTGAATCATCTTTTTGCAGGATGATATATCTTAACTTCAGACTATCACTCATCTCTGTTTTTAACTTTTGCTTTCATAAAGTAACACATTTAAATTCTATGAAAAGTACAATTTTAAAGCCAAGAACAAGAATAATAGGGTTTTGGGTTGTTGTTGTTGTCGTTGTCTGTTTGTTTGTTTTCAACACAGGGTCTTACTAGGTAGTTCTGGCTGTTCTAGAACTCAGTATATAGACCATGCTGGCCCTGAACTCAGAGATAGAATTAAAGGCTTGGCCCCTATGCCTGGCTAGAATTCCCTATTTTATATGTGATCAAAGGGGACCATGTTTGTACATTATCTCTATTTTGTACATTCTAATCAAATGTTTGTCCTCATCAAGATATAAATTTGTGGTTCTAGTCTGTATAATGTGCATATAACAGAACGAGCATAACACTGTATAAAAACCTGTGCCAAGGACCAGAAATTTCTTGATACAGCATGTACTAGAATATTCTTTGAAAGTAAATTATCACTTAGGCCATTCTTTCCTGGTTTTACTACAACTGATGTTAAGTGTTTGTATGACTACGTATGGTTTCCTAAGGAGCTATCTTTTTCTAAACAAACTAGATTTGATTTGGGGTGAGATGCACATTTATGGGTGTGTGTGGGTGTGTGTGTGTGCGTGCGTGCGCGCAAAACTTCTGTGAAAGTGAGGTTGAAAACAAAAATGTTTTGCTTCGGAAGTATTTTTCTAACTCACTCACTCCCCCATGTATAAGCTGTTCTATCTTGCCAGAAGGAATTTCAGTCAGGTGACAAGTTGACTGCACAAATGTACATTTCGTCTAAAGGGCACAACATTGTTTTGATAAATTATGGCATTCAAATAAAATTGTGAATCCTAAATTAATAAAAAAAAAAAGTACTCTTTTAGACAACACAATACAACATGCAGGAAAAACCAAGGTCCCTGGAGAAGAGAGCCCGGTGTGCGCTGGTCAGCAGACTGCCATGGTCTATACAAGCCTCAGAATGCGCCCTGCCACATCTCTTGGACTCTGGTTCACAGAGGTCCCTCCTTCCTGACCACTCTGTTTATCTATCTATCTATCTATCTATCTATCTATCTATCTATCTATCTATCTATCTATATTTTGAGACAGGGTTTCTCTGTGTATCAGAGTCCTAGCTGTCCTAGACTCATTTTGTAGACCAGCCTGGCCTTGAACTCAAAGAGTTCCGCTTGTCTCTGCATTCCTGAGTGCTGGGGTCACTGGCATGCACCACCACTTCCAGCCTCACTCTGTGATCTTTTAAAGAACAGTAATTGAGCTGGAGTTTGAAGAATAAAGAATGGTGTGGGAGAGCTGGATATGTAGCTCTTTAGGAGAGTACAAGCTTACCATGTGTAAGAGAAGGGAACAGAGGTGGGGAGAGAGCGAGGAAGCATGGGTGGTAGTGAAGAGACCACCAAAATAATCAAAGGCAAAATCCAGCACAGAATTTGGAAAGACTCCCCCTGCATCTCCTTGACCCAAGGTGGAGTGCTCATGTGGGCACATTCTCTTTCAAGATGGTCGCTCTGTGGAGGTCTATTCCAGGAGCCTCAGACAGCTGCAGGAGGCTGAGCAAGGAAGTAGATTCTGCCCTTTGCACCCAAGCTCTCGAGGTTGTTTTAAAGTACACACACACAGTAAATACAGAATGATTGTCATCTGTGTTACTAAGCCATTTCTTTCTTCGATTCATATCTATATGCCAGTCCTTCTTAAGAACTCATCTTCCAGGCCACCAAAAAATAGCACTTGATTTCATGGGGGATGTCTTGCCTCTCATCCAGCCAAAACTGTCTGCCTCTTAGCAGCACACGCTGCTCATCTTTACCCACTTGCTTCTGCTCTTAAAGGCTTTCTTCAGCTACTCAGACTCGAGCTTGAGACCAGGATCCCTGTCTTCTGTGTCTGTGTCTAACACTTGTGCTCGGGCGTTTAATGAAATGGCTGCTGACAGAACAGGCTTTACTATTCGAGGAACTGAAAATGGAAACTGGCACTCCACTGTCAACTATGGGGAAATGCTTAATGTATTGGGTTGTTCATATTCAGACTCTCAGAACCCCTGAACAATGTGCTGCCTTGAAGAAGTCTTTTGTTCATTACTTGGCACTAAAAATGTCAGAAAGAATCAGATTTCACCTTTGGTTATTCTAGTTGAGCAACTTGTCTACTGTTAGGTGAGAGTTTTGAGTTTCTTAGAGGAAGAATTCAGGGAAATACCCACAAGTCAAGGAAGCCGCATTCCATTAGCAGGGCATAACGCAGCCCACGGCGCGGAGGAGCTGCACTAGTCTTGCTACATTTTTTACCTGCACAGTGAACTACTTTGATGCAACACTGTCAGTCAGACCTGTCTTCCCAGCAACAATGCAAAAATGAGATATAATCCATCTTGAGTTCACCTCAGTATACTAAAACATCCCCTGACCAGGATGAGTAGGAAAATGAAAGGACTAAATTATTTCATGTTTTAAAAACTTCATTTATTAACACCAATGAAAATACACCTGCACCCTGATTTAATGCAGAGATCAAAAACATTACTTGATTATTCTGAGAATACATTAAAAGACTCCAAAGGTTTAATTATATTTACATCTCATAATTTTGTTACTTTAAAAATTTTGCTTAATACTTACTTACTGTGTACAAAGAAAATTTCAGTCTAGTAAACTCAATTTATTACAAATTCATAATTTGTCATTACAAATTCTAAATTAACATGACATAATCAAATCTCAAAAAATGTTTTCGCTTTAACATCATGAGGGCCCTTATATTATTTTGTGCCACTTTAATCCTTGAGGGGAGGGGTGTTCATTAATATGAAGATGAACTATAATTTGAAGTTCACTGACAAGTAGACATTTTCCTTATATATTAAAGGAAATCTAACTAATGCTCTCTGAAAGGTAAGGCATATATAACATGTGATATTAGAGAGTATAAATAAATGGCAATTAGTAACTAATTAATGATCCTATCACTTGTCGGCCATGTGGTAGCATGGGTGAGGGAGAGATGCTCTCCTCCCCACACTTGCCACCTGTGGCAGGCAGGAGAGCTGGCCCACGGGGTCATGAGAGTAGGAGAGTTGTCCCTGGCCCTCACCAGCTGCAGCTTGGGAGAGTGTGCCCTGGACTTTTGCTTAGGCAGCACAGTAGAGCTGGCCCTTGTTGCAGAGTGAGCCAGCCCTGAGGGTGTGAGCACAGGAGCGCTGCCCAGCCCCTTACCTGCTGCAGCACTCAAGAAAGCGGGCCTTCCACCTCCCCTGGGCAGCATAGTGGAGCTCACCCTACTGGTATGGGTGCAGCTAAGTGGTCCCTGAGGGTATGTGAGCAGGAGAGCTGGCTCTGCCTCCTTGCTGGCTGTGGCATTGGGTGAGGTAGCCAAGGCAATGTTAGAGAGCTTGCCCTGACCAGCTCAACTACCACGCAGGCCTAGATCCAGGGCTTTGAGTGGCCCACCCCAACATCTACCCCATCTATAAACTGCTTGCATGCAGATCCAAATCAGCAGAATCTCCATGACACAGGGCAACAACAGGATGTCTGAGGAGTACTGGTGAGGATCCAGCATTGGTAGTAGAGCAGCGGCCAGAGGCCTCAAACCAGACCAGTGACTTATTACAGTGAATATTTGCAAGTAAAGAAGTGTGGGTGAAAGGTTATGCAGTGAGGCACACCGTGACACACTGCAGCTTCCATAATGAGATTTGTTTTGTTGTTTTGTGGTCGAGGCTGGAAGGGTGGATGTGGAAGGTAAGTGCCAGGGGAGGAAGGGATGCGTGAGATTAGTGTGCATAATGTGAAATTCACAAAGAATCAATAAAAAGCTAAATTAAAAACAAACCAACAAATATTTAGAACCTTAATGGTACAAAGAAAGAAAACATACCCGTTAGATGATTTTCCAAGCTACCTCAGAATAGAAAAAAATATAAAATTATGATGTCCAATCAGCCTCAGAATTGCAAAGACTTTTAAAAAGTACCTTCTATCCTCATAGAAGTATTTATGTTCATAACTCAGAAAAGTACAGCAACATATATAACTTGAACATCAGCAATGCCATAATAAATGAGGCATTTAATTTGCACTTGGTGAAAATGGAGCAAGGTGGTGCTATGATGGGGCAGGAAAGGGAACTGAAAGGCAATCTGTTGACTTTATAGGCCAACAGTTTTCTCCTCTGAGTCACTACATTACTGAGAGCTGGATTTCTCAGCACCAGTTTCCTACCTACACATCAATTATAAGCTGGTGCAATTCCATGCTGGAACTGTCCTCAGGAATTAGGAAATGCTTCTAACTTTCCCTCACTAGCATCTTCATCTCCATTTTCAGTGTTTACAAAGATGGTCAGAGGGCTAAAAAAAATGCTCGCAGGGAACCAAAGCCTACACCCCTGTCAAGACTTGAAACCATTTCTCAAGGTTTCCAAAACAGAGAAATAAAAGATGGAGCTGGCAAAGTGTCAAATCAAACATGTAAGAGTTAGGAGGGGCCGTTCATGTGGCAGTGAGGAAGCCCCAGTTTTGTGGTACTCAGCTAACCTTCAACACTGTGACAGCTAAACCACCTGGCTTTACTTCTGACTAAGGGGGTGTGAGTGGCTAATAAAACTATATTTTAAAAGAGCCAAGGAGGTGGTGGCACATGTCTTTGATCCCAGCACCTGGAAGGCAGAGGCAAGTGATGGACTGCTGTGAATTCGAGGCCAACCAAGTTCCAGGTCAGCCAGGGCTACACAGAGAAACCCTGGAAGGGTGTGATGCTGACCAGGGGCACTGCTCCCCTCTCCACAGGCTTTGGATAACCCCACACTGCTATTCTGAAGCAGGTGCAAACGAACAAGAGTTGCCTTCTAAAGAAGTGTACTTGTGAAGAATAACTGAAAAATGAATTATCTTTCAGGAAAAACACCTACAGTTCTGTTCTTGACCACTTTTGATGTACCTGCTCTAAGAAAAAGCCAAGTATTTTAACCACCAGTCAGCTGGCTTATCTACCCTAAGGGCATGCAAAGTGAAATTACACCCATAGAAGCTCCTTGGCAAAATTCAGTGGAAACCCATTAGCCAGAAGGAAAAGTTCTACCATAAAGTCCTTTCATACTTTTTTCAGGGTGCTAGACTATTCCAAATGTATAAAGTAGTACTAGAAGGTTAAAAATAAACAGATGTAAGGATAAAATCTGAAGAGGGGGAAGGATAAAATTTGAACAATTACTCAGGATCTAAAAACAAATAAATAAACAAAATAGAAACCCCAAACCAAGAAAATAGTATTAAATCCAATAGACATTCTATCACCAAGAAAGGCCAGGTACTAAACACAAGTATTTAAGAAGCCTGAAGGTCTCAGACACATGTGGAAACATTCTGTGGCTAAACTACAAGTCTATTAAGGAGTAACAAAGGAACCACTGAAAAGAATTCTAGAAATGAGAAGTTCCTTGAAGAATATCTTCGCAATTCCTTGTTTTCTTAACACCTGTTTTCTGAGCAGCACCAAGACAAACACAGAAGTGCGTGTAGGGTGGAGACGCTCTCCCAGGCTCACCTGGACTCCATTCAACCAGAAGAAGCCTGGTCAGGGCAGAGTCCCAAAGCCTGGCAGGCCAGTTAAGGTCAGGGCCATACTGTAGATCACGGCAGCTGAATGTGAGCATGGACACAGCCCGTCCACAGTCTTTGCAGCTGCTCTGCCAGCTCCCAGGGTAGGGTTCTCCAACTACAGTAGGCAACCAAAGCAATACAACTCAAAAAGAAAGGCAAGTCTGTCCCCATCTAACTTAAAGGTCTTTCTTCTTATAAGAAGTCTTTTCAAAATTCCCACTTCATAGTGTAGCTTGGAGGAGAAAAAAAAAAAAAAAAAATTGGGCTGAAGCTGTGGCCGCGTGCACACTTACTGAGTCTTTCAGGAACATCTCTGGAGAGATGAGCAGCCGAGATCAGGCCTAGCTCCTTCATACCTGTACTTCTAAGAACAGCGCTGGCTTCTCCCTCTTGAAGCCACCTGCTCTTGCTGCTCCAGGCCCTGCTGTGTCCCGCCCCAGCTCTGTGTCCCTTACCTTAGCCAGATAAAAAAGCCCTAAGCCCTCACTCCTCTCCACCGCACTCATCCTAACACACTAGCCACCCTATGTCTGCCTCACTTTCTTCCTTTAGAATAAGTTCATGTAGAGAGAGGAGGCTGCTTGCTGGGTTATGGGAAGCAACAGCAGTTTCAGGCAACATGGTACAGGAAGAAACCTGACCCAGTGCTCAGTCTCAGGGCTCTGATTTCTCTTGTCCCAAAGTTCAGGTCTATTTTAGGGCTGTCTGGTTTTTCTAGAAAGTCTGCATTGGGAGGTGACTGGACTCTGACATCTTGACGATGGCTTCTCATTAGACTCTAAGAATCTGACTCTGGGGCCTGGTGCTAGTTTCACATACGTCTCCTAGTCATAAGCAGGGTGACTGGCAGGTGCTCAGACACAGCGTCCATGGCTGCATTCAGTCTCCCTGAGTCTGCCGGCTGAGAGCACCGTCTCTAGTCAGGCTACTAGGCAAAACTAAAAGTCATCTGATGCAACTTTAAGGTGTCCAGGTGAAGCTGGGCAGTGGCGCATGCCTGTAATCCCAGAATTCAAGGAGGCAGAGGCAGGGGGATCGATGTGAGTTCAAAGCCAGTCTGTTTACTACAAATCAAGTCTAGGACAGCCAAGGCTACACAGAGAGACCCTGACTTGAACACCCCCCCCCCAAAAAAAACCTATCCAGGTGAAGCAAGCAGGAGCAACCCACAACTAAATAAGCTAGCGTCCACGGCAGCGTGCCAGTCAGTGCCAGGACCGGAGCCTCTCCTCCATTCTATTTAACAGCACAGACTCTTCTCTCCCTTCTCTCCCGTGAAAAGTGTCTTTGTGAAGACCGACATAACTAACTAACCGAGCAAGCTATAGTAACTCTTGTCTGCCATAATCATCAGATTGACCATCAAAAGCAAAGATAAGATCCATCACTGAAGCTGTAAGGCGGTAAGTAGAGCATCCCAAGTGACTCACACCATGAACTTCTCTTTTTTTAAGACATGGTCTCACTATGTAGCTCCGCTGGCCTGAAGCACATAATGAAGACCAAGCTGGCCTCAAGCGTGATCACAGAGACCTTCCTGCCCCTACCCCAGTGACAGGATTTAAGGTGTGTATCACCATGCCTGGCAACTTTTATATCACAACTGCTTTCCACTGAGCTGAAATAGCTGGAAAAGTCACATTTCAAAGCTACATGAGTGTGTTGGCTAGTTTTATGTCAACTTGTCACAAGTTAGAGACATATGTGGGAAGAGGGAATCTTAATTGAGAAAGTTCCTCCTTAAGATTGACGTGCAGGCAAGTCTGTGGTGCATCTTCTTGGCTCGTGGTTGATGTAGCAGGGCCCAGCTTACTATGGGAAGAAGCATCCCTGGGCAGGTGGTCCTTGGGGCTGTAAAAAAACAGACTGAGCAAGCCCTGAGAAGGAACCAGTGAGCAGCAACTCTCAAAGGCCTCTGCAGTTTCTGCCTCCAGGTTCCTGCCTTGAGTTCCCGCAGTGATGAGCTGTGATGTGCAACTGTGAGCAGAGATAAATACTTCCCTTCCCAACTCTTGTCTGTGGAGTTTTAGCACACCGACAGAACGCGAAGACATTGGTTATTTTGGGGCTCCAACAAATCATTAGTAATTCTTGTGACTCTTTGAGAAAAACATGGAACCAATACCTTACATGCTGACCTGCGTGTTCCTGAGAACACAGAAAAGGTTAGCTATCTATAACCCCAGGCTCTGAGGTACAGGCAAGGAACAGGTAGATTCCTGTAGGCCAGCCAGTCTAGTCAGTCTGTGAGTGCCAAGCTCAGTGAGAGACCCCATCTTAAACGATGTGGTAGAGCGTGAGCGAGGACATCCCAAGTCTCCATATGCATCTACACACACCAAAATGACTGGGGAGAAGACAGAGACGGAGACTGACAGAGAAGTTCCAAGGCCAGCTTGAGTACATGAACCCTAATCATTTCTAAAGGGACTTAAGTTACTACTCCTGAGCCTAATAAGTAATTAAATGCTACTAGCAAAAGTAAGCAGTTTTCACCGTCAAACGCTTACGTCAGCTTTAATTTCCCTCTCATTCTTGCTGGGAGAGGGGGCTAAACCATAAGCAAGACCCCGTCCTGCAGGGCCCTGAGTGTGAAGAGCATAGAAATGGCTATAACATCAGACAACTCCAATATACTCAAGTTGGCTTAGCCAAGCTTTTAAGAAGCAGCTCCATCACACTGGAAGGAAAGGAGCCACTTGCCACTTACTCACTGAACACCAACTAAACAGCAGGCACTGGGAACCTGTGTATAATGACTTCTTAATTCTAATGCCAGTCTCAATGACAACAATGACTGGGGATGTTCCATCCACTGTCAAGTCATTAAAGTGACGAGTGCATGTTTGGGTGCTTACCAGGTGATACCAGTCATCCTGTGAACATCATAGAGATTTATAAATTTTTTAAGATTTTATTTTTATTAATTTTAGTTATAAGAGTACATGTATGGCTAGTGTAGGTGGAGGCCAGAGTGTTGAATGGATCCTCTGGAGCTGGAGTTACAGCTAGTAAGTGGGTGCTGGCTATTGAACTGCTGCCCTCTGGAAGAGCAGCCAGTGTTCTTAACCACTGAGCCATCTCTCCAGGCCTCCACCATGAGATTTTAAACACATATACAATGACTTTGGGGAACAGAAGAAAGAATGTGCATTTACAAGGCAACTTAACGCTGGGTAAACAGTAGGATCTTAGGGAAACTTCCCTGTGTTCTCGTGTATCTCAAGCTCACCATATCTGAAAAACATATGAATCTAAAGTCAGTGACTCTCACTGTGTGTCCTGCAGCATCAGCAACAGCCAGACCAATTGCATTAGAAATCCCAAGTACATGGCAAAGGACTTAAGAACTATCCAGGTGACTGGCAGATACTAATGGCGAGAGGCTGTCCTGAAGTAGAAGTCACAAGGTAATATAGTAAAGGGCCACTATAACTGTAAATATGAAAATACAGTGGAGATTTATGCTTACAAAAGTTATAACAAAAGCATCAAAGATCATTTCTCTTTAGCTACAGAAATAATTCTACATTCATAACAAGTAACTAAAGGGCTATATAATTTATTTATCTTGGGATAAAAATAGTTCTAGGAAACAAGTAAGATAACCTTTATACAGTTGCTAAAATAGTCTACTTAAAATGGCAATATCTCTAATTTTGGCATAAAATTTCAATGAAATTGGAATGGTCTTAATTTTTGAAAGTCCAATTTGGAAATTATAGGCAGATGCTCAATTAACAAACTATGACTTGGGGCTAGGGAGATGGCTTAGTCAGGAAAGCCACACAGATAATATGACTCAGCAAAATACGAATTTAAATGTATTTAATTATAATTTCATTTTCATAGAGCATACACTTTGTTTTACGAGATCACGCATTGGATCCACGCATCACCCTGCGCTCTCTCAGTGGCATTAAAGCATGTCTTTTAAAGTCCTCAGCATTTTGAATCTGCAGAGAGGGAGAAGTTCCAAGGTAAATGGAGAAACAAGGGAACAGGAACGGCTGAGGTGTTATCTGTCAGGCCCTGGTACTGAACAATCTGAAGACAAAGCATTTTGCTGCATCTTTCACACAAGGTGACACACATCTAGAAACCACTAGAAGCAGAGCAAGTACAGTGAGCTTGAACACTGCTTGATCATCTGACACGTGTCACTTCCAGGAGCGTTTCCAAGTCTGTACATGTGCTATGGCTCAAACTTTTAATTAGGCAGAAGAATTCCTACCAGAAGAGGGTCTAGCTAGATTTATGTAAAGCAGATGTGGCTAGCAAAGCTAAGCAAGTTATAAGATAGGCCTCAAGACTATAGCACTCCCCACCAAGAATTCCCACAGCATTCTTTCATGTATAAATAGCAGATCACAGAGCAGAGAGTCCCAAGGATTTGTGCCAAAAGTTTATTTTAAAACAGGGTGCTTACTAGTCTATGCTTTTGAGACTGTCTACTTTTATTCTTAAAAAAAAAAAAAAAAAAAAAAAAAAAATCAAAACCAAAACTCTAGCGCACTGTAGAGTTTGAAGCAAATATAAGCAAGCATTCTGCATTACCATCATCCACATAACTGTAGATATGAGCTGGCACAATTCCACGAAAACATTTTGGATAGCCATCTGGGGGTACCATCCTGAAAGATGGAGGCTAGTTGGGGTATATGATTGGGATGTATCAGAAGGTAGAGGGAATCAAAATTAGTAACTGCACTGACCCACACAGAGTGGGAACTAGGGAAGGGGAAGAGTGATCAGGAGCAAGGGGGAGGAGGTTCGGGAATCTGTAATGGAACCAGAATGCTCAAGGAATTTACCAGACTATTCAAATGACAGTTCTAGATGAGGCACTACTGTGGGGACGAGGGCTCTGGCTCATTTCTGGCAGACGTTCTCCCCATATAGCAATAGGAAGACAGTTTCCAAGAAGCCAAGAGTTCTTCTGGACTTAAAGCTGATGGCTAATGAAACTGGCAGCATCTACTGTTCCAGCACCTTATTTAAAGAACACTATCAAGGTCCCTTGCTTAGTTTTTAACATCAGCCAAGCCCAGTATAACAGTGTCTAAAATACGGTTGTTAATTTGTACTCATTATACACCTCGGTGTCATAATCCTAGTATTTTAAATCTACTTTTCGCCAAATGCAGCAAAGCCAAATGACTAGCTCATGTTTTACTTTATTATATGTAGTTAAGTGCTTCCAGTCCTAAAAAAAAAAGCCTCAAATAAGAATGTAAGCATCATCAAATGTGCTCCACTTGACGATGCTTAAACATTATATAGACACCGCCCGATGCCAGCACACAAGACTCCTGAAATGCATTCTGGGGAAAGTCCCCAGGCTGTTACAAATGGCCGGCATCTTTAGCAATACTGGGTAGTGAAGAGTAATATGTCCTAGACAAGAAAGCCTTACCTGTGCAAACATCTCCATGATGCCTCTGCTGCTAAGAGAAAACAAGATGTAAACAAATCAAGGGCCAGCAAGGTGGCTCAGAGTCTACAAACACTTGCTCCACAAGCCTAAGCACTGAATTTGAGCCCCAGAGCCTGCAGCAGGAGAGAACCAACTCCTCAACGTTGTCCTCTGACCTCCACATGCACACTGACATGTGTATGTGACACAATAGCAACTGAAATGAAGTTTGGAGAAAGAATCAAGATGGGGGCACAGGTTAAGCTAAAGCAGCAACCATGTATTTCTCATGAAGCTATATAATTTTGCTCTGCCCTAGCTGAAGTGTTTAAATCTCCCTCTTCAACAAAACACTTGACATCAGATGGCAACACAGGACTGTGGAAGTCCTGGGGCTCAGCCAGTTCACAGGCTCTGCAGCAACACTTGGGGCTCAGCCTCAGTGGGCAGCACACATGCCTGCCATAGATGGATGTCAGCAGGGGGTGTGAGCAGCTGCTACAGGAGAGCAAGCAGGAGGCTGTGAAGATGTGCTGCAGCACAGCTCTGAGTAATGCGGCATCTGGAGAATGCTGAGAAACAGAAGCACAGAAGCATGGGGGCTATTAGAAATGAAATGGTTCATGTAGGTGACGTCAATAGATGCCCAGAAGGGGACAGAAAGGCAGAGCTGCAGGGCAGCAATCAATGTTGGGCTCTGTTGTTTTATTACATGAAGGTCATAGCTAGCGATGTTGGTCTTCTGGTAACATATCTCAGAGGTCCAGCAGCCCACTGGAGGCCACTGCCCAGGCCGCAGCACAGCAAACAGGGAAGCGTGCCAAAGCTGAATAGTGTTCATAGAGAGCTGCTGAGCCGGACTCCACCTGCAGGTGTTTCTAAGGTGTCTGTTGTCCTTGCCACATTCAACCTCAAATCCATCTGTATTTGGGTCATTAGAATTATTATAAGCCATTAGAATTATTCCAAGGTTTCTGAGGTCTCAGATAAAACAACTTCCCTGCAAGATGCATGCAGACTTGAGTTTGTCTTGGCCCTCTGGGTTCAGGGAATGGGTAGTTCTTAACAGTTTAGCTGTCGTGGGAGCTCCTTCTCCTAGGCCATTGGCCTTCCGAGAACCCCTTCCCATGCTGAAGGCCCACAGTACTGGCTCAAGCATGCTGGAGACCTGTCACCGAGTTGTTAATGTCACAGGTTCTGACTTGGAGGTACCTGCCCTGGGGAGGAATGGAGGTCATTACCAACCATGTGCGGGTATCTATTTTTCTGGGCATTGCTGTTAAATTAAATAAGCACTGCATTTTCTGTTGCTCAGGGAAACAAAATATCTGTAAACACAGAAAGCTTTTGTGTCCTTTCTTTATAGAACTTGGGTTTTTAATGAGGTTGGGTTTTCTTTACTTCTTCTTTTTTTTTTTTTTTTTTGGTATTATGCATGTTTATCAAAGAACAAAAACATTTTTAAGGCAGTAATGAAAATTTCTGCATGCTTAATAATAATCTTGACTGGTTTGATTCAACAGGGTCGTCACTGGTGCGGTTATCTGGATAATTGCCCTCTATAGAAGCAACTGAACCGACGAAGGCCTTCATATTCGCTACTGTCATGAGTGTGTGCTGCACTGCAGTCAGGACGTCCCTGCCCCGCAGCACAGATATGACACCAGTGCCAAAAACAAGGTAATTATAAAACAAATGCAAGAGATGAGCCAGCCCTCATTATTCATGAATGTAAAGTGGACTAAATTATCTTACATACTGTCCACAATAGTGCCACCAACTTACCGCTCAAGATGACTTTTGACCGCTTTCTCTCCAGTTAACACACTAATTAGAATGTGTCAACATTTCTGGGAGATTGCCATCCTACCTTCTGATATACACTGATCACATGGTGAACATGGTAAGAGGTTGACAATCCACGTCCGGAGGTGAAGCCGTCTAATCCCCCCACCCCTCTTCCTGAGTTCCTTGCAGCTAGTGATGCTCCCACATGCCTTACTCAAGAAGTCTGAAACTCATTTATGAGCAAGTGCTGTTTTTGCTTGATCCAAGTATTGCCAGTATTTTTCTTTCTTTCCAGAAACAACTGACCTCATTTTAGCTGAGTAGATATAGAGTAAGTACAACAGATCTCACTGTCACGAAGCCAAGCCATCACGCTTCCAAGCCACAGTAAGGGTCAGCGGTGTTCTGCTCGGCCACCCGCACCAACACAAATGCTCCTCCAGGCCCCGCTATCCTTAGGGGTTGTCACAACACTGACCTCAGTTACTCTAACTCAAGCAGGCACACACACTAAATATTACCTCCCCAAACTCAGCAGTTTCTCCTTAGATGGAGACATAACTGGGCCAGTAAGGAATGATTGTCTGCTCGTGAGCTGGAGCTGGGAGCCTGGACAAGGCAGGCCACAGGCCTTACTGTACAACACAGAGGGCCAGGCTGCAGGCCTTGCTCTGAGTTCTGAGCAGGAGATTCTTCTAGGACACTGTGCACTTGGGTTGGCTGATGTACACCATGGCCAATGTTCCTATACTTGCATGGTTATTGCAAAATGGGTCAGTTTTTCTATCTAAAAGAAAAGTCTAGGTGGTGGTGCACACCAGTGTGCCAGTACTCTAGGGGCAGGAAGATTGTGAATTCAAAGCCAGTACAGGCAATGCAACAAGTTCCGGGCTAGCCTGGGCTAATAAGATAGTCTCTCCCAAAACACAGAACAAAACTGAAAAGGTCTAATGTATTGAGTAGTTGTATGCATTTAAAATTAAGCTGCATCAATCCTGAGTTGATAACCACTTGCAAATGGAAATTTAGTTTTCTCCAAGGGAGTTTCACTGGGGAAACAAACAACTCTTAAGGGTAGGCTGCTCATCTACAGATGACCAATAGAAAACAAACTCAACGGCATCATTGGAGGTTCCTCGCCTCACTACAAAAGGTCAGGGATTCTCCTTGTTAAAGACTGTTATCTTATTATTTTTTATTTTTATCTTATTCTACTTTTTCTTCTCTCTTGTTGCCTTTTGGATTCTTTTCATATATATTATGACTTCCAGTTTACTGTTATTATGGGATGCCTGAATATGCAAATGAATGGGTCTCTATTTCTTGTGTTATCTCTTGGGCTTTTTTCCTTCTGTTTGTTTTGTCCAATTCTAATATGTTGGTTTTGTTTTATCTTTTTATATTATTTTATTTTATTTTATTATAATCCTTTAGAGGCCTGTTTGTTTTCTAATGAGAGACAGACAGAGGGTGAATCTAGGTGGGAATGGAGATAGAGAGGAACTGGGAGAAGGGAGGGGAACCCTGATCAGGATATGTTTATATGCTGACATGTGTTTATAATCCTACCACTGCAAAGGAGAAGGCAGGAGGATCGGAAGTTCAAAGCCAATCTGGCTGTAGGATGCCCTATCCCAAACTAAACTAACCAAGCTTCACAAACGTCCTCTCTGAACCACACAGCAAATAGCTCAAACTGCAGAGAGCCTGGAGCAGTTGCTGAGCCCTTCCTAGAAGCACCCAAGGAGCTCCTTGATGGGTGCTCTGCAGGACACGCTTCTGACCTGCTGGGATCACAGAGCTCTGGGTTGATACCCCAGGGCCACTGGCTATGTCACCCAGTTCTCTCTGTCCTGTCACCACCACAGGCCATAGCCTGGCACAGCTTTAGCAGAGGCAGAACTGACTAGAGCAACAAAATATTTCTACCCTACGGATACTGGCAGAGTCCACTGTTTCCTATGAAGGCATGGAGCCGGTTGGAGTGTGGAGCAACAAAGCACAGAGAGTGGAGGGTGGCAGGCAGCAACACCTCTCTGGCCCCGACTAGCATTCTTAGAAACATCCTAGTGGTGGCTATCAGGCCGTACAAAAGGAATGCTAAAAAGAAAAATGATATCCAAACACCCAAAATCATATTTAACAGCAGTTAACCTTTTGGGATAACCTTGTAAAGCCAATAACATCATAAAATATTAAGTGTCTCAGAGGACAAACTCATGTGACTTTTGTACCTAGATAGGGTGTGTTCATTTCAAGTCACTGCACAACCCTAATTTACTTTCATTTTTAAAAATGTATGAAAAACCACCTAACTTACAGCCCCTGGCCCCACCCTCCCCACAAAGCCATCTCCCATTCATCATTTGTCTTTGGCTTAGTAAACTGAGAAGACACCACCCCCACCTCATATTCTTACCTGAGGCTTTTTTTTAACCACAATTTATAAGTTTATAAAACTCAGAATGTACCCTGTGCTCTCTCTTTCCTTCTGTTTTGTTGGGTTGTCTTTTCTGGTTGAGTTTACAGTGAATAAGCAATGCTGACTGTGATATTTTGTAAAATGCTAACAGTGTGGTATGTGACATGCTGGCCTCCACCTTCATCACTGAAAAGTTAATGCTTTAACTGCAGCATCGGCCGCCGTCTATGGAGTGCTTCCTGTGAGCCAGGCAGGGCTAGGCACTGCACTACTTTTATTTCTTAACATTAAAAGGCAAACTTAGTTACATATTATCTTTGTTGCACAGTTGAGAGAACACAGAGCTAGAAAAGTAAATAACCTGCTTAGGGAGGTCACACAGCTAGTAAGTGACTATGGCCAAGCCCTAACAACCATCCTGCCCTAACAACCATCCTGCCACCTTCCAGAATGATGAACATGCCTTAGAACAGCACAACAAGACACACTTAAAAAAATAGAGGGAAAAAAAAAGGACAATTCCTCAATCAGTACTTATTTTCTCTGTGTGACTTATGATTTCTCTGCACTGGGTGAGAGGAAGCAAAGAAACTAAAGAGGAAAAGGAAGAAGGGGATGGGAAGTTGGACATGTAAATTATGCAAAGGGACAAGCAAGGTCACTCAAAGACACAGGGATATAAATGAGGCCTGACACAGAAGAGAACAGGAGCCAGCATGCGGCCATCTAAAATGTTAATGCTTCAACCAGGCCTGGGGGTCCATGTGACCCCAGTGGATACCACCATGGGAGCAAGCCTGCAGCCAGGTTTGGCTACATGGTGAGTATGAAGCAGTCAGGGTTATACAGCAAAACTCTGTCCAAAAACAATAACTAAAAATGTACTTTAAAATGTGTATTTAAAATTTTAAAATGTAATTGAAATGTAGTGTTTAGAAGCCAAAATATAGTTCAGTGGCAGTGTATAAACTTAGCACACACAAGGCCCTGGGTTTGAGTCCTAGAATCCTTCAGCCAAAATAAAATAAAATAAAATAAATAAAGTTAATGTATTTACACATACACACTAGTTTGGGGAGACAACAATGGTGCCTACCACACACACACCTTCTTCCACACACACACCCTCTTCCACACACACACACCCTCTTCCACACACACACCCTCTTCCACAGAGCTATGCATAACGTAGAAGTCTACTGAGAACATAGCTCACAGCACACTAGACCAGTGGAGACTGTCTATGTGTACCTGAGTACTTCCTTATAGTACCAGAGAACTTGTTTGTCTTACTTGAGCTGCTTTTTTTTTCTTTTTTTAACTTCTGCCAACTTCCTCCAGGAGTCGAGGCAACTGCCCACACTATCAATCCCACACACGCCCACTACTCTTTCTACTCTTTTAATTAGTCTTTAAAAAAAATGGCACCTCATTTCAGTTTTTTCTCTTTGACTACTATGAAAATAGAACATTTAAAGTAGCAATTTATTTAATTTCATTAGCTATTTGCAAAAACTCTACAGGAAAGTATTGTCCGTACTCTACAGATTTGAAAAAAAAAAAAAAAAAAAAAAAAAAAAAAAAGGTTCAAGGCATTTAACACATCTGCCCAAACTTACTTAGCAAATGAAGAGCAAAACTATTTATCTATTGCTTATTTACTAATTAAAATAACTAGTAAGTTAATTTTACCTATAATGAAAACACTTAGTGCCCTTAAATGTCTTTGCTGTTGGTTTAGATAACTTCCTATTAGAAATCTAGATAAGAAACTGAATAATGATGATCTAGTACCATATGAAGTTGTCTTTAGTACCTGTGATTACCTACTTCATACATTTTGTTACAAAACAAATCATCCTCAAGGTTATTAATCATTACTTCAGACACATGGAACCTATAATTTGCTTGTCTGTTTTTAAGATATTTAAATTACTTCTCTGCACTATTACAAATAACTACACTTTATGGAACATTTTTGGCATAGCTCATACATCAACTAGACACAGGTAAGACTGTACAGAGGTCACACTTGTGTAAATCAGTCTTTCTGGCTTTATGCAGACCTGCTGCCACTGTGACGTCACAGTCACCCGAGTGAGGTGAGCTGGCTTTCAGCACACACAACGAGGATAAGGCCCTCTTGTCCTCAAGCGTTGCAGACAGCAAAGTCTCAAGTGGTGTGGCGGATGGACACCTCCGCTGACGCACAGTGAGAAACGTGCTAAGTGCAATAGCTCTTCCCTCTTTACCATGAGTCGTGCATCATGTAAAATTCTGAACTTTTACAAAGAAAATGATCCAATTTCTCTAACAGCAAGAGTCTGCCTACGTTCTGGTAAACTGGCAGTGTCAGCTTGGTCATGTGAGTTCTGCACCCCTAGATTCT